>NW_027491801.1:0-600000 GCF_021521415.1 Bidens hawaiensis | reverse complement strand
AGTGGAGGCTGCAATAATGTAAACAGTTAGGTCATGGAGGAAAGGTTGAGGCCAGCGGAAAGAGAAACGGTAGCCCTATTAGCGAAACGGTTGCTGAAAAGATCGGGTGCACTGTGCCGTCGATTTCAGTGGGATAGAGGTTGTGTGGAGGTGGCTACGGCGGAATGGAGATTATTAGCATGGTGTCGGTTCTATGTTTTAAGTAAGAAACTAATTAGTCGGAGATGGTTAGAGCGTCGCCGGAGATGGCTTGGGTCAAGAGTTATTTAAGGTTGGAGTGAGTCGTTAAGTAAACGTCCATTTTATAGCTGGTGATTCCTATTGCCAAAATATCTTGGAGACTGATGCAAGCAATTATGGAGGTGTGGTATTATATATATATATATTATTATATCTTTGCTTAAGAAGGTTAGCAAGATTTTTTTCTTTTTATGAAATGATGAATGCACCTTTTAGATTGCAGAGGAGTTGCAGGGAATTAGGTGAAGAAAAAAGTGTCTTGTCCAAATCAAAAGTCATGTGTATTATTTATTTATTTATATTTATTATTATTATTATTATTATTATTATTATTATTATTATTAACTTTACGTATGAATTGCAAAGCTAAGAGAAATCAATTTTATTTTTATTTTTTTATTCATCATAATTGTTATTATTTGATTTATTTAAACCATATATACACATAGGGTTATGTTCAAATAAGAAGTTCGATTTTTTTAAGAAGACTAGGAAGGAGGGTATTTTAGTCTTAACACTTTAATATCAAAACCCACTTACTTTAATCTCAAAACCCATTTAAATTAATATCAAAAACCCACTTACATAAAACCCACTTACATCTTCACTCATCTCCTACAACCACCACTACTCCACCGCCCACCGCCACCACAACCGTCACCCACCGCCACCACCTCACCAGAAAAGTCTATGGAAATTTAGTCAGAAAAATTCACTGGAAAAGTCGTCGGAAAGTCACTGGAAAACAATCCCCGAGAAATTTCACCGGAAAATTCGTCGGAAAAGTCGCCGGAAAGTCGCCCAAAAAAAGTCACCGGAAAACGGCCGCCGAAAAAAACACAATGGAAAACACTATGAAAAACACAATTTAAAATACATAATGTAAAAAACACAATGAATAAAACACTATGAAAAAAAAACATAATGATAAAAACACAATAAAAAATACAAGTGTATGACACAATATAAAAAACACAATGAAAAAAAAAACACTATGAGAAAAAAAACACAATAATAAATACAATTGTATAACACAATTTTGTAAAACACAATTTGTAAAAAACCCACTATTTTTTTTAAATTTTATATAATAATATGGTACTCATATAAAAGATAAAAAGACATTCGTTATTATAGTGAAATTGTTTTTCAATAAAAACTTAGTAATAAAAAGTTATGTACGTTTTAAAATGATGGGGGAATTTGGCATGTGTCTTGCATGTGAAGAGAGAAAGTCAAAAATGTGTTATTCATTTTATATCCTTCCCCTTATGTTCACACTTGATTTCTCCCTAAACTAATCTCAACCCTTCATGTTCAAAATCAATGAACAAAATTACCTCTTATCCTTCTTATAAAAACTATATTTCCTATTATAACCTAACCCTATATACATATGCATTGTTATGTTATGTAGACCATATTATATGTTATTATCTTAACAGGTTTTTTTTTTATTTAATCGAGTGTTTGTTTTATCAAAAGTTGATAGCTGAATGAACCTCATAATGGTTCAGCTTTTATGAGAGTCTGAATGAAAAACAAGACTCTTTTATCCTCTGCTCTCATAAAATATCAGGGCTCTGAATCTATGATAAAACATCCGGCATTCCTTCTACCACATATAAGCAGTGCCTTCATCTTAATAACCACAGCCTCTCACCGTCGCAGGTCCCCGCCAGGCCGCCACCTCTCACCGCTGGAAACTGCCGCCTGTCACCATCGCCGGTTCGCGGTGCCTCTCTCCGCCGCTTCTGTCTTCGTTTAATCTTCTACCAGGTTCTCATCTTTTCTATTCCAAATTACAAAATTAAACACTACACTATAATCGAACTGTATGTGATAATCAAAAAAAGGTGTTTAAACTCTTTCAATTTTATCTGCTCCGATGAAATCTACAAAATTGAAGTACTTATCATGAAATTGCTTTAAAAGCGTTGTAAAAAATATGATGTTATCACACTATCATTCCAAATTGAAGTACGAATCATCCATTTAGAATTGTTGACTTTTCAAGTTGGGATGACAAAATATTCTATGTTTTGTGTTAACTCAAGGTTTTGTATTTGCGCGTTGCAGCGCATAATGGCGTTTATACGCTTATAGATATATACTTGTTTAAATATTATTGTTTCGGTATGTTGAGAAACTTTGTGAACCAGCTACAACGACCCATTTACATATAAATGGGTCAAAACTGTGTCACAATATACAGTTAAACAGATTGTGCACATGCATTGAAAGTTGTAGAGTGAGTTTGTTGATAATAATTAAAAACGGTGGTGCTGATTACTTTAGTTATTAAAAAGTAATCACCATAGTGCATAGTTAGGGGTCGAGGGTTATTTCGGGTACTAAAAATTGTCGGTTTTATTTGAAATCTGGATTTGACATTCTTCAAGCATTTTTCTAGGCCATATAAAAGGTTTAAAGTCAAATGGGTTCAGTTAAGATGACCAATCAAATTTGTAAAACTGATTTATGCAGGCTGTACGAACCAGGTCAGCCTACTTGCGGGTGACGTTTCGAGGCCTTAATCATGTTCTTTTCGTATCATTTTTGGTAAGATGTTAGTTAATATCATAATTGAGTTTATGTAATTTTTATAGATTTTCTGAAATCGTTTGTGGTGGTTTTGTGAATTGTTTATTAGTAAAATAAGGATTTTCAGCACCCAGGTCAGCCCATTTGTGAGGGCAGTTTCGGGGTCTGAATCTTTTTATTTCGACATGATTTTTAGTAGGAAGTTAGTTAACATCATAAATTATTTTATGGAATTTTTTTATAATTTTTGAAATGGTTTGATATGATTTAATGCGTGTTTCGTTAATAAAATCATGATTTTCAGCAAAGTGTATTAATGTCGTAATCGGTCAAAGGGTATACGTGACTAACCAAATGATAACGGGCCAAGCGGCTGGTTATATAATCCTTTACTTTTATATATTCATAAAGAAATTATATATGCGTATGAGATGTAGGAAATGAAAGGTAACGATAAAGTATAGATTGATTTTGACCCGTTTCGACGTATTTGGTTTATTGTAACAGCCCATGAGCAGTAGGGGATGTAGGCCACACCCAATCTTTTCCTCCGAACAATTTGTTGTGTTCCGGTTTGGTTTTAAGGCATATCCGTGTACCATGATTTTAATGACTAGTGTGGGTGTTTGTCTTAGGAAATGTTGAAGGACATGGTGTTTGATGATGATTAAGGGCTCGGACGGAAGGAGAATACACATCTACAAGTTGAAACTTCACTTTTACTTTAAAAGTTGTATAGTTTTGTTTTGATTAAGAGTCGCATTGTATAGTTTTGTCCGGATATAGCTTAAGTGTTTGATGTTTAGGGGTTTTGTACTTGTAGGTGCATTGTTAAGTTACTAGCAGAGAGCCCGCGCGCTGCGGCGGGTTTCCCAAAACTTGACCGTTGCGTGTAGAACTAACAAGGCCATTAAAATATGCGCTATCTTTTGGCGTTGTCCATTTTCATCATTTAACATTTTGTTGCGACGAGATACGAATTAAACCATAAAAGGGGTCGATGTTTTACGACATGTTCGGATGCTCAAAAGGTTCAACATGACAAACTTTATTGAAAGAATACAACCAAATATTCAAATTTGCTTAAAGTGTTCATGCAATATTGATCAATAATCGAGCTAGAATCCAAGATTCCAAACGAAAACCTCAACATACCTTGATAGTGAGGCCAGACGAGAGCGAATTATGCGAGGACTATTGATTCTAAAAAAATTGATGCAAGTAGGAGCTATGTGCTTATGTGCTTTTGGAAAAGTGTGATAAGCATATAAGCCTTTTAGATAAGCAAATCCTAAACACCCCCTTAAAAGTGGTTATTCAAATGTCATTTACTTGTACAGCTGCAAGCCTTCACCAAGCTCCTTTTTTCTAGTTTCCTTTTGTTCCTTCTTCGGTTTTCCTTATGTAAATGTGTATGCTTCACTATAATGGGCATGTAAACTTAGATTTCAATATCTTTGCTGCTAACCCTCTTCCCTACAAACTATGTCATATAATAAAAAATGAAAAACTCTACAGTTTGTATCTTTTTTTTTCTTTTGTAAAATGAATAAAGCTAGTTACAAATGCTCAAAAGGGTGTTTGGTGTTGCTTATTAAAACTATTTTTGCTTATTGCATTTAACTTCAAAATTGTTTTTAGACTGTTTGTGATTACTTACCCAAACTGCTTATCATCTTGTTAATTGTGATTAAGTCATAAAAATAGGCATTTTCAAGTTTCCTATTTTCAAAAGCAACAAATAAGCAATCAGGAACACGACACCACCTAACAGTGTCATTACAGGTTAGAGTAAAGAGTACATTGTGAACTAACCATATATTTTTTGCATTCTCATGTACAAAGGCCAGATTCTTTGAGCAATAGTGTACATTGTTCTTCCATATGCAGCTGCAGGCCATGCCTTTGTTCCAAACAGTGCATTGTAACATTTTAGCATTTGATTTTCATAAGTGAATATAAGACAATAAAATCGTAGAAAAAGATCTTGAAGGTCACCTACCCAGCGTAAGACGCGTTTTATCTAATCCCATTGGTTAACTGGGCATTAGCAGGAATAACATGTTCTCAGTTTCTCACGACTACCCAAAAAAGTTAGTGTATTGGCATTCAACCAACATACTAAAGGGATGCCTCATAAGGCCCAAACAACATACATGTTTGCAATTCAGATACACAATATGACTACAAATCCACTAATTTTCACTTACGTAACACAAGTTTGTGAAAATTTCAACCCGTTTACTTATGAGTGGGTCGCTTTGGGATGCGTTTAATCTCAAACGGATCATTAAAAGTCACCGGCATTCCAAATCTAACGCAAACAGCCTCTGTAATAGTATAGTTTAAAGATATAAATTATCATTTCAATAATATTGTTTTGAAATCCTAATTAGCGCATTAGTTATTTACACCAAATCTTTTAAAACGCTTACAAAATAAGTGATTATGGGTCAACGCAAACCATTGACCAGACCAAACATGTTTTGTCAGAGTAATATTTAAATTTATTATTGTGTAACTATGATGATATATAAAGTTGTCGGTAAAAATATTTAGTTACCTTCGAAAAGTCAAATATAACATGACATCTAGAAAATGCCCAGATCAATGATCAACTTTGACCAAGGAAAAGTCAACCTTAAGTCCTTAACTAAAATGTCAAAGTTGACTTAAGAAATCAGCAATGCCCAAAAACAGTTTTGACCCATTAACAATAAAACTTGACCCAAAATTCAAAATTAACAAGAACCTTACCGGTCCCTTCTAATTCAATATGACCAATTTGCCTCTAACATCCAAGATCATTGGGGTTTGATTTAAATATGCCAATAAACCAGCTAAACAAGCCTACGAGCCAGCTTACCTTGGCTCGGGCTCGGATCGCCTACAAACCGAACCGGATTGGCTGGTAAATAATTTTAAGCATTCAGTTTTTGAAAGAAACCATTTTAACCCGAGCACGTTTAATAAACTATTTCATCAAATAATAAAACATCCGAATTTAAAAAAATTAAATTAAAAAACAGAGGGCAATATATATATTATAACGCACACACCTCATTTGATTATCACTCTTCTTGATCTTTGTATAATGAGCACAATAGGCCGTTTCTAAAAATAGCCTTGAGATCCTTTGGCGGGATTTGGTAAGCGTTAGGATTCTTCCCAGCACACACGTAATAGCTTTTTGATCCATGAGAAATTAGAGCATCTATCCGAACACATAAACAATAAACAATAATAATATGTTTATTATAACTACACCTTAAAGCAAATAAAGTAACACGTTATATACTTTTGTTGACCGCAGTGAAGAAATATATACATTGTGCATTGCATATACCTTTTTCAGGGACATATCAGGCAGCCTCAAGCCTCGGGTATAGCGATACCTTAGGTGAGCCAGGGCTTTGACCTAAAAAACACAGTCCGTGCGTAACAGGAAAAAACAACACATATAATATGAATTGAAGTAGGAGCTCAAAAGTTTTACTACCAATAATAAAGGCGATACCGAGTATGGAGTAAAGACTGCTGCAATAAACTGCAGATTCTCCCATCGGGTTTGGTAATCTATCAAAACTACATTTACATAAAAAAAAATGCTCATAACCAATGTTATATTTGTGTGTATTATGCCATCTTCAGTCCATTTCGTTTGATTTGGCCATGTATCCAAAAAATAGCCATCTCAAAGAAAGAATACATTCCATCATTTATTCCATCAGAAAACTTCCATTCTTATCAACCACACTCTCAATTATTAGACTGTTAACAATAACAAGTAGTGACAAATTATGATGTCATAAGTTTATGCAGCTTGCAATGTGAGACCGCTGACATGACATCTCGAGTACCATCATAAGTTCACATGTTTACAAACTGGCCAGCTCGGCTTGTTTATCTTAGCGAGCTAAAATGTTGCTCGTCTTATAAATGAGCCGATTTTAAGCTAGTCATGACTCATGAGCTTGTTTAACACTCACTCAAAACTTATGAATGGTTTGTAGTTTGTGGGCCTTTTAACACTCCATTTAAAACTTAAGAACTGCCTGACCGTTTAAAATATATCCAAAAATAAATATATATCCAGATGCTCCACTATAATTAGCTTGAGGTCTAGAAGAATGACATTAATATAAAATATATAGTTAATTTGTCCCTAATCTGCTATCATTTCAAAGCATATACTTTTAAATGATTGAATGCTATCAAATATAGCTTGAGGCCCCTAACATCCACCATTTATACTCTTCCCATTTCATTTTTTTTTCTTACCATCATTAAGATCAAACCTGTTAAAGAATATAAGATAATGAATACTGGTATTCATTCACATCAGGCCTTCAACATAATGACAGTTTTCAAGCATCTGAACACCCCTTAAACCATCTAATTAGGATTTAATCATTCAAATTGCACTAATAAATTGGCAACACGTACCTAAATACCCTTAAAACAATGAAGAATTGCTTCCCTATTTTCACCCGTCAGAGGTTGGCCGCTGATGTTTGCAGTCATAAACATCAAAACAAATTCAATGAATATGATAGAAACTGCATTAAGAGGGACTTACAGTGATTTAGAAGACACTGAGTTTGAAACTGCACAATTGGATAAGTGAATCATCGTCATTGAAAATTCCAAGAACACCACCACCGTTTCGTAAGTGAACAAGAAGGCCATCACTTCAACCGTTGCTGGAATCACTTCATACATCGACACAACAGACAATGATTCAAAACAATTACCGATTTATAGATTAGCTATCCATTTTTTATTCTTCAATTTAGAGAGAGGATTGGTGTTTGATTTGTTGAAGCGAGTGAACTGAAGATTGATGCCGACTCGTCTCTAGCCTTAAAATCGATGTTTGAGAATAACAACATATAATGAACAAGGCTGGTTGTAACGGTTGCAGTTAATGGAGGCCGGAGTGAAATTGATATAGATGCCTGTATGTTTTATAATTTAATATAGATTTGTGTCAATGCTTTCGTTGAACTATTTTTAAGATGTATTTGGATTGATTATAACAAAAGTTTGTTTCAAACTGCATTTTGGTTGGCTATAATGAAAGTTTGGTTATTTAGTACAATTATTATGCGCTCTGACTAAACAGATATATTTCATTCAGCATGAAATAGTTCAAAGGGGTAAGATAGTCATTCTGCACAGCATTCAGATGTCCAACCAAACAACATTTACTGGTTCAGCACTTACTGGCTCAGAGCCTCTTAACTATTCAGACCTCCTAATGGTTCAGCACTTGCCAAACAGCCCCCCTGACTCGAACCAGTTTTTCCGTTTTACTTGGGGTATCTTAAGGCATTATTTGAGGTTGTCAACTTACTGCTACTTGATTTGCTAAAGTAAATGATGTCACTCAGTCGATGGATTTGAAGGTTTTATCAAGTAATTGTTTCTTGATTGGTTAATCCCTCAATGTAAATGTAGATTGTGGTTTCCTTTTGATAAACACGTTGAATAGATTGTTTAATCCACTATATTTCACTAATTGATTCATTTGAAAATCTGGTAAGGGGTTTTCGCATTTTGATTCGATTTTAGGTCAATAATTGTGATTGTGAATTCAGTTTTTGTGTTGTAATTTCATTTTGGGTTGAAATTGGGGGTTTTAATGATGCTGCAATTCCACTACCATTTGGAAATACGTATGATTGTTAGGATATGATAATGCGATGGCGTGTAGATAAGCAGGATGTTATGTTATAACATTTCATTTTTGTAGATAACCTTTTAAATTCTGTTTGTTTCATCGATTATTGATTTTATCGGAACACATTAGGAACTATAGTTATGTTGTTATTTGGCTTTAAGATTGAATCAAGCGAGATCTGCAATATTTAGAGAATTAAGGTGCCAATAACAAAATGAAATTATACATAGTTTGTTACATAAAGAAAATAGTACTGCATTTTATTTCGTTTGTTTCATTTAGAATATTTGTAAGTATTTTGTTAAAAATTTTAAAACATCATTTATTTTGGCTTTACTTTGTTATTTTCTTTGTTATAATGATTAATAAACATTAAGTTTTTAATATGTTTTGAAGGCCATCCACAAACAATCAATGACAATTTATAGTGATTGAAAACAAACACGAAGCTTTTTATTTATGGGGCATAGCTGCAGTGGCGTTAGAGGTGGTGGTAATGGAACTTAGACAGGAGCTATTCAATAGGAACTTGAAGAAGCGTGGATCGACTCACTGGTAGACGATCTACTTTCCTCGGGTATGATTATACTATTTCACCGATGGTTTCCTTGGATCTGGGTTCTTCCACCTACAAAATGAACAGCACCGTCAACTTACCCCTCAGAAAGGGACAGAGGGGTCCTCTTTGGGGTAACCCTCCGGTGTGAGAATAAGTATTTTGGGAGAAGATAATAATATCAGAGTAAGGAAATCTGGAGAGTATTGCTTAATAGCTGAATACTCTGTGTGATTGTGTTGTGATGATGTGTTACTGGCTGTAAATGTCTGTGTGTGAATGTAATTGAATATGATTGAATGTGAATGAATGTGAATGAATGTCCCTCTCTCCTTGTGGAGTTGATGCTGTATTTATAGTGCTAGGGTTTCCACTGATTGGGCTCAGCCTTGTTGGCCTCCTCCAATTGCTCTGCTCCACGTGTCCTCTGGGACACATGGTGCTTTCTCATTGGTTGTAATCACGTGGTAGCACATGTGTCATGCTGAGTTGTCCACCTTTCATTTGGCAGCTGTCAACATCAGCATATTCTTATTCCTTAAAAAGATACCTTCTGGAAGGTTGTCTGACGTGCACAATCAAGGTTGCCCTAATCCTGATTTGGATAAGGACGAGGTTGATTATGTGCATGTGTGATATGCGCCAATCCTGAGGATGCGCGAGGTCTTCTCTTTATTCTCACGCGCAGATGTTTCATGCGCAGATGTGATATGCACTAGCATGTGATATGCGCCACGCGCGGATGCGCCACGCGCATATGTGATATGCGTGAGCATAAGTGATGCGTGAGCATCTGTGGTGCCTGGGCATATGATGCCTGAGCATCTGTGGTGCCTGGGCATATGATGCCTGAGCATATGTGATATGCGCCATGCGCATAGGTTTTGGCTTTGTGCCTTCGTAATGTCTTGATTTCAAGCCTGTTGTCTAAATCTTGTGGGTTGACCCTCCTTGCTCGGTGTTGAGGCGGGTACATACCTCTTCAAGCCCCCCCAGTCTAATGTGTGTCTTGTCTCGCGCGAGCGAGGGAAGATAGATATTAGACTATAGTTTTCTCTTTTAGTAGGGGTTTGTCGTTTTCTTCTTATTATTCATCGTTGCGCGAAATTCTATCCTTTTGGTTGCAAACGAATCGTCTCTGCACGTGGTTGGTTGTTGCTGACGTGGGCCAGTGATGGAGACGTGTCAGACCTTTCGTGTGCTCGAGGTGCTACAGTTGCCTTTCGTGTCCCCTCACATGCTGTCAGGGACACGTGTCGCGCTCGCGTTGGTTCGTTCCTGCGAGTGGTGGCGCGTGAACTCTGGCAAACAGCTGTATTATTTCTTTTCGTGTCCCCTCACACAGTGTGATTGACACGTGTCGCGCTTCCGTTGGCTTACACCTGCGAGTGGGGGCGCGTGAAGTCCGATCAGCACCCATTTTTCTCTTTCCTGGGCCTATAAAAGCCAGCCCTTAGAGGTTTATTCTTCATCTTGTTTGCTGTTTTATTCAAAGTTTTCCTTTGTTTCATTCTATTCCGATTACTTTCTGCTTCCATATCTCTGTTCTTCAGATCATCGTTTATTCGTTGTCACAGTTGTATGTCTGATAGCTCAGACAACATAATCTCCCCCATCCATTGCCGTAGAAAATCGTTAGTAATGTCTACATTGAAGAAGACCGGCAAGGGGAAGAAGGCTGCTGAGGTCTCATCGGAGGAGGTAGGGAGGACTAAGGCGGTGAAGAGGTGGAATGAAATCCCCTGCAAATTGAGGCAGGCTGATCTTGACAGCCTTATCGCCTCTCAGGGTTTTCCCACCCTGTTTGGCTGCATGTTGCCTGGGGCCGGGCAAACGGCGGCGGACCCGCCTACCGGCTATATATCCCTATATAGCCATTTTTTCACCCACTGCAACCTTCGTCTCCCGATGACAAGGTTTGTGGGTGCACTGCTTCAGTTCTATGGGATTCATATATCCCAAGTCCATCCGTTTGGACTTGTGCGCATGACTCACTTTGAGTTCATGTGCAAATCCCAGCGCGAGGAGCCCACCCCTCGGCGCTTTCAGTTTTTTTACAAGCCCAAGATCCAAGACTCTTGGTTCTCTTTTATTCCTCGCAGTCAGAAGGTGAAGTGCTCCACTGTTTCATTCAAGAGCCTTCATGACTGGTCTGAGAGGTTTTTCTATATAAGGGCTGGTGTGATCCCCATCCGCATGACTATGCGCGCGATTTCTTCTGCGCCTGCGGATGTGGGTGTCCTCAAGAACCCAACTGGCGCCTGGGTTAATAAGTTGACCGCTGAACCATCCCCCGCCAAGAACATTTGTGAGGAGGCGCTGGTGGGGGTTGGTATGAGCAGGAGGTGGGCGGACAGCGCGCTTGAGCCCGTTATCCAAGTCGACGGGTTGTGTAAGTTTATCTCATTGCTTTACTTCTGCGCGAATATAATTGTTTTTGCTGATATCATTTGACTTGTTTTGCGCAGTCACCAAGGAGTACATCCACGCCGCAAATGATGAACATATGGAGGGTGGCTCCGTCGCGCTCGGCGCTGGGGAGGTTGGTTTCCCGGATCGCTTTGATGACATGTTCATCCCTGTTGATCTGGGATTTGTCTTCGACGGCGATGCGCCTGGTAAGCCTTTGTACTTATGCGTTTTTCTTTATAATACCAAATTTTGCTAACACTTCTGTTGCGTGTATTGTAGATGCGCTCGAAAACTACGAGCTGGAGCTCGCGGAAGAGGAGGAGGAGGAGGAGGCGCCCCAACTAAAGCGTAAAGCTAAGGGGAAAACTGGCGCAGGGGCCAGTAAGAAGCAGAAAAAAGATGTTGCCCCTGTTGTTCAGGACCCTCCTACTCAGGCGGGGGGATTTTGGGAAAACCCAGGAGTTTACCACCAAGGTTTCCTTGTCTTCCCTGCCTAAAAAAGTGGGCAGACCTCCTGTCCACCTGAGGCATGGTGCCACTAGCTCCTCCCTTCGCGCTGCGGAAAAGGGAAGCGGTGTTGCGCCTTCGACAGGTATACTTTTTTATCCTTTGCTTATCTTTTATGGTTCTATGAGCGCGATTCTGATAGACTTACTAATGAATCTTTGTTCACTCAAATGTTTGTAGAGCCGGCGACAGCGCAACAAGATGCCGAGGCTGCGTCGGCGGTCGCTTCGAAGTCCCCTGTTTTACCCTCAAAGAAGGGTAGAATGGACTTCATGGCGATGTTTGCTTCGCGAACGGAGTTGCGCCAAGGTACGTATTGCGCTCTTGTTTTCTGACTTTCTTTTAGATCAAGTCCTTAACCATTTCTTTTTGTTGATATTTTCACAGAAGCCGTAGCTGGCGCACAAGCTTCTGGCGGCACTCCTGGCGCCGGTGCCAGCGCCGTTGGCTCTGCTCCTGCTCCTGCAAGCGATGAATCTCCCCTCATCGGCATTACTAAGGAGCAGGAGGCCGTTTTGCGCGCCGACTTGGCGGCGTCGAGACCTCCCTCACCTCCTCCTGCGCACAGCCCTCCCTGCGAGACCGATTTTGATTCTAGGTCTCAGGAGAAGAGGCCTATTTCAGAGGAGGGTGAGGAGTTTGAAGTTGAAGACTCCGCAGGCGCCCGCGCCAGCCCTGCAGCGCCACGAGGTTTCGCGGCGGAGCCTTCTCGTGGGGCTGGCGCTGACTTTTCTGCTTCATCCCCGCAGGTATAGGTTAATTTTTGTTCCGCTGCGCGGACTTCCATCTTAGTGTTTTGATAACTTAGATAATTACTTTGCTTTTGCAGGAATCCGATCACATTTACCGCCCGAGATGGAATATTACTGAAGACAGCACCTTTCAGTCCATGGGTGTGTGTGTGGAATTCTGGGCTCATGCTGTGCCTCCATCTGAAAGGAGGTTCCAGGAGGACCGCGCTCGCGACGACCTGCTCAACGACCATATGTTTGCTGGGTCGGCCTTCTTTGCTGCCTCCCAAGAGCTTTGCTCTGATTACGTAAAAGTACGTGATGCTCTTGCGGAAGCCAAGCAAGAGGCTAAGGTGTCTGCTTGGCATCTTTCTGATGCTCGCGAGAGAGCTGAGAAGCTCCAAGCCGAGCTCAGTGAGAACAGAGCCAGTGCCAACAGCGCCTTCGTGAAGCGCGGTCATGAGCTTCAGGCTGCGCGGGAGAAGCTGCAGGCGGCGGAGGCGGACGCGGCCAAGTACTCGCGCCGAGCGCGCGAGTTGGAGCTTGAGGCGGAGGCGCGTGACCAAGCTCTTGTCCAGTCTATAACTGAAAAATCATCACTGGAGAGTGAGGTTGCGCGCCTGAAGAGGGAGCTGGCGGCCGCGCAGGCCGATAAAGATGAAGCCCTGGCGACGGCAGCGTCTAGCCAGGAAGCACTTGATGCTGCGCGGGTGGAAAAAGAAGAAATCTTGGCGGCAGCAGCGTCCGACAAAGAGGAGCTAAAACAAACTAAGGAAACTGTTGAGTTATTAAACTCTCAGGTTCCTGCCCTCGAGACGTCTGTTGCTGGCCTCGCGCAGGATCGCCAATGGCTAATCTCACAGGGCATGACTCGTTGCGCTTTCGCGATGAAATACTCAGACGAGTTCAAGCCCTGGTGATGGATTGCAACGCTGCCGCGCGCTTGGTGGGCCGAGCTGAAGGGTTCACGGATGGTTATGAATATGGCATGTTGAAGAAGAACCCATCCGAGTACCCTTATCAGAGCAACGCTGCCTGCGCGGAAATGACCGCGATGGGGGAGAAGTACATGAACACTCCCATTCCCATCCTTGCGCAGGTATTTTAACCTTAATGAGATTACCTTGACTTATTTTCTAAGTCTTTTTGTACTCATATTTTTGCTTATGATTTGCAGATATCCGCGCTTGCTGACCAGCCCGACCTCGGCGCGCTAAAGAAATTACTTGACGAGTGCGAAGGGGCTGGCGGCAGCGATGATGGCGCGGCGAATGCTGGCGTTGCTAGCGGCTCTGGCGTGGCCAAAGGATCCGCTCCTGACACTGTTGTGCTGGAAGACTCCATACAAGATGAAGAACTTGACTATGGTCAGTTTGGAGATGAAGAGGAGCAGGCTGCGCCAGATGCCGAGGGCGATGATGAGGATGATGAAGAGGCTGATGTCAACGTGGAGACTTGAGAAGCCCTTCATGTTTTTTATTTTTATTTGTAGTTTGTATCTCATCTTGTAAACTTGTAAATTTCAACGCTTTGGAATGAAAATTTTGTTTTTCCTTCTTCGCATCTTGCGCATTCCCATTCATCTCTTTATATCGCATGTTTGCTTGTTGTCTATAAGATATGCTTGCACGTTGGAATAAGAACAAGGTTGTAAGGAATTTATTATATTTAACCCTTGTCATATTGTAAGTGATTTTGCCATATCTTAATTATGTTGACACGTGTCTTGGCGCTTTCATTATTCCTCTTTTGCGCGATGTTATCGCGCATGGAATTATGAGTTTTTTAGCCTTTACGTGTCAATATGTGTTACTCAGATATCCATTACAGTTTTCATGCGCGACCTCGACCTGAGACCTTAACAACTATGTTTTGGCATTTGCTTTGCCTTAGTTGTGTTTAGGTATTTTTATGGTCAGGGTGCGCAGTATGTAGGATGGATGTTGTGAGTGATTTGAGCTAAGGCTCACATTATTGGGCTAAGGCCCTGACGTTTAGAGTTAAGACTCGTTAACGCGTTTGAGCTTGAAGCTCGCGCATGTATGTTTTACTTCGTTTTATTTCATTTTGATGTCAATACAATGTTGTCATATTGCTCAAAATTAATAAAGGGAAGTGTGAAACATGTATGCAAAAGGTAATAGAATTGGGCTAAGGCCCTGACGTTTTAGAGTTAATACTCGTTAACGCGTTTGAGCTTGAAGCTCGCGCATGTATGTTTTACTTCGTTTTATTTCATTTTGATGTCAATACAATGTTGTCATATTGCTCAAAACTAATAAAGGGAAGTGTGAAACATGTATGCAAAAGGTAATAGAATCCACATTAAGAGAAGATAGCGCGTATCATTATTCATAATGGCTTAAAAAGCCTTGATTACAAACTTGATATTTTTTACATGAAACATTTTCTAAGCTGTGCCGCGTTCCATGCGCGCGGGATCTTCTTTCCATTCAAATCTTTTAAAGCATATGCGCCCTTCCCCAATTCTTCTGAGATTTGATACGGTCCCTCCCAATTGGGTGACATTTTTCCTGGGGGTATCGCGCGGCTAGCTTCATTGTTTCGAAGGACAAAATCATTTTTCTTGAAGTGGCATTCTTTCACACGCTGGTTGTAATATTTTTCCAGTTTTTTCTTGTATTTGGCTTCACTGATGATAGCCGCCTCTCTGCGCCCTTCAAGTAAGTTGAGATCCAACCTTCTTTCGCGCTCGTTATCAATCTTGCTCATCATGAGCACTCTATGGGATGGGCACCCAATTTCCGCTGGAATCATTGCCTCTGTTCCATAGGTTAGGCTGAACGGGGATTCGCCATTGCTGGTTTTGCCTAATGTCCTGTGTGCCCACAGGACATTAGGTAGCTCTTCGACCCAAGAATGGGATTCTCCCTCCAACCTTTTCTTCAGCCCATTCAGCAAGCTTTGATTCGCGTTCTCCACTTGGCCATTCCCCTGAGGGTGGTAAACTGAAGTGAAAATTTGGTTGATGCGCAATTCCTTGAGCCAGCTGGATATCTTCTTGTCAGTGAATTGTTTGCCATTATCGCTCACAATTTCCATGGGCAAGCCAAAACGGCATATGATGTGGCTCCAGATAAACTGTTTCATCACTTCGGCTGTGATTTTTGCTAGTGGCTTGGCTTCAACCCATTTTGTGAAATAGTCTACTGCCACTACCAAAAATTTTACTCGCCCAGGCGCTTGCGGAAGGGGACCCACAATGTCGATTGCCCATTTGTGGAAAGGCCATGCAGAGGTCACTGGAATCAAGTTGTTCTTTGGCCGCATGGTGTTTGGCGCATAGCTCTGACATGCTTTGCATTTTTTGATCTCTTTTAGAGCGTCCAAGTACATGCCTGGCCAATAGTAACCTGCGCTCATTGCCTTGGCAACCACCATGCGCGGGCCAGCATGAATTCCACAGATTCCTTCGTGTATCTCTCTGATCACATAGCTTGCTTCCTCAGCATCTAGGCATTTCATGAGCGGCCCAAGATAAGAGCGTCGATATAATGTACCATCAAGCAGTTCATAGTTCTGCGCCTTGTGTCTTATCTTCCTTTCTTGCGCGCGATCATCTGGTACCTTTCCCTCCTTCAAGAATTCCATTATTGGAGTTATCCATGATGAAGGGGTTGTATGAGTTACCAGGACAGACTTCGCTACCACCGACGGGTTGCTCATTACTTCTACCCTGACATTTTTGCCAAAGTGATCAAAACTGGTTGATGCCATCTTACTCAGCGCGTCTGCAGATTTGTTTTCACTGCGCGGAATATGAATGATTCTGAAGCCGTCAAATTGCTCGATGAGCTTTTTCGCCTGCTCTAGATATAGAGGCATGGTGTTCTCCTTGGCATCATAAAGGCCATTGACCTGTGCTGCTACCAAGTATGAATCAACATGGGCCTCTAGCTTTTTAACCCCGAATTTGTGCGCGATGCGCAGGCCAGCCAGCAGGGCTTCATACTCAGCTTCATTGTTGGTGCTCTTGAAGTCCAACCTGATGGCGTAAGTATATTCATGATTCTCTGGATCCACCAGTTTGAGCCCTGCGCCAGACCCTTCATTGTTTGAAGCTCCGTCAGTGAACAATCTCCAAACATTTTCTTCATCATTGGCTCGCGGAGGGTCTACCTCGCGCTGAGCCTCTTCAACTCTTCCTTCGGGGACTTCTGTGATGAAATCAGCCAAGACTTGTCCCTTTATTGCTGGACGGGGCTTATAGGCGATCGTGTGCTCACCTAATTCCAGCGCCCACTTTGTCAGCCTTCCTGAGAGCGCGGGACGCCGCAAGACTTGCTGGATGTTGTAACCAGTCAGAACTTCAATGGGATGACCATTGAAATATCTATGAAGCTTGCGCGACGCGTGTGTTAGTGATAAAACTAACTTCTCCATGATGGAGTAGCGCGTCTTAGGATCTGTCAGCACCCGACTCACATAGTATATTGGCGTTTGGATTCCCTTGCGATCCACCAATAATACTGCGCCGATGGCGCGCTCTCCTGCTGATAGGTATAATGTCAAAGTTTCACCAGGAAGTGGAGCTGTGAGCGCGGGCAGATTTATCAAACATTCTTTAATCTCGCTGAACGCTTGCTCGGCCTCAGGAGTCCATTTGAACTGACTTTTCTTTAAGCAGTTTCTCAATGTATTGACAAATGGGGTAGATTTGGTTGCATGGTTCGCTAGGAACCTGTTGATTGATACCAATCTACCATTCAGCTTCTGAACTTCTTTCATGGTGGATGGCGAGGGCATGTCAAGGATGGCCTCCACCTTCTCAGGGTTCACCTTGAAACCATCCTTGGTGACCATTACACCTAGAAATTTTCCCTCTAGTACGCCGAAAGTACATTTGCTCGGATTGAGCTTCATGTTAACTTCCTTTAGGCGCCCAAGGGTTTCTTAGATGTCTTTGAGCATTTGGTTTTCCTCCCTGCTCTTGATCACCAAATCATCCACATAGACTTCTAGGTTTCTTCCGATTTGCTCGCTGAAAACGGCATCCATAAGTCTTTGGTAGGTGGCGCCCGCATTCTTCAAACCAAAGGGCATTTTTGTGTAGCAAAAAACACCCTTGTCGGTTCTAAATGCGGTCTTGTCCTCATCTTGTGGTGCCATTTGAATCTGGTGATAGCCTTTGTAGGCATCCAGGAAACATTTGAGCTTGAATGGCGCCACGGAGTCCACATTTGCGTCGATGTTTGGGAGGGGGTAACAATCTTTTGGGCACGCTTTGTTGAGGTCTTTGAAGTCAATGCACATCCTCCACGACCCGTTACTTTTCTTTACCATCACAGGATTGGCTACCCACGTCTGGTATCGTATCGGGTGGATGATGTTTGCGCGCAGTAAATCCTCAACCTGCTCATTCATGGCCCTCGCTTTCTCATCCCCCATGACTCTCTTCTTTTGAGCAATTGGCTCTACAGACTTGAACGTGTTGAGAGAATGTTGTGCCAGGTCTCGCGGAACCCCAGTCATATCAGAGTGTTGCCACGCGAAGACCGACATATATGCTGTGAGCAACCTTTTCATTCTCAATCTCGTGTCGTCTGATATCGTTGCGCCAATTGTGATTTTCTGCTCCGGGAATTTTGGGTTGAGAATCCATTCCTCTGGCGCATTGTCTGCCATTGGAAGTTTCATTCTCCCCTCCCGCGGAGTACTTGTCACTGCGCACAAATGATCTCGGTATACAAAAGTTACACCTGTTGGTGTTGGGAACCCCAACGCGCCGTGCGCTGGCGACGGTATGGCGTTGAATTGGGCAATCGTTCCCCTACCCAAGATCATATTGTGGCAAGAAGTGGTGGGCAAGACCAAGAAGTAAACAACTTCGGCTCGCTTGTGTTTCTCATCCCCCATGGTTAGCTCAAATTGAATTTGACCTAGGGGATGAATGATTTCATTTGAAACACCAGAGATTGGTGCATTCACAATTTCAAGCCTTGCTTGGTCTGCCGGATCCAGTTTCCTGAAACATTGCTCATACATGATGTCTGACTCGCTGCCACTGTCCACCAGGACTTTTGACACTTCGTAATGAGCAATGTGTGTAGTGATGACCAGAGGACTACTAATTGAAGGGCCTCCCCTGATTCTTGGGAAGATTACTTGTTGCTCGCGCCAATTTCCTTGGATTTGCGCGCTTCTTTTTCTTGATGTTTGCCCTTGCCTTCCTCCCTCAGCTACACAGATTCTTTTGTACTTTTTGCTGGCTGAGGCTTCTGATTGTTCATTGTCTGGTATTGAGTTTTTCACCAGGTGAGCCAGCTTGCCTGATTTCACGTCCTTTTCAATTGCATCCTTCAAGTGGTGGCATGCATCAGTGTTGTGCCCTGTGGATTTGTGAAATTCACAGTACTTGCCACTGTCTGATGGTCCCTTGTAGTGTAGTGGCTTGGGGCTTTTGAATTGGACATTCTCAGTGCTTAACACCTGTGAAGGCGTTTTAGTGAGGGGAGTCCATATTCTTGGCAGAGGTCTGCTAGGATCTCTGCCGCCTTCCCTCTTGTCACCCTCCCCGCGATTACGAACATCTTTTTGGGGCTGTGGTGAGCTTGGTTGCGCCTGCTTTTCTGCGGAAGAAAAACTGGTTGGTTGCAACCTGGACCATACAGAGTTCTGTTTGCCCCTTTTTTCTTTGCTGCGCGGTGACTCAGCTTGATGCGCTCTTTCTCTTGCCCTATCTTGGGCAATTTGTTTTTCATTTCTCGCGAAAACTCGCGATGCTTCCATTAACTTGGTCCACGTGGTGGGCATGCCGTCTCTGCTTACGAGAGCTCGGCGGAGTTGATCACTGCGCGCGCCTTGTATAAAGGCCACGCGCAGGAGTTGCTCAGTTATACCTCCGATTGCCAGAGACTCCTGATTGAAACGTGTTATGTAGTCTTCAATCGTTTCATCATTCCTGCGCACGCAGTGCATGATGTCATCAGGGTCGCGCGTGTGTCTGCGCTGCTGTACGAAGTGGGCTTGGAACTTTTCTAATAGTTCCTCGAACCCATCAATTTGCCCAGTCGGCAAGCTCTCGAACCAGACACGCGCCGCGCCCGTGAGGCAGCGAGCAAACATGTGACACCATGTTGGCATCGTCCAGCTCTCTAGGTTTCCCGTGTTGTAAAAACCTTGCAAGAAATCGTCTGGATCTGTTGTGCCGTCATATTTGCCCAAACCACTTGGCATCTTGGTTTTGTGCTGGATGGGAGCCTTCGCGATGCGCTCAGTGAACTTTGAATGTTTCACCAAGATGGCTGGTCTGTACCGTGTGGTTACGTCCACTTGCCCTCTAACTGGTGGGCTGTACGGTATGTGCAGATCTTGATCGGCTCTGGCTCCAGGCGCCATGTTCACAGGCGCGCGGAGCTGTGAGCCTCCTGCATGAGTATCTCGCGTCTTCCTCATGCTGTGCACTTCTTCATCACTGAACTCAGTGTGTGCAGTGTGAACAGAATGTCCTTCTACCGGCTCGCGCGGCCTTTTTGTTCCATGAACAGTTTGCTTATCAAACGCTTGCCTTTGTGTTACGTCGGCTAGCTTTTTCTGTTTGACCATCTCATTGTACTTGTCCATTAGACGCCGCTGCTCGTTTATGAGCCATTCTTTAGGATCATTTGTTTCATCTTCTGGACCCATAGGTCCTTTTTGTTTCGCGCCGGCAAGATTCTGTAACGTAAGATCGTCTGGAGGAGTTTCAGTCTGGCCGTGAGGAGTTGTGATGAAGGGACGGTTACTGGTGGTGCGCGTAGAATCACGTGGCCCCCTCAGAAACTGCTGTCCCTCATTAACATCCTCACGTTCAATATCCTCCAGAACTTGATCGACGTTACGAGCACCAGAAACCATGGTGAAAATTTGTTTTTATATATAAATCTGATGAGATCTGATTGCCGTTGTAACAGTGGATGGCGCCAATGAAGAAGCGTGGATCGACTCACTGGTAGACGATCTACTTTCCTCGGGTATGATTATACTATTTCACCGATGGTTTCCTTGGATCTGGGTTCTTCCACCTACAAAATGAACAGCACCGTCAACTTACCCCTCAGAAAGGGACAGAGGGGTCCTCTTTGGGGTAACCCTCCGGTGTGAGAATAAGTATTTTGGGAGAAGATAATAATATCAGAGTAAGGAAATCTGGAGAGTATTGCTTAATAGCTGAATACTCTGTGTGATTGTGTTGTGATGATGTGTTACTGGCTGTAACTGTCTGTAACTGTCTGTGTGTGAATGTAATTGAATATGATTGAATGTGAATGAATGTGAATGAATGTCCCTCTCTCCTTGTGGAGTTGATGCTGTATTTATAGTGCTAGGGTTTCCACTGATTGGGCTCAGCCTTGTTGGCCTCCTCCAATTGCTCTGCGCCACGTGTCCTCTGGGACACCTGGTGCTTTCTCATTGGTTGTAATCACGTGGTAGCACATGTGTCATGCTGAGTTGTCCACCTTTCATTTGGCAGCTATCAACATCAGCATATTCTTATTCCTTAAAAAGATACCTTCTGGAAGGTTGTCTGACGTGCACAATCAAGGTTGCCCTAATCCTGATTTGGATAAGGACGAGGTTGATTATGTGCATGTGTGATATGTGCCAATCCTGAGGATGCGCGAGGTCTTCTCTTTATTCTCACGCGCAGATGTTTCATGCGCAGATGTGATATGCACTAGCATGTGATATGCGCCACGCGCGGATGCGCCACGCGCATATGTGATATGCGTGAGCATAAGTGATGCGTGAGCATCTGTGGTGCCTGGGCATATGATGCCTGAGCATGTGTGGTGCCTGGGCATATGATGCCTGAGCATATGTGATATGCGCCATGCGCATAGGTTTTGGCTTTGTGCCTTCGTAATGTCTTGATTTCAAGCCTGTTGTCTAAATCTTGTGGGTTGACCCGCCTTGCTCGGTGTTGAGGCGGGTACATACCTCTTCAGAACTTGTCCGACCTAATCGACTCAAACCAGTTTTTCCGTTTTAAAAGTTGTATGCCACTCATATATGTAAGCAATTATCTTTTTTTCCATGACTTAGTTTTGAAAGCGTGAGCCGGTTTTGATAATCAACTATTTCAAACATCATGCATGCAAAAGTTAAAATCTATTGAGGCGTTTAATAATTAAAGTAGGAGATTACTAATCATTATATTTGCAACCATATATAGATTAATACACATGTAGTAAAGTTATCATTTGTTTTGTGTTATAAGTAGCTCTTAACACTCTATAAATAACTTTCCCTATGATTTTATAGGTTTATTGAAAAAATGAGTTCAATATAAGTGGTGATGGATTTGCTCAACTTATGCAAGCTGTTGCAACAGCTAACCAGGCTCAAGCCATTATAATCACCCTACTAGGGGAATATGACAACATATTTGGAGTAAAACTCTTAGTTTTAATATTTTTTAATGAGCTTGCTTTTGTTCATATTTGTACATATATGATGTATAATTAACTTTATGAGTTTTGTGTCATACTTCTTTCCGGAGTGTGTCGTTTACTAGCACAATACACGAATTTTAATAAAGAAAAGGAAGAAAGGATCCGGATGAGGCACATTTATGTGTTTCTTTTAATCAACTGAGTATTCGTTTTATATTTTTTTTAGTAAGGAGACATGCTATATGATTTATGTACTCTCCATATGAGGGTAGAAGTGTGTTTTTAACCTTTTTTATATTAAATAACGGTTTAAAAAAAACTTCAAATGAAAGTGTTTTTTTTTCAAATCGGTGTAGATACAAAAAGTATTTACTTATTTGGTGTACTTTAAAAAATATTTACATATTTAGATACTTTTTAGTTACTTTTATTATTTTTAATAAAAAAACAAATCTGTTGGTTTTACTAACCTACTCTTCAATAACTATGATTCAGCAACCATCCCTCTCCCATATCTTATAATAGCGATTCAGGTGACGATTTGCTTTGTTCAATTTGGGTTCTGACGATTCATGAGACTGTTTGCTTCATTCGGTTTGCTTTGCTTCGTTCAGGTGGCGAAGATTAGAACACCTATCTGGTTTCAATTGATACATGTAGGCATGTTAACACGTTGTGTATGTCAAAAATATAAGATTAGAACATCTATTGAAAGTTTAGTAACCTAATTGATACAAAAGAAAATATGAGTGATTGATTAATATATAGATTTCTTTAATTTTCAAGATCATCCTCTTGTAGCATTGCAACTTAGAAGCCAAACCAAATGTTTGGGTGCATATTATATTATTGATTCTAAATTATTAATATTATCGTGTATAATATTTTTTATACTTTTTTTTGGGTAATGCTTTATCAATCAATATAAGCAAATTGTTGATAAAATTCAAAGTTATTTCAATACTCATTTGTAAATTGATTTGGGAGGTTTTATTTAGTATAATCACTTAGGACATTTTCCTTATTAAATATTTACCTTGGGCCATTTGACCAGCTGATGTAGAAATACACGGGCCTCCATTAAATATTTGCTTTGGATATTTTCTTCATCCAATATATGCACATGGGCAAACATTTTTCTCAAAAAAAGTGTGATATGATTGGCAAAACATTGCATTGGGGTTTGTTATGATTTCCATATCTAAACTTTATACACGGTCAAGCATTTTTTTTTTCAAATTTATGGCTCAAGTCAACCTCACTTTGAATTTGAAGTGGCATTCTGCTGAAAAAAAATGCAATCTTTGTTGTCTAATAGAACGAAGACCTCCTACGGGGGATGCCAAAACTCCAAGTGATCCTTAAATAGGCCATGAACTTGGGACACACACTTATTTATCTATTGTCCATAATAAGATGATTGAGGCCAATGATAGTCAGTGTTATTGAAGGCTAACTATCGTTAGTCTCAATTAATGATGGTTAAACATCGTTAACATTGCTCAATGATGAACTTAAGAACCCATGTATCCTATTGCGTATGTTATTAAATTAAAATTTTTTATTGTGTATTACACGGGTTATATCCTAGTTATTATATAATTTCACAAAACATTGGATTTGGATTAATCATTTGGGCTGAAAGAAGAAACCAGATTGTAGGAAAAAAAGATGGAAGTAAATGTAGATTTTAAGAATTAAACCAGGAACCAAGGACCCTACGGAATCAAAATGGGATTATTACCACTAAACCACAATAACAATCTGTTTAATCCACTAAATATAATTAATATATACATAAATTATATTTTTTTAAAAATTGGGGGCTCTTTTATTTTGGGGGCTCAAAGCCGTAGATTTGGTTACTATAGCTAACGGGCCGGCCCTTGTCATTAGATTACTTACTAATTACTATTGTACCAGTAGTGCTGTAAGACTGTAAGTTCCTTCTTTAAGTCTATAAGAAGGGTCCTAACGTTTGTCCTTAGATATTATTGCATTTTGATCTTTATTAGTGTTCATGAATATTCTGGACCAAACTTTTGGCTATCAACGAAATGTCCAACATATGTATATACCCTTGATTCCTATATGATCAGTTACTCTCTTTTTTTTAATATATAGCCGAAAATGTGTCTTATATGATCATAATCAATGATTGTGGAGAAGAACAAAACGTTATTTTTATCTGTGACGATGCGTCTTTCTAGGATGACAGGATCGAGTATTGTTATCAATTTGTTCATAAGCTTTTTGTCATTAACAAGTAATTCATGTAACAATTTATTTCAGAAAGATGCATCATCCATCACAAGAACATTATATTGGTCATCATACCCAGCGATTATAAATTCGTTTAAATTCATTTTTTTTTCTTTCTTAACCAAAACCGAACCTATGGGAATGGCTATGATTTTGCGAGGCCCAGTCTTTTTGTTGAAGGCTTTGATGCTGTCTACGATATAAACGGTGTGTAGAAGTAGAACCGTAAAAAAAACAAATAATCTTTAAATTTTGTTTTTCATAATCTTTAGGTAATTTTAAAAATCAGGCCGCGAATTAGGCCGCCGCGGCACTCTTCAAGAGTCCGATCTGAGGTATGGTTATGCCCTGCCCTGCCCTCCATAAAGGACTACTGAAGAAACACTAACCCACGACCCCAGACAGATTACTGGTAACATGGGGGTTGGAGAGATGTTTCCCACGAGGGGTTAGACCCTTGGAAGATGGTTCTTCTGATAACCTGCAAAACAGACACCGTGAGCTCGTCACTGAGAAGGGGGGGGGGGGGTTCCTCCTTGTGACCACCCTCCGGCATGAGAATCAGACTAGATTGCTCTTTAAATATAAAAGTATATTAAGAGATTGCTAGAGCAGATATCAGGTATATTATGATGATATAAGATGAGATATGATAAGATGAGATGGTCATACCATTTGTGGTATTTATAGCCGAAGGTAGGTTTCCAAAGAGGTATGGCCGGCTGCAACAGTGTTCCTGTTCCACCAACAGTAGCCTACGCACGTGCCCTGCTGGTAGTTGGTGGGTAGGTAGCGGCTGATAGCGACCAGGCCTGCTGTATACTATTCCTGTTCCACCAACTGACGGCTACGCACGTGGTATGGCAGTAGTTGGTGAGTAGGCAGCGGCTAATAGTGACATACAGTGCAGGAGCATGCTGCTCGCCATACTGTTGTCAATAAGCTGTCGTATCTTTAGTCAGATCTTTTTCCCATACCTCGTCAGGTACAGTACAGAAGATCTTCCTGTATCGTACGGACTGGCTTTTTTGGGCGGGAGTATTCCCCCTCCCGCCCTTGTGCGGGATAGTTCCCGGCTTCGCTCATTCCTTCAGGTGACACTGAGTGATTGAGAGCTAAGTGCCTTGTGCGTGTAGCCCTGCTGCGCGGGTGGCCTTCCCTGATGGCTTGTATCCGAGGCTGCGGGGACAGGCGGAGTCCTTCACCATCGGGAGGCATTTCCTGCGGGACCAGCTTGCGTACTGCGCGTAAGGACGTCACATCTCTGAGCATGGTTGGTCCTGCGGATCCAGTTGGTTTCTGCGCAGACGTCCCTCTTCACGGCGAGTCTTGCGGGTCCAACTAGGCTCTGCTGGGACCTACCTCTTCAAGTCCCCCCAGTCCAATGTTCTTCTCATGAGTGTTTAATAAAGTGAGGTGAACTTTTGGACTTAAGCAGAGGGTTTTGAAAAAGGGTTTTTTAAGGTTTTCCATGGGGATTCTTCCCGCGGAAGTCCTTGTCACTTGCAGAAATTCCCGAGTTTCCTGCTTGGTCTTTGAGTATGATGCGGGTAGGCTGTAACCTCCTCGCAAGTCAGGAGCGTTGTGTCCTACTTGTGTGGATTCTCCGTGAGGTTTTGGTAGTTTTGAACATAGTGATCAATTATGTTAAAACCACCAATTCCATCCTGGAGCTTCAAACAACGTAGTTCTCGACGTTCCCGCTATGCGGGGATGTCATTTCCGTTTCCGCAAGCATTGCCCAGAAGATCCTTCTTGGTTTCAATTCCCATCGGAGCGCTAGGTATGTGAAGGGTTTTGCCTTAACACTGTACCTGCGCTCGTCTTACGGTTACTTTACTTCCAAGGTATTCCTGGCGTCAATTCCCTGCGGGTGCTAGGTATGTGAAGGGTTTTGCCTTAACACTGTACCCGCATCCGTCTTACGGTTACTTGTTCGCCAAGGTAAGGGGGTATTTTCCCGCTTACTTTTTTAAATTTTGAATTTTGAAATTCGAAAGGTTGGTGGAAAGATAGGAACAGTCCAAACCTCAGAAACGTCGTGCGACAGTTTCTTCTGACTGTGTCAGGACGTGCAGGAAGTTATGGTGACGTGACATTATATGGTCATTCCAGACGCCTTTTCAGGCGCGTGGGCGCGATTTTTCGGGCGCGTGGCCGCGAAATTACTGGCACACGTCCTGTCAACAGCTGTTGCCAGTCTGCTTTTTGCCACGTGTCATAGTTTCATTGCACCTTCGATTTCTCTCTCCTCCGCATTAAATTCACCGCATTAATTGCGATTAGTATATAAAGGGGGAGAGGCCTCTTTGTAATCCACACTTTCACCTTTCTTCTTCTTCTTAGTGATTTCCTGCAAATACTCCCCTTTTCAGGCAAGCATTTTCCCGAAATCACTTTCTTCTTTCTGCAAAATGTCTTCTCATGATGCTGAAGCTGTAGCCGACGATAGGAGTACTGCTTGCGAGTGCCAGTGTGCTCTACCTGTCGATCAGTACCAGTACATCGTCAGGAAGTTCATGCTTGAGTCTCTTGAGCCTGAGTTTCCTGAATCCCACCAGACTGTGTACGATGCCCCCAGTGGCAAGATCGGGGTATATGCTGCATTCTTTGTCTATGGGAACCTTAGGTTTCCTTTGAGAAAGTTTATGTACCGTGTCCTGGAGAGGCACGGTGTGCACCTGACCGAGGTGCATCCGATGGCGATTGCCAAGGTCCGGCACTTCGAGTGGGTGTGCCGGATTCTGGGTATTGAGCCCTATGTGGACCGCCTGATGACCTTCTATACTTGGAGGTGCGTCCAGGGGTGGTACACCCTGACAACCCGTATTAAGGGTTTGAAGATCTGCGTGACCGAGCGCAGTCTCCGATCGTGGAAGCGGGAGTTCTTCTACATCTCTGCCCGCGCCATTCCCATTGCCATGAAGTTTAAGAAGGGGCAAGCGCTTCCGAGCCTTCACGCTTCCAGCTACCAGGAGGCGGAGTGGTTCGCGAAGATATCCCGGGTCCAATCTCCGGTTTACCGGTTTGCGGAGTCCGGGATGGTGATGCTGGGGATGAGCCGGGTATGGAAGAATGCGTCCCGGTTTCCCATCCTTCTCGAATACGGTTTGAACTCTATTCCTTATGGTATGTCTTGTCTTTCTTGCTGATATTAGTTTATTTTCTAACTGTTTCTTTTCTTTCAGAGGGGAATAATTTGGAGTCGCTCCTATTCCCGCGGGAAGCTGACGGTCCCGTGCGGGTGGGCACTCGTGCTCTGGACGACAATGAGTTGCCCATCCTGGAGCAAACGGCGGATAGGTTTGTGGAGGTCTATCCGCCGGGCCAAGAGATCCTGAGCCACCGGCGGCCAGGTAAGGAGATATTCTATCCTGAACCCCTCAATGCTGTACCCGCTGCTGGAAATCCTTACATCCTGTCTTCTTCTGAGGAATCCGCAGATGGTCCTCCCCTTGTGCGGAAGAAGAAGGCTGCCGGAGGGAAAGGAAAGGAGAAGGTGGCCTCCACGGCTGATCCGGTGCTTCTATCTGACACCGAGTCCGATAGTGGAGAGGTGGCGGGGAACCCCGGTGGTGAGAAGACCACTGCTCCGGAGGCTACGACTGTTACCTCCGGAGAACCAATGACAACGACGGTGACCGGCGTCAAGAGACCGGCCCATCGGGCTTGTCCCCGCCCCTTCGTACGTTCAGGCTCAAGAAAACCCGTAAGTACAACATTCTTCTTTTTGTAGATTTCACTTCATAAATTTATAACACTTATCTTCTTGTGCAGGCGTGGATGTTGACGCATTCCAGGGTGAAGTACCGAGCAGTACCTCTCCGCCGATGACGGTGGGCTTGGTCAGCCTACCTGAGGCGTCGACCCAGGCGCCTGCGCCTGGTCCCGCTGGTTCAGTTGCTCATTCTGAGCCGACTGTTCCAGCCGAGTTTATGCCATCGCCGGCCGTGAGTGCGATTTTTACGGCGTCCTTCACCGAGCCGGCGGTGACGATTGCTGCGGATTCTGCTGGCAGCGACTGTGGCGGCTGCCACCATGCCCCCGCCACCGGCCTCGATGGCCGGCCCATCAGGTACGCATGGGAGTACTCGCCAGTCCTTGCCACCTTCCCATCTGCCTGACCTTTTGGATGGGTTTCCTTTGGGTTCAGGTGATGGGTTCGGCGGTTATCGGCCTGTTATAGACCCTACAGGTGCGTAGGGTTCCTTTGGCCCTTTTTCACTTAAATTTTTTTTTTTTTTTTTTTTTTTTTTTTTTATCATCTTTTTCCTAACTGCTTTTTTGTTTTTTGCAGTGTCGGATTCCAATGAAGTGTATGTTCCGCGATGGAACATACGCCGAGGAACAACCCTTCGTACCCCTGTGGAGTGCGTGGACTGGGCTCGCCACGCTGCTCCTCATGGTGCGTTGGGGGAAGCCATGGCTAGCTACCAGGAGGGTAGGCTAACCAATGAGCTTCGGGTTCTCCAGGCCCGGATGCAGCCGCGCGTCGAGCTGCTTTGTCGTGAAAACGACAAGTTGAAAGCAGCTCGCGCCAAGGACGTATCTCAGGCGCGTGCTCTTCGGGAGGAGAACCAACGATTGACCGCAGCTGCTGCGGAGAAGGAGAAGGCTTTCAAGGCCCTCGAGGTTGAAGTTCAAGCGCGACTCGAGGCCCGCTCCAAGGCTGCCCAAGCTGTTAACGAACAACTTCGGCTGGCTAAGGAGACTGCGAGGAACGCAACTGAGAGGGCTACCAAGGCTGAAGCCGTTGCTGAGCCTTTACGCGTGGAGAACGAGGAGCTCAAGGCCCAATTAGAGGCTCTCCAACGTGCTCATGATGCCTTGGCCATGGAAGATGCCAAGAAGCTCCAAGAGATCCTGGACCAGAGGGGCGTGCTTGACCACACAGAGCGGAAGCTTAAGGGCGTTGAAGAGGCTGCTGCAAAGGAAGTGCAACTTGCCAACCTCAATAAAAGCGAAGCCGAACGCGCCTGCACCCAAGCCCTGGTTGCCAAGGAATGGCTTCTTCGAGAAGCGTTGCCTCAGGTATTTTATGTCCTCACGCTTTCCTTTATTCATAGAAAAGGTGTTTTGACACTTGTATTTTTCTTTGTAGGTTGTGCATCGTGTCTTCTCAGAGACATCCTACGACGATGCGATGAGCGCAGCCCTCAACGCTTCTCACGAGGATGGGGAACGGGTTGGCTTCCTGCTTGGTCTAGGGTTCGTTGAGAAAGGCTTCCCGCCTTCCAACTTCCCTTTGTACAATGTTGACACTGAAGCCATATATGACCAAGCAGTAAACCAATACGCTGCCTTCCCGCATCCAGTGGTGGAGAAGGTGAACCAAGTAGCTGCTGCTGATGATGGGTTAGCTGTCCTCAAAGCCTTCCTCGAACCGCCCCGTTCTTCTGATGGAGCGGGTCCAAGTGGAGGCGGCCCTGAGGCTTGATCCGAAGATCCCTTCCCATTGCTAGGATAGTCTTGTACGGATGTATTTATTTTCTTTTCGTAGGCGGGTAGTTACCCGGCCATTCTTGTAATAACTTATGTGAAATATTAATCTTTTTGCGTATAAGATTGTTATTTCCTTCTTTGGGTTCCTTGCTTTATAAACTTATGACTTGCATACTTAGTTTAAATTAGCAATTTTCCAAGTGTTTAGAATAAGTTAACCTGTTGATCGTGGTTGATAATGGGTTAAAGTTTTGCTTCCTCTTTCGTGATTGTGCGGGTAGAACCGTCACTTGCACTTAGTAGGATGGCTAAACTCTAACCTTCATCTGACCTGCGTGTAGGTTTTCTTAATCCTTTGAGGATAAGTTAACCTTTGAACGTGGTTGATAATAGGTGTGAAGTTCTGCTTCCTCTTTCGTGATTGTGCGGGTAGAACCGTCACTTGCACTTAGTAGGATGGCAAAACTTTACCCTTATCTGACCTGCGTGTAGGTTTTCCTCATCCTTCGAGGATAAGTTAACCTTTGAACGTGGTTGATAATAGGTGTGAAGTTTTGCTTCCTCTTTCGTGATTGTGCGGGTAGAACCGTCACTTGCACTTAGTAGGATGGCAAAACTTTAACCTTCATCTGACCTGCGTGTAGGTTTTCTTAATCCTTTGAGGATAAGTTAACCTTTGAACGTGGTTGATAATAGGTGTGAAGTTTTGCTTCCTCTTTCGTGATTGTGCGGGTAGAACCGTCACTTGCACTTAGTAGGATGGCAAAACTTTACCCTTATCTGACCTGCGTGTAGGTTTTCCTCATCCTTTGAGGATAAGTTAACCTTTGAACGTGGTTGATAATAGGTGTGAAGTTTTGCTTCCTCTTTCGTGATTGTGCGGGTAGAACCGTCACTTGCACTTAGTAGGATGGCAAAACTTTACCCTTATCTGACCTGCGTGTAGGTTTTCCTCATCCTTTAAGAATTGTTGTGAACCGTTCGACGCTCGGTTGTCGATAGGTTAGTGTTCAGTTTCCTTTAATGATTCATGCGGATAGACCGGCACTTTCATTTAATGAGAATTGAACTCTTCCCCTTCAACTGACCTGCGTGAAGGTTTGCCACGTTATTGGGTTCGTGCGGGTAGGACCGCCTTCCCACGCAACGACTTCACGTAATGTGTGCCGTCACCAGTGTTGCATAGTTTAACCGTTCGACGCGCGGTTGTTGATAGGTTTTTGTTCAGTTTCCTTTAATGATTCATGCGGATAGACCAGCACTTTCATTTAATGGGTTCTGAACTTTTTCCCCTTCAACTGACCTGCGTGAAGGTTTGTCACGTTATTGGGTTCGTGCGGGTAGAACCGCCTTCCCATGCAATGACTTCACGTAATTATGCGGTGAAAACCGGCATATTAGTGTTCAGAAAAGTATAAATGTAAAATCAACAGCTTCGATGTTTTTAAAGAGAATCATTTCCATTAGAAGTGGCTCTTGGCCTTTTCTTTACAAATTGGAATTGATTTACATGCAAACTGTGTAAATAAGCTCCCTTCCATGTTGTTGGGATGGGAGTGCCATCGAGCCGATACGCACCTGGTTCGGGATCTCGTTCTTTACGCATCATGTAGTCTCGATATTGAAGCTGTAATTTTGAATCGTGTTTTCCCCAGCTGGGGTTCTACACGCACCTGCCTGCTCAGCCTTTACTGCGCCACTAGGTGCGCGAGCGTCCCATCCCTGACAAATGCTTCGACCATGTCTTTTACGTCGGTGCATTCTTCAGTGTTGTGGCCTTTTGTCTTGTTAAAGTCACAGTATTTGCTCCGATCAGCATCGTGACGATGTCGGATTATTGGAGGCTTTGGCCACGGGAGCTCTTCAGTGGCGAATATCTCAGTGACGCTTTTGCTGAGTGGCGTCCATCTGGAGTTCCGGTGCGGCTGTGCATTATCCCTTCCGCCCAATCGATGTTGCAAGCCGGATGAGGTGTCAAAGTTTACCCTTGACTGCCAAATGCCTTGCTTTCGCTTTTTATTTAGTCGGGCGGTGAGGACGTTGTCTTCTCTCGTCTTCTGGGTGTAGAGGTTTGTGCTCTGTGGGAGATCTCTACCCAGTTGCTTCTCCGTTTCCGCATAGCGTTTTGCTGCTGTCATGATGGCATCCCATGTGGATGGCATGCCATCTTTACCCGTTAGGGTGCGGATGAGCTCTGGGTCATGCGCGCCCTGGATGAAGGCAGCGCGAACAAGATCTTCGCTGATATTGCCCAAACTTAGCTTCTTTGAGTTGAAGCGAGTGATGAAGTTTGGCAGAGATTCATCTTCTTCTCGTATGCATTTGAGGATTGTCCATTGCTCCTCGGTATACTTCCGTTGCTGGCTGAAGTGTTGGCTAAACTTCTGCTGGAAGTCTGCCCAGTCGTAGATGTGGTTGACCGGTAGACGATCAAACCAAGCTCTAGCAGCCCCAACAAGCGTCATTTGGAACATGTAGCACCACGTGGGTTCCGTCCAATTGCTGACGGTTGCCCCTGCTATGAACCTGTTCAAATGGTCGTCTGGATCGGATATACCGTCATATGTGCCTATGTTAGGCATTTGTTTGGCACTCTTTGGGGCGATTGCTTCCGCAATGTCCCTTGCAAACTTGGACGTTCCTGCATTTGTAATGTTTGGTCTGAACGTTTTGGAGAAGTCTCGTGGACTTCCACCTGTGCTTTTTGGTTTGAAGGCTTGTCCAAAATGCCTTTTCGGTTGGGATTCCATTTCCTTACGCTTCCCTTTTGCCCTATGGCGAGGGTTCGCGTCGGAGTCGGATTCCTCCGAGTCATCCAAGTAATCTTCGAATTCGTCAGCCTGTTGGACGGAACGCAAGCGTTCGTCCAACTCAGCCTGGAATTCCTTTTGTCGTGCCTCCGCCCATGCCTTGACTTCATCGAGAGTTTGGCGGGGGAGTCTTCGTTTCTCAACCTGGGTATCAGTGGATCCTAGTAGGCGATCATTTATTGCACTTGCCCCAGCCTGAGTAACTGGGGTAGTGTTCGTAAAATTTACTTCACTTGCCCCGGCTTGGGTAACCGGGGTAGTGTTTGTAAAAACTGTGTTACCGGTGTTCATCCCAGTAGCTGGGGTTGTGGTTACCGGAATTTCTCTAACCATCTTTGTAGAAAGTTTGAAAAAACTGGAGATAAAGTTCTAGCTTTATGCACGGATGGCGCCAATGAAGAAACACTAACCCACGACCCCAGACAGATTACTGGTAACCTGGGGGTTGGAGAGATGTTTCCCACGAGGGGTTAGACCCTTGGAAGATGGTTCTTCTGATAACCTGCAAAACAGACACCGTGAGCTCGTCACTGAGAAGGGGGGGGGGGGGTTCCTCCTTGTGACCACCCTCCGGCGTGAGAATCAGACTAGATTGCTCTTTAAATATAAAAGTATATTAAGAGATTGCTAGAGCAGATATCAGGTATATTATGATGATATAAGATGAGATATGATAAGATGAGATGGTCATACCATTTGTGGTATTTATAGCCGAAGGTAGGTTTCCAAAGAGGTATGGCCGGCTGCAACAGTGTTCCTGTTCCACCAACAGTAGCCTACGCACGTGCCCTGCTGGTAGTTGGTGGGTAGGTAGCGGCTGATAGCGACCAGGCCTGCTGTATACTATTCCTGTTCCACCAACTGACGGCTACGCACGTGGTATGGCAGTAGTTGGTGAGTAGGCAGCGGCTAATAGTGACATACAGTGCAGGAGCATGCTGCTCGCCATACTGTTGTCAATAAGCTGTCGTATCTTTAGTCAGATCTTTTTCCCATACCTCGTCAGGTACAGTACAGAAGATCTTCCTGTATCGTACGGACTGGCTTTTTTGGGCGGGAGTATTCCCCCTCCCGCCCTTGTGCGGGATAGTTCCCGGCTTCGCTCATTCCTTCAGGTGACACTGAGTGATTGAGAGCTAAGTGCCTTGTGCGTGTAGCCCTGCTGCGCGGGTGGCCTTCCCTGATGGCTTGTATCCGAGGCTGCGGGGACAGGCGGAGTCCTTCACCATCGGGAGGCATTTCCTGCGGGACCAGCTTGCGTACTGCGCGTAAGGACGTCACATCTCTGAGCATGGTTGGTCCTGCGGATCCAGTTGGTTTCTGCGCAGACGTCCCTCTTCACGGCGAGTCTTGCGGGTCCAACTAGGCTCTGCTGGGACCTACCTCTTCAACTACGAACCTGACTGAATCTTTGAAAATCTCAAACCTCTTCTGCTTCTCTTCCGGAGTGTCATATGATTTGCCATATTCGATGACCCATTCCTCGAACATAGCCTTCACTTCATCGTCTGTGCGCATGCTGTGAGGGGAGGCCCTATAGACTAAGATCACACAGTTACTAGTTACACCACAACAATCAAATCAAATCAAATAGATTATCGATTGATACCTACCTTTCAGCTGAATACAAGGGACAATCGGAGAGAAACAGCGTAATCGTGACATCCAAGGTGATTTCTTCGCCAGCAGCGCGGCCATTCTGTCAATATTGCTGCTTAGGGTTTCCTTCACGGTTTAGGGGAAAAACTACTTTTTGTTAAAATGGACTTACGAATTTTTCAAAACAAGTTTATTAAAATATATATTATGTTTTGGGGAAAACCAAAACGATTAAAAAGGACATTCTTCTTTAAAAAATGTGTAATGGGTTTTAAGGGTTAGAGGGGTGTAATAGATAAATTAAACCAATTAAGTTAATAAGTTACATATTCCTAACTTTTTAAAACTTATTTATTTTGTCTTCTCCGTAAGTTAAAATCTGTAAAGACTTATGGATTGCTAAACACCTTATACACCTTATTAACTTTTCAAAAAATTTATAAGTTATAAGTTGATGAAAATAAGGAATCCCAAACACCCCCTTAACTAATATGACGATTATTATTATTATTATTAGACTTAATTTCATTTGAATGACAATGTGGTATGTATGCATACATGCATGTATGTATGTGTATAGGTCAATGGCTAATGGTTATGAATCTGAATGATATGTTTGACTTTTGTAGTATAAAACACTTAGTTATACATACACACAATATGTATAAGCCAATGTTTATATTTAGAATTAAATTCTATAAATAATTAGTAAGTATTTGTGCAGGGGCATAAGTGTCATTTCACATTAGTATATGTGTCCGTGTATGTATTTGTGTCTGTGTATGTGTGTGTCTGTGCATATATGTAATGTATTTGTGTATATGTGTATGAAATAAACACGCTGCAAGTAATGATAACATTCAAGACAATAATGTGAATTGGTTTGTAAACATGAAAGCATGAAATAACAATGGAAAAGCGTAACGTGCTACACCCGAAAATTATAAAAAGGTAAAAATAAGGTTATGAAAACTCACATGATAGTTGCGCGTAAATAAGAGAAAAGAAAACACGGTCTTAAGCGAGTGAACCAAAGAAGTTCGGTTCGACGAGTGATCCGAGAAAATGAAATATTCTAGGTTCAAAAGAAGACTCAAAACAAAAGTATGTAAAAAGTTTGATGAAAGAAAAGGGTTTGGTTGAAATAGTTGTTAGTCATGTTTAATAAGTTTGGATCGTTTAGGAATAGGCGAACTGAAAAGCTAGATGAAAGAAAAGTTAAGCGAGTGGTTAGCTTTGGTCGAACACAAACCCAGGATTGAGTCAGGTATGTGTTTAACACTTTTTGGAATGTTATATTTAGAAAGAAGTGAAAAAGACAAATTATTTATATTTATGAAAAACAAAGTCTTGAACGTAAGCCAAATTAATGAACCGAAATGGAAAAACGGTGATCAGTTACCCTCGGCCAAATAGATATGGCACAGGAATAATATTCATCTTATTAAAAACATACAAAAAATAATACTTAAATTACCCAAGGATTGAAATAACAAGACTTGGACTTGAACTCGGCTTGACATTTAGAAGTCAAAGATGTCACACCCTCAATTTTTGACTAACATAGTTTTATCGTTTGACGCGTGACACACCAGGATCTAGCCATGTGTCATACCGAACATCCATTTAATAATGATAATTATTATTTAATATTGCTCAACATTAATTAATGAGAAAATATAGTACAATACTGAAGAAACGTGGATCTACTCACTGGTAGCAGATCTACTTTCCTCGGGTGTGATTATACTATTTCACCGATGGTTCTTCTGGATCAGTGTTCTTCCACCTACAAAATGAACAGCGCCGTTACTTACCCCTCAGAAAGGGACAGAGGGGTCCTCTTTGGGGTAACCCTCCGGCGTGAGAATAAGTATGTGTAGGAGAAGATAATAATATGAGAGTGAGGGAATTGGGAGAGTATTGCTTAATAGCTGAATACTGTATGTTACTCTGTATGATTGTGTGATTGAATATGCTTCAATGTGAATCAATGTGTCTGTAACTGTCAATGATTGAGTATGAATGTGTCCATCAAAGTGGAGTTGATGCTGTATTTATAGTGCTAGGGTTTCCACTGATTAGGCTCAACCTCGTTGGCCTCCTCCAATCGCACTGCGCCACGTGTCCTCTGGGACACCTGGCGCTTTCTCGTTGGTTGTAATCACGTGGTAGCACATGTGTCATGCTGAGTTGTCGACCTTTCATTTGGCAGCTGTCAACATCAGCATATTCTTATTCCTTAAAAAAGATGCCTTCTGGAAGGTTGTCTGACGTGCACAATCAAGGTTGCCCTAATCCTGATTTGGATAAGGACGAGGTCGATTATGTGCATGTGTGATATGCGCCCATCATGAGGATGCGCGAGGTCTTCTCTTTATTCTCACGCGCAGATATTTCATGCGCAGATGTGATATGCACGAGCATGTGATATGCGCCGCGCGCTGGTGCGCCGCGCGCATATGTGATGCGCGAGCATATGTGTGCCTGGGCAGATGTGATATGCACGAGCATGTGATATGCGCCGCACGCATATGTGATGCGCGAGCATATGTGTGCCTGGGCATATGATGCCTGAGCATGTTTTGTATGCGCCATGCGCATAGGTTTTGGCTTTGTGCCTTCATAATGTGTTTATCTTGTGGGTTGACCCGCCTTGCTCGGTGTTGAGGCGGGTACATACCTTTTCAAGCCCCCCCAGTCTAATGTGTGTCTTATCTCGCGCGAGCGCGGTAAGATAGATATTAGACTTACTGATTTGGTCTTTTAAAGGGGTTTTGTCGTTTTCTTGGTTGTTTTCATGGTTGCGCGAAGTTCTATCCATTTGGTTGAAACGAAGGGTCCAAACACGTGGTTGGTTGGTGGTGTCGTGCGCCGTAAACGTGTCAGACGTTTCGTGTGCTCGAGGTGCTACAGTTGCCTTTCATGTCCCCTCGCACAGCTGTCTGGAACACGTGTCGCGCTTTCATTGGTTTGCACCTGCGAGTGGGGGCGCGTCTCTGCTCCGTGGCAGGTCCGTTACGTTTTTATGTCCCCTCAACAGTGTTTGGGACACGTGCCGCGCCCTCGTTGGCTTACACCTGCGAGTGGGGGCGCGTGAAATCCCATCAGTTACCACTTTTCTCTCTCCTGGGCCTATAAAAGCAGGTCCTTAGGAAATTTTTTATCTTCATCTTCATTGTTACTAATTTTCAAATTTCTGTCTTTCATATTCTGAATTGAGTGTTTTCATCGTTTCGAAACTTCGATTATCTGCTGCTGCAGTTGTATGTCTGATAGTTCAGACTCGTCTAGCCCCTCAATCACCTCTATTGCCTCTCGAAGACGCCGTGTGAAATCTGTGGTAATGTCGACACTGAAGCAAAAGGGGAAGGGGAAGAGGGTTGTTGAGACCACATCGGAGGAAGTAGGGAGGACCAAGGCCACCAAAAGGTGGAATGAAATCCCCTGCAAATTGAGGCAGGTCGATCTCGACAGCCTCATCGCCTCTCAGGGTTTTCCCACCCTGTTTGGCTGCATGTTGCCTGGGGCCGGGCAAACGGCGGCGGACCCGCCTGCCGGCTATATTTCATTGTACACCCATTTTTTCACCCACTGCAACCTTCGTCTTCCGATGACAAGGTTTGTAGGCGCGGTGTTACGTTTTTTCGGGATTCATATATCCCAAGTCCATCCGTTTGGACTTGTGCGCATGACTCATTTCGAGTTCATGTGCAAATCACAGCGCGAGGAGCCCACCCCTCGTCGCTTTCAATTTTTTTACAAGCCCAAGATCCAAGATTCTTGGATCTCCTTTATTCCTCGCAGTCAGAAGGTTAAGTGCTCCACTGTTTCATTCAAGAGCCTTCATGACTGGTCTGAGAGGTTCTTTTACATTAGGGCTGGTGTAATCCCCATCCGCATGACGATGCGCGCGATCGATTCTGCGCCCGCGGATGCGGATGTTATTAAGAACCCAACCGGCGCTTGGGTTAAGAAACTGACCACCGAACCATCCCCCGCCAAGAAAATTCGCGAGGAGGCGCTGGTTGGGGTCGGCATGAGTAAGCTGTGGACCGACAGCGCACTTGTGCCCGTTATCCAAGTGGACGGGTTGTGTAAGTTTATTTCATTGCTTTATTTCTTTTTCTGCGCGAACATAATTCTTTTTCTGATATCAGTTGACTTGTTTTTGCGCAGTCACCAAGGATTATATCCACGCCGCTTATGATGATCAAGTGGAGGGTGGCTCCGTCGCGCTTGGCGCTGGGGAGGTTGGTTTCCCAGATCGCTTCGATGACATGTTCATCCCAGTGGATCTGGAATTTGACTTTGATGGCGACGCGCCTGGTAAGCCTTCACACTTATGTTTATTCCTTGAGAATACCAAATTTTGCTAACACTTTGTGTTACATGTATTGTAGATGCGCTGGAGAACTACGAGCTGGAGCTCGCGGAGGAGGAGGAGGAGGAGGAAGAGGAGGCGCCCCTACTAAAGCGCAAAGCTAAGGGGAAATCAGGCGCAGGGGGCAGTAAGAGACAAAAGAAAGATGACACCCCTGTCGCTCATCCCCATGCTCAAACGAAGGGACCCAAGGAAACCCAGGTGTTTACCACCATGGGCTCTTTAGCTTCCCTGCCTGTGAAAGTGGGCAGACCTCCTGTCCACTTGAGGTATGGTGGCGTCACCTCCTCCGTTCGCGCGGCTGAAGAGAGAAGCAGTGCCGCGCCTGCGACAGGTATACGTTGCTTATCTTCATCTGATTGAATTATTATTAAACCTTTGCTCCTTTGAATGTTTGCAGGACCGGCGAAGGTTGCAGATCAGCCGCATGCGCCACAAGGTGCTGAGGCTGCGCCGGGGGCTGCTTCGAAGTCCCCTGTTCTACCCTCTGAAAAGGGTAGAATGAACTTTATGGCGATGTTCGCCGCGCGAACAGAATTGCGCCAAGGTATGTTTTGCACATTTGTCTCCTGAATTTTTTCTTTTGGATCCAGTCGTAAACCAATTTTCCTTGTTGATTTGTTCATAGGAGTTGTAGCTGGCGTACAAGTTGCTGGCGACACTCCTGGCGCCGTTGCCGGCGCCGCTGGTTCTGGTCCTGCTCCTGCTAGTGCTGAGTCTCCCCTTATTGGGATTACAAAGGAGCAGGAAGCCGTATTGCGCGCCGAACTGGCGGCGTCGAGACCTCCCTCGCCTCCTCCTACGCGCAGCCCTCTCCGCGAGGCTGGTTTGGAGCCCTCCAGGTCGCAGGAGAAGAGGCCTATTGAAGAAAATGAGGAGGATGAGGGGGCTCAAGCTGAAGACTCCTTGGGAGACCGCGCCAGCACTGCGATGCCACAAGACTTCGCAGCGCAGACCTCTGGTGGGGCTGGCGCTGACTTTTCTGCTTCATCCCCGCAGGTATGTTTTAATTTGTTGCTCCGCTGCGCGTACCTCCATATAAGTATGTTTTATGACTTAGAACATTTCTTGTGTTTTGTAGGAAGGTGACCACGTTTATCGCCCGAGATGGAATATTAATGAAGACAGTTCCTTCCAATCCATGGGCGTATGCGAGGACTTCTGGGCTCATGCCGTGCCTCCTACTGAAAGGAGGTATCAGGAGGAGCGCACCCGCGCTGACTTGCTCAACGATCACATTTTCGCTGGGTCAGCTTTCTTTGCTGCCTCCCAAGAGCTTCATCGCGATTATATTAAAGTACGCGATGCTCTTGTGGCAGCCCAGCAAGAGGCTAAGGTGGCTGCCTGGAACCTTTCTGATGCTCGCGCACGAGCTGAGAAACTCCAGGCGGAGCTCAGCGAAAATAGAGCAAGTGCCAACACCGCTTTTATTAAGCGCGGGCATGAGCTCAAGGCTGCGCGGGAGAAGCAGCAGGTGGCGGAGGCCGAAGTTGCCAAGTACGCGCGGAGAGTGCGTGTCTTGGAACAGCAGGCTGAGGCGCGTGACCAAGCTATCGTCCAGAGTATCACTGAGAAATCATCACTGGAGAGTGAGGTCGCGCGCCTGAAGAAGGAGTTGGCGGCCGCGCAGGCCGATAGAGATGAGGCCTTGGCGACGGCAGCGTCCAGCCAGGAAGCACTTGATGCTGCGCAGGCGGAGAAAGAAGAAATTTTGGCGGCAGCAGCGTCTGATAAAGAGGAGCTAAAAAAGACCAAGGAAACTGTTGAGTTATTAAACTCACAGGTTCCTGCCCTCGAGACGTCTGTTGCTGGCCTCGCGCAGGATCGCCAATGGCTGGTGTCACAGGGCATGACTCGTTGCGCTTTGGCGATGAAATATTCCGCCGAGTTTCAGGCCCTTGTGATGGACTGCAATGCTGCCGCTCGCTTGGTGGGTCGAGCTGAAGGGTTTACGGATGGGTACGAATATGGTATGTTGAAGAAGAATCCATCCGAGTACCCTTACAAGAGCGACGCGGCCTGCGCGGACATGGCCGCTGTGGGGGAGAAGTATATGAGTACTCCCATCCCCATCCTTGTTCAGGTACCTTGACCTTAATGAGTTTTTGTTGATTAATTTTCCAAGTGTTTTGTACTCACTACTTTTCTATTGATTTGCAGATTGCTGCGCTTGCTGACCAGCCCGACCTCGGCGCGCTAAAGAAGTTGCTCGATGAATGCGAGAGGGCTGGTGGCGATGATGGTGGCGCGGGGGATGTTGCCCCTGCCAGCGGCTCTGGCGCGGCGAAAGAATCTGCTCCTGACACCGTCGTGATAGAAGACTCCATTGAGGAGGAAGAACTTGACTATGGTCAGTTCGGAGATGAGGAGCGGGCCGCGCCGGATGCTGAGGGAGATGATGAGGGTGATGAAGTGGCTGACGTCGACGTGGAGACCTGAGAAGCCCTTCATCTTTCTAATTTTTTTTTTTTTTTTTTTTTTTTATACTTGTAATTTGTAACCCATCATACTTGTAAATTTCAATGCTATGGAATGAAACTTGTTTTCCCTTTTTCACATCTTGCGCATTTCCATTCATCTCTTCATGTTTGCTTGTATAGATATAAGATATGCTTGCACGTTAAAATAAGAACAAGGTTGTAAGGAAATTATTCACTTAACCATAGTCCTATTTTGTAAGTGGTTTCGCAGTATCTTGCTTATGCTGACATGCGCGATATCTTTTCTCAATTCCTTTTTTGCGCGTCGAGGTCGCGCGGTTTTAATATGGAAGTATGAGTTTTAGCCATTACATGTCAGCATGTGTTACTCAGATATCCACTATGATTCCGCGCGCGACCTCGACCTGAGACCTTAACAACTATGATATGGCATGTACTTTGCCTTAGTTGTGTTTAAGGATTTTTATGATCAGGCTGCGCGAGATGTAAGATGGATGTTTGTGAGTGTTTTGAGCTAAGGCTCTTTGTTTTGGGCTAAGGCCCTGACGTTTTTAGAGTTAAGACTCATTAACGTGTTTGAGCTAAGGCTCGTAGGTTTGGGCTAAGGCCCTGACGTTTTAGAGTTAAGACTCGTTAACGCGTTTGAGCTAAGGCTCGCGCATGTATGTTTTACTTCGTTTTATTTCGTTTTGAAGTCAATATAGTGTTGTCATATTGCTCCAAATTAATAAAGGAAGTGTGAAACATGTATGCAAAGGTAATAGAACAAATATTGAAAGATAGCGCGAATCATCATTCATGATGGCTTAAAAGCCTTGATTACATATTTGAACTTTTACATGAAGCATTTTCTAAGTTGTGCCGCGTTCCACGCGCGCGGTATCTTTTTTCCCTTCAAATCTTTTAAAGTGTACGCGCCTTTCCCCAAATCTTCTGAAATTTGATAAGGTCCCTCCCAATTGGGGGACATTTTTCCTGGGGGTATTGCGCGGCTAGCTTCATTGTTTCGAAGGACAAAATCATTTTTCTTGAAGTGGCACTCTTTAACGCGCTGATTATAATATTTTTCCAGCTTTTTCTTGTATCTGGCTTCATTGATGATAGCCGCTTCTCTGCGCCCTTCAAGCAAGTTAAGGTCCACTCTTCTTTCGCGCTCGTTATCAGTCTTGCTCATCATGAGTACCCTATGGGATGGGCATCCAATTTCTGCTGGGATCATAGCCTCTGTCCCATAGGTTAGGCTGAACGGGGATTCGCCATTGCTAGTTTTGCTTAATGTCCTGTGCGCCCACAGGACATTAGGTAACTCTTCGACCCAAGAATGGGATTCTCCCTCCAACCTTTTCTTCAGCCCATTTAACAAACTTTGATTCGCGCGCTCCACTTGGCCGTTCCCCTGAGGGTGGTAGACCGAAGTGAAGATTTGGTTGATGTGCAATTCTTTGAGCCAGCTGGATATCTTCCTGTCAGTGAATTGTTTGCCATTGTCGCTCACAATTTCCATAGGAAGGCCAAAACGGCAAATGATGTGGCTCCAGATAAATTGCTTCATCGCCTCAGCTGTGATTTTTGCTAGTGGCTTGGCCTCAACCCATTTTGTGAAATAGTCTATCGCCACTACCAAAAATTTCACTCGCCCTTGCGCTTGCGGCAGGGGCCCCACAATATCAATGGCCCATTTGTGGAAAGGCTATGCAGAGGTCACCGGAATCAAGTTGTTCTTTGGCCGCATGGTGTTTGGCGCGTAGCTCTGACATGCCTTGCATTTTTGTATTTCTTTTAGCGCATCCAAGTACATGCCTGGCCAATAGTAGCCCGAGCTCATTGCCTTGGCAACCACCATGCGCGGGCCAGCGTGTATGCCGCAGATTCCTTCGTGAATCTCCCTAATCACATAGCTTGCTTCTTCAGCATCCAGGCATTTCATGAGCGGTCCAAGATAAGAGCGTCGATATAATGTACCATCAAGTAGTTCATAGTTCTGCGCCTTGTGTCTTATCTTTCTCGCCTGTGCGCGATCGTCCGGTAACGTCCCCTCCTTCAGGAATTCCATTATTGGAGTTATCCAGGATGAAGGGGTTGTATGAATTACAAGGACCGATTGCGTTTGCACTGACGGGTTGCTCATCACTTCCACCCTGACATCTTTGCCAAAGTGATCAAAATTAGTTGATGCCATCTTACTCAACGCGTCAGCGGACTTGTTTTCGCTGCGCGAGATGTGTATGATTTTGAAGAAGTCAAACTGCTCAACGAGCTTTTTTGCCTGCTCTAGATATAGAGGCATGGTGTTCTCCTTATCATCATAAAGGCCATTGACCTGTGCAGCTACCAAGTAAGAATCAACATGTGCCTCTAGCCTTTTAACTCCAAACTTGCGCGCAATGCGCAGACCAGCCAGCAGGGCTTCATACTCAGCCTCATTGTTGGTACTCTTGAAGTCCAACCTAATAGCATAAGTATATTCATGATTATCAGGGTCCACCAGTTTGAGGCCTGCGCCGGACCCTTCGCTGTTGGAGGCTCCATCAGTGAATAGCCTCCAAACATCTTCTTCATCATTTGCTCGCGGAGGGTCTACCTCGCGCTGAGCTTCTTCAATCTTTCCCTCTGGGATTTCCGTGATGAAATCCGCCAAAACTTGACCCTTTATTGCTGGACGGGGCTTATAAGTGATCGTGTGTTCACCCAATTCCAGCGCCCACTTTGTCAGCCTTCCTGAGAGCGCGGGACGCCGCAAGACTTGCTGGATGTTGTAACCAGTCAGAACTTCAATGGGATGACCATTGAAATATCTATGAAGCTTGCGCGACGCGTGTGTTAGTGATAAAACTAACTTCTCCATGATGGAGTAGCGCGTCTTAGGATCTGTCAGCACCCGACTCACATAGTATATTGGCGTTTGGATTCCCTTGCGATCCACCAATAATACTGCGCCGATGGCGCGCTCTCCTGCTGATAGGTATAATGTCAAAGTTTCACCAGGAAGTGGAGCTGTGAGCGCGGGCAGATTTATCAAACATTCTTTAATCTCGCTGAACGCTTGCTCGGCCTCAGGAGTCCATTTGAACTGACTTTTCTTTAAGCAATTCCTCAAAGTGTTAACGAATGGAGTAGATTTGCTGGCGTGGTTCGCTAGGAACCTGTTGATTGACACCAATCTACCATTCAGCTTCTGAACCTCTTTCATGGTGGATGGTGAAGGCATGTCAAGGATGGCTTCCACCTTTTCAGGGTTCACCTTGAAACCATCCTTAGTGACCATTACACCAAGAAATTTCCCCTCTTCCGCGCCGAAAGTACATTTGCTCGGGTTGAGCTTCATGTTAACTTCCGTTAGGCGCTGAAGAGTTTCCTCGATGTCTTTGAGCATTTGTCTCTCCTCCCTGCTCTTGATCACCAAATCATCAACGTAGACTTCTAGATTTCTTCCGATTTGTTCACTGAAAACCGAATCCATAAGTCTCTGATAGGTTGCGCCCGCATTCTTTAAACCAAAGGGCATTTTTGTGTAACAAAAAACACCCTTGTCGGTTCTGAAGGCAGTCTTGTCTTCGTCCTGTGGTGCCATTTGAATCTGGTGATAGCCTTTGTAGGCATCCAGGAAACATTTGAGCTTGAATGGCGCCACGGAGTCCACCTTTGCGTCGATGTTTGGGAGGGGGTAACAGTCTTTCGGACATGCTTTGTTGAGGTCCTTGAAGTCAATACACATCCTCCATGACCCGTTGCTTTTCTTTACCATCACAGGATTGGCTACCCACGTCTGGTATCGGATCGGGCGGATGATGTTTGCGCGCAACAGGTCCTCCACTTGCTCATTCATGGCATTCGCCTTTTCATCCCCCATGATTCTCTTTTTCTGAGCAATTGGCTCCACCGACTTGAACGTGTTAAGAGAATGTTGCGCCAAGTCTCGCGGGACCCCCGTCATATCGGAGTGTTGCCACGCGAAAACCGACGTGTATTTTGTGAGCAACTTTTTCATTCTCAATCTCGTTTCGTCTGAAATGGTAGCGCCAATTGTGACCGTTTGCTCTGGGAATTTTGGGTTTAAAATCCACTTCTCTGGCGCATTGTCCGCCATTGGAAGTTTCATTCTCCCTTCCCGTGGCGTACTTGTCACTGCGCACAAATGATCGCGGTAAACAAATGTTACGCTTGTTGGTGTAGGGAACCCCAATGCGCCGTGCGCTGGCGACGGTACAGCATTAAATTGGGCAATCGTTCCCCTACCCAGGATCATATTGTGGCATGACGTGGTGGGCAAGACCAAGAAGTTGACAACTTCGGCTCGCTTGTGCTCATCATCCCCCATAGTTAGTTCAAACTGAATCTGGCCTAGGGGATGGATGATTTCATTTGAGACACCACAGATTGGTGCGTTCACAATTTCGAGCCGCGCTTGGTCTGCCGGGTCTAACTTTCTGAAACATTGCTCATACATAATGTCAGATTCGCTTCCAGTGTCCACCAGGACCTTTGACACTTCGTAATGAGCAATGTGTGTGGTGATGACGAGAGGACTGCTTATTGAAGGGCCTCCCCTGATTCTTGGGAAGATGACTTGCTGCTCGCGCCAATCTCCGTGGATTTGCGCGCTTCTCTTTTTTTACGTCTGCCCTTGTCGTCCCCCCTCAGCCACACAGATTCTTTTTTATTTCTTGCTGGCAGAGGCTCCTTCCGGTTGCTCATCTTCTATTCTTTGGTTTTTCACCAAGTGAGCCAGCCTGCCTGATTTTACATCCTTCTCGATCGCATCCTTTAAATGATGGCATGCGTCGGTGTTGTGGCCCGGGGACCTGTGAAATTCACAATATTTGCCACTGTTTTGCGGTCCCTTGTAGTGTAGTTGCTTGGGGGGCTTGAATTGAACATTCTCAGTACTTAACACCTGTGAAGGTGTTTTAGTGAGTGGAGTCCATATTCTTGGCAGAGGTCTGCTAGGATCTCTGCCGCCCTCCCTCTTGTCACCATCCCCGCGATTACGAACATCTTTTTGGGGCTGGGGTGAGCTTGGTTGCGCTTGCTTTTCTGCTGAAGAAAAACTTGTTGGCTGCAACCTGGACCATACAGAGTTCTGTTTGGCCCTCTTCTCTTTGCTGCGCGGTGATTCAGCCTGATGCGCTCTTTCTCTTGCCCTATCTTGGGCAATCTGTTTTTCATTTCTCGCGAAGACTCGCGAGGCTTCCATTAGTTTTGCCCAAGTGGTGGGCATACCATCTTTGCTTACGAGAGCTCGGCGGAGTTGATCACTGCGCGCGCCTTGTATAAAGGCCACGCGCAGGAGCTGCTCAGTTATACCCCCGATTGCCAGGGACTCCTGATTGAAACGAGTGATGTAATCTTCAATCGTTTCATCATTCCTGCGTACGCAGTGCATGATGTCATCAGGATCGCGCGTGTGCCTGCGCTGCTGTACGAAGTGGGCTTGGAACTTTTCTAATAGTTCCTCGAACCCATCAATTTGCCCAGTCGGCAAGCTCTCGAACCATACCCGCGCTGCGCCTGTGAGGCAGCGAGCAAACATATGACACCATGTTGGCATCGTCCAGCTCTCTAGGTTTCCCGTGTTATAGAAACCTTGCAAAAAGTCATCTGGATCTGTTGTGCCATCATATTTGCCCAGACCACTTGGCATCTTGGTCTTGTGCTGGATGGGAGCCTGCGCGATGCGCGCAGTAAACTTTGAGTGTTTTACCAGGATGGCTGGTCTGTAGGGTGTGGTTACGTCCACTTGCCCTCTGACCGGTGGGCTGTACGGCATGTGCAGATCCAGATCTGCTCTGGCTCCAGGCGCCATGTTCACAGGCGCGCGGAGCTGTGAGCCTCCTGCATGAGTATCCCGTGTCTTCCTCATGCTATGCACTTCTTCATCACTGAACTCAGTGTGTGCAGTGTGAACAGAATGTCCTTCTTCCGGCGCGCGCGGCCTTTTTGTAGTCTGCTTATCAAACGCTTGCCTTTGTGTTTGGTCGGCTAGCTTTTTCTGTTTGACCATTTCATTGTACTTTTCCAATAGACGCCGCTGCTCGTTTATGAGCCATTCATTCGGATCATTTGTTTCTTCTTCTGGACCCATTGGTCCTTTCAGTTTCGCGCCGGCCATATTTTGTAACGCGAGATCGTCTGGAGGAGTTTCAGTCTGGCCGTGAGGGGTTGTGACGAAGGGACGGTTGCTGGTGGTACGCGTAGAATCACGCGGAACCCTCAGAACCTGCTGTTCGTCGTTAACACCCTCACGTTCAATATCCTCCAGAGCTTGATCAACGTTACGAATACCAGAAACCATGGTGATTGATTTTTTTGTAGATCTGATTAGATCTGATTGCCGATGTAACAGTGGATGGCGCCAATGAAGAAACGTGGATCTACTCACTGGTAGCAGATCTACTTTCCTCGGGTGTGATTATACTATTTCACCGATGGTTCTTCTGGATCAGTGTTCTTCCACCTACAAAATGAACAGCGCCGTTACTTACCCCTCAGAAAGGGACAGAGGGGTCCTCTTTGGGGTAACCCTCCGGCGTGAGAATAAGTATGTGTAGGAGAAGATAATAATGTGAGAGTGAGGGAATTGGGAGAGTATTGCTTAATAGCTGAATACTGTATGTTACTCTGTATGATTGTGTGATTGAATATGCTTCAATGTGAATCAATGTGTCTGTAACTGTCAATGATTGAGTATGAATGTGTCCATCAAAGTGGAGTTGATGCTGTATTTATAGTGCTAGGGTTTCCACTGATTAGGCTCAACCTCGTTGGCCTCCTCCAATCGCACTGCGCCACGTGTCCTCTGGGACACCTGGCGCTTTCTCGTTGGTTGTAATCACGTGGTAGCACATGTGTCATGCTGAGTTGTCGACCTTTCATTTGGCAGCTGTCAACATCAGCATATTCTTATTCCTTAAAAAGATGCCTTCTGGAAGGTTGTCTGACGTGCACAATCAAGGTTGCCCTAATCCTGATTTGGATAAGGACGAGGTCGATTATGTGCATGTGTGATATGCGCCCATCCTGAGGATGCGCGAGGTCTTCTCTTTATTCTCACGCGCAGATATTTCATGCGCAGATGTGATATGCACGAGCATGTGATATGCGCCGCGCGCTGGTGCGCCGCGCGCATATGTGATGCGCGAGCATATGTGTGCCTGGGCAGATGTGATATGCACGAGCATGTGATATGCGCCGCGCGCATATGTGATGCGCGAGCATATGTGTGCCTGGGCATATGATGCCTGAGCATGTTTTGTATGCGCCATGCGCATAGGTTTTGGCTTTGTGCCTTCATAATGTGTTTATCTTGTGGGTTGACCCGCCTTGCTCGGTGTTGAGGCGGGTACATACCTCTTCAAATACAAATTGCGTGTGTGTAAACTCATCCTCGTCCCAAACCCAACCCATTGCTATCCCTAGCAGGTCTAATGCTCCTTTTGTGTGTGTGTGTGTAAGAGACAGAAGCCGCTGGAGAGAGAACATATCTGTCTCCCCCCACGTGCTTAGATGACCTTTACTTAAGATCTAGCATGTTAGCAAATGGCAACGCAAGCTAACCTTCTGACTTGGCACTGCTTACGTCACATCAGGAAGATGCTTTGTATCATTTTATGAATCGGGAATAGGTGCTGATGATGCTACTTTTGGTAATGTTATTTGTTTTTGTCTTAGCAAATTGACCAACCCGGCCTCTATGGTTAGCGCACAACTTGTTTGAATCAATAACTTGTTATTGGATGTGTAGCCCAAATTCACTTATTGGGCCTTTCGAATCTTAATAGGAAATTCTACAACGAAACGAAGGGCAACTAACTCCATCTACATGAAATCGAATGGCCCTGCGATTGAAACATCAGTTCCCCTGCGACGAGCAATGTGTTTTCGTTTGGTTAAATCAAAAGGTATCACCAGCCTATATATATATATATATATTTGATTCATTTCAGAAGTGTTTTTAGTGTGAGAAGTGCGAGAAATCATTATAACCAATCACATTTTCTTTTAATTTTATCTTTGATTTATGTTGAGGGGTATAGTAGTAATATCCTCAAATGTGTGAATATAGTAACTAATAATTGCTAGAGGTTTCAAATAATCTTTTATCTTTTATTTTCCTTAAACATTTGCAAGATGTTAGTGTATGTATTTTTCAAACATTTGCAAAGAATATATATATTTTTATTTTTCTTAAACATTTGAATATGGTAAGTATTTTTTTTTGTCTTTAATTACTATACGTATTGCACATATTCCTCATGTTAACGTTAGTGCCCCACAATTCTTCAAATTAATTTTTTTTGTACCAACTGTTGTAAGCGATAAACTAATTTGTATATTACGAATAAGCACTATACATCATACATGACAACATATTATGTTTTACCTACACATTCCATAGACATGAGTTTGCATTTTTTTACATGTGTTCATCATAATACTTCAAATATATTTTTATAAAACAAAATTTTACATCACCCTAATTACTTAGTTTCGTCAACTTCTTGTATTTATGTGTAGGTATGTACGTACGAATGTATGTACGTATGTAGGTATGTTTGTATGTAGGTACGTAGGTATGTGTAGGTGTGTATGTAAGTACGTAGGTACGTAGGTATCCAGATATGTGTAAGAATGTAGGTATGTAGGTATGTATGTACGAACGCATGTATGCATGTTTGTGGTCTGTGTATGTATGTACATACGTATATATGTATGTATGTACGTTGGTATGTACATATGTAGGTTTTATATGTTTGTAGGTATAATAACTGAGACGAGGTTAAAAATTGATTAAAAGTCTACCACAAAAACTATTACTTATAATGTAGCGCATGGTTGGATGTTTTAAAGATTAAAAATTTATTGAATAAGAGCTCATAGTTATAAGATAATTGTGGTTGCAATTTAATTTATTAAGGCATAAATTGTGGTAACGGATAGAGAGATTGAAGTCTGGTTTAATGATGCCAAAACACCAAATACATTTATACCCTTTCGAATTAAATACATGTTGCAATAATGTCTAATTAATTACTAATATGCTATTTGTATTGTACACCATTGATTAAACACATCAATGGTTCAGATCTATTTCTCACACTTCTCACCCTAAAATCATTTCTCGCATGATCCATTCTCTGTATGTGTGTGTGTGTGTGTATATATATTGTTGATGCCAATTTCATTTCATGTTAACCTAATTAATTTTGTAACACCTTAGAAGAGAAGGAGAAGAGGTTTCAAATTTTTAGAGGTCGTCTGAGGGGTATTGAGCATCATAACTTCACCGGCAGCCCTTCCTGGAGGGCAGGGCTCAACCGGTTCTCAGATATGATGAGCCAGTCAGAGGCCGCAGGCTTTTACTATGAACCTTCTGGTGGAGAAACTGACGACGAAGAATTTACTTATTATGGTACCGAAGAAGATGAAGAAGAAGAAGAAATCCACGATGATGAAAAAGAAACCGATGATGAGGAAGAAATCGAGCGTCCGAACAACTGTTAGTTATTTAAATTTGATTTTCAAAATTTAACACATTATTAATTATGGTATTTAGTTTAACTTTGGAACTTACTTGTATTGTGTTCGGGTGACTTGGTTGGTTTGTTTATGTTCATTGTTTCTTTTAAAACCTGATTGATTAACTTACCCATTTAAAGATTGTAGTAGTATAGATGTACAAGGAAGGCATTGTTTAAGGTCATCAGCTAGCTAGAGCAGTTTGTATGTAATCATCCTAGCCGGGTTCAAAGGGCTCATTCGCGCGACCCTTTGTCTATGTAGGACCCTTTTTATATGATCCATACCACTTGGCCTAAAATGGTTGCCCTTGGAAAGGCCAATATACCGATCAAATTCCTTTTGTCTATTTCCATCAAACCAAATACTTTGGCCCAATGAAGGTCCCTTCATATGCCAGTTGGGTTGGGTTGGGTTGGGTTGGGTTGGGTTGGGTCGAGTCATCTGAACCGTTAAAAACCGTGAGGTGAACATGACAAACAATACAATAGCGCAACATGGTTTAAAGTTATAATCTAAAAAATATTTTTTTTTACTATCAAATCAAATATCTAAAATAGTTAAGATAGATTAAAAAACACTTATAATTTACAGCATCTCTTATTAAGTGGTTGTAATAGTTAAAAAAATATAAATAAATGCCATGTGGTTTGTATATTATAAAAGTGACGGTTAGACTAAAAAGTCACCTTATTATCTCGCTTGATTCAACACATAAGCGTATACGGATTATTTTAAAGAACGGGGAATTCAAGTGTAAGTGTATCGGGGTCATTACAGATTTTTTTAGTGTAATTGAAAATAATGAAAGCCTCGTCTAGGTGTACACTATTAATATTAATTAAGTACTAGTAAAGAGCCCACACGTTGCGGCGGGGAGGTAACAGGAATTTGATCGGTAGCAGGTCAGTTCGTTATGGTACAGATATTTGCAATGGAAAAATTATATTTGGTATAGTTTATGATACAAAATATAATTTGTCAATTTCTAAATGAAGGTTGACTTCTTGTTCAAACTGTTTACAAATAGGAAAATTGGAAATAAATAATCCCACCTTTTGTGTATTGACCGATAATAATCTCACATTTAAAAATCACTAGCAATGGTTCCAGCTTTTAACTATTTTTGTCTCGCTGGTCCTCTGTTAAAAAATACATAACGTCATTATGTTTTTTCCATAGTTTCAAACCGATGTTTTAAGGCTTTTGATCGGAAGAACAATATGAGTCGACTGATGTAAAACTTATTTAGAAACGGTGATTCAAATGGCTTGATTTTTGTTAATTGGAAATTCAAGAACCCGAATTGAAACATTGTTTTGTCATTTGGATCACCATTTCGAGATAAGTTTTACATCGGTCGACTCGCATTGTTCTTCCGATCAAAAGCCCTAAAATATCGGTTTGAAACTAGGGAAAAAACATAACGACGTTAAGTATTTTTTAACGGAGGACCAGTGAGACAAAAATAGTTAAAAGGTGGGACCATTGCTAGTGATTTTTAAAGGTGGGATTATTATCGGCCAATACACAAAAGGTGAGATTATTTATTACCAATTTTCGCCAAACCAGTACCCATTAATAATTTGATTTGATTTGCTCTACATTCATATATAAAATGCAAACTCATATCAGAGACAAAATGTTTTACTTCATTAAGTTGTTGTATTGTATGTTAATTGTTTTTATAAGTGTAACAAACACATTAATTACATGTTTGTACCATTACATCCTTTAAACCCCACTAAAATGTAATTTAGTATACAATGACAAAGAAAGCATACAATAGCGAACCCGACAAGCTAATAAAATACATCGTGATAGAATTGTAATAATACAAAAGAGTAATATACAAAATAGGGCCAGCAATCTCCCAATGAGATTTCCAACAGTCTATCACTGAACATGATTGAACATGTTGAATTCACCCTTCAACATGGCTATTCTGCTGTTTTTCATTTCCAAATTTCCTTCAAACTTCTCAACAAGTGCATCCCAGAGTCCTTTGGCAGTTGTGTGGTCTCTCAAAGTTTGATCTATATCGGTTGAAAGACACACACTCAAGATTCCATAAGCCCTTTGATTTTCAAGAATCATTTTCTTGTCATCTTCCCCATAGCCTTCAATGGGAGTATCAATAGGTCCCATGGGTGTCAAAGTCATAGGCTTGTGAGGACTAATTTCAATGGATCTTAGGATAGTAAGATCGGTCATTTTTATATAGTTCTTGAACCTCCATTTGAAGTCATCAAAGTTTCTTTCATTAATCATAAGTTTTGGAGTTTTTGTGTTGGTTCCAGTCTCATTCTCCAACATCAAACAAATTTTTAATAGCTCAGGATCGTTTGTCATCTTGTAAATGAATCAGAAGATCAATCACTTGAGTAAAAAACGGATTTGGACAAGTATAAACGAATCGAGCCGAGCACAAATTCAATCGAGTCGAACATATTTGGAACTAATCGAATAAAAAAATTGAGTCGAGTCAAAGGAATCGAATAGAATAATTTGATCGAGTCGAGTAAAATTGAATCGAATCGAGTAAATAGAATCGAATCGATTTTAGAAACTCGATTCGATTGAAATGAAATTCAATTCGATTTAAATGAATCTCGATTTGATTGGAATTTCGGTAACTTCTAAAATCACTACGTACGGATTTGATGACGAACACTCTTTTTACCACTTTTGAACTTTCTAACATAACCAAGAACTAGAGTAGTACTTCAACAACTATAGGTCCCGAAACCGGATCCGACAAATGAACAGTTTTGTTCTTGATAAACGCTCGAGATGGGTACGGTGAAACAAACGACTGAACATAAATAATATAACGATAAAATAAAGGAACGATCTCGTAACCGGTACAAAAGATTCATAGCATTAAACGAACCGATCCCACCCAAGGTGAGCTCTCCGTGGGTGGTTGTTTACACACTAAAACACACACATTAAAAATGAAATATAAAGTCCTATTTATAGCAAAATAAAAACTTTCTAGAAGATTTCCCGTTAAACTTAAACGCGTGTCGAAGTTCTCATCTCGTGTCTGGATTTCTCGCCCACTTTATTTTCTTGACCATAAATATATAACGGGTTTCATACTTAGATATCGCAAGTCACATTTTTGGCCTTACAATCACCCCCTTGACTTGTGATATCAAAACTTTGTCAAACAGTGTCTCGCATCGTCACAAATCACCCGATAAACCGAAGCCTCTTCATTTCAATTCACCCTCTCAAGGTATGACCCACCTATATTTAATGTTGAAGTAGTTCTCGCTTCTTGGTCCGCTCTCTCGGATCTTAAGTTGTATATAGGCATGAGATGAGCTCGAATATCTACAAATCAATCTCGAATTACCGGCTTCATCAATCAAATGACAAAACTTATTAATTCCTCTTTAAATCCATATCCATATCTAATTTGTTCAAAGTTCATCCTCACGGGTCCAACTTCTCGAACACATTGAAAATAATATAGAAATAACAAGCTTTGAACACGGTCAAACAATGACGAAGACCCGAACCAATTTTGACTTTCTTCAGTTTGGTCAACCCCGAACGCCATCAACAAAAATAATCTCAACAGCCTAAATAGGAAAGCAGTAGGCTGGCCACACTGACGAAAACCTGAACCAATTTTGACTTTCTTCAGTTTGGTCAACCCCGAACGTTATCAACAAAAATAATCTCAACAACCTAATTAGAAAAGTAGTAGGCTGGCCTGTTAGTTTGGCAGCCCATAATAATAGCCCAACACATTAGGCCCATACATGTCCTTTCTAAAGGCCCAAGCCTATTTCCTTTTGTTTTAGGGCACAAGAAAAGAAAATATATTTAGTAGCCAGCATCATCAATAATCAGCCGCCACTCATCTGCCAGAAAATGGTCATCAGTGACCGGCCATTGGAAAGTTAGTCGGAGCTCCGTCACCCACTTGAGATGTTGCCGGAAACACATTCCGGTTCTCAACCACCATACACCGCCACCAATTCAAACATCACCGTCTTTCACTATCTCGCCGGAACATGGATTCCGGCCCTACAGCCTTTGCCGCCGTCTTGCTCCATTATTAGTTCATTCATGAGATCATCAACGCCACCGCTAGCACCATCATCTTCTACAGCTTCCCGCTGCCATGGCCACCCCAATCACCACGGCCACCTCCGCCACTGCTCCAACCGCAATTTCCGGCCACCAAATCTCATCTGGACTTCACAGTATACTTCCCATAACCATGCAGTAGCCGCCAATGACGCTGAAGTTTCTTTTTTCCTTTTCTTTTTTTTATTACCGGAATACCAACCTCCTTGAACAAACAGAGATAACCGACACTCATGTCGGAGTTTGATCTACATCTTCAATCTTTGGAATCTTCGCCGGAGAAGAATCCGGAACGCCGGAATTTCGACGCATGGCGGAATGGTACATGAAAACGCCAGATCTACAAAGACGAACTTCTAGCAAGATTATTTCCAACTTTATTTCCAAGATCTTCAAACTTTATTTTCTAAACACCAAACTTTATTTACAAATCTTCAAGAAATTTAATGTCTCGGTTCGTCGCGGAATTAGAACCCGAATATCAAGAAAAAAGTTGAATCAGTTGATTCAAAACCGCTCTGATACCAATTGTAGGTCCTGAAATCGGATCCGACAAACGAACGGTTTTGTTCTTTATAAACGCTCGAGATAGGTGCGGTGAAACAATTGACCAAAAATAAATAGTATAACGATAAAAATTGAACAATCTCCTAACCGGTACAAAAGATTCATAGCATTAAACGAACCGATCCCACCCAAGGTGAGCTCCCCTTGGGTGGTTGTTTACACACTAAAAAACACACACTAAAAATGAAATACAAAGTCCTATTTATAGCAAAATAAAAACTTTCTAGAAGATTTCCCATTAAACCTAAACGCGTGTCGAAGTTCTCGTCTCGTGTCCGGATTTCTCGCCCACTTTATTTTCTTGACCATAAATATATAACGGGTTTCATACTTTGATATCGCAAGTCACATCTTTGGCCTTACAACAACCTTAAACACACCTTCAACCCGAATCTTTAAGCTTGTAATAACACTTGGTAAACCCAAAATAGCTTCAAACCCCGTGAACACACTAGTTTTGCAAGAACAAACTTCTCAAACACACGTACAAGACCAAAATTCAAGGTTGTGACCCAAGAACTACAACTAGTAGAGCTGAAAGATCTGATACCAATTGTAGGTCCCGACACCGGATCTAACAACAAGTTTGTAAGCCCAAAAAGTTGTGACTTGCGATATCAAATTACGAAACCTGTAGGTCCCAAGCGTGGGTGGATCTAACAATAGTCTTGGATCAACCGAGCTTAGTGCTAGCGGAAATCACACTAAGACACCTAAGCGGTCTCGGATCTTGAGATGTTATTTTCTGTTAGTTTGAGAGAAGAAGAGAGAGAGCCAAGAGAGAGAGAGAGAGTTATAACAAAAGGTTTTTCTCTTTTAATATCAACAACTATAATTACATGCACTAGCCACACCTTTACTTCTCATGGCATGCTTCCTATTTATAGGGAAGCATGCATGAGAAGTAAGTCACATCAATGGCCCAATGGGCTTTACAAAATTATTTCTCTTGGGTCTGAAGTAAACAAAAAGGCCCATTACATAAACATCAATACAAAAGACTAATATAAGAAAAATGGGACTAACAATCTCCCTCTAGTCTTTAGTGTTGGAACCCGTCGGTGTCGTAATCCAGCAAGCCGTCCTCGGGTAGTGGAAGTTCAACAACTTTTCTAACAAATTTGTTGAAGGCTTCCACTATCCGGTCTGTGTTCTGACGACCGATGTCCTCGACGGTTCCCAGGGGAGAATTGTAGAGCTTCTTGATATCTTCTATATGCAGCCCCATTAGCTCATGCTCGTCAAATACACGAATCTCAGGCAGATCTTTGCAGCGTATGACGGCCTCCCTTGTCGTGTTGTCAAATTCCCAGCCTGTGAAGTCTCGGAGGATGTTGGGAATAAAGGGCTCTCCATGGTAGATGATATGACAATTCTTTGGTGCCTTGTATCTCCACATGATTCGTGGCTCTCCAGTGTCTGGGTCTATTTCTCTTGGGTTCTTGTACTTCCGACCCTTATTTGGCTCAAAGTCTTTGTAATCGACCCTCGATTGACGATGAAGGTAATCTGGGATCCAACTATCCAAAGTGCTCCCAACCGCACCATGACCTAGAGCTTTTCAAAGATAATTGAGGTCAAGCTCTGGTAGTGACTTTAGCTCATGATGGTTGAGATAAATCAGATAACCACTATATCGCCTAATCGCCCAACACGCGTTCTGTGACAATCGTCAATTTCAGGTTAACTCCGTTAACTCAACTCCGTCAATTCAAACTTAAGATCACTAAATCTATAACGCACACTTCATTACATTTAAACTAGGGTTTAAATGACGCTTAACACTTACTACAAGTGTAGTCTTTCGGGAATTGCACCGAAACGCAAACGAGTTGACGCTAACGATTGGTGAGTAAACGAAAAACGTCAAAACAATAATTATGTGATAATTATGTGTTAGACTTACGTGTTATGTGATAACATAGTATAAAACGCTAACTTAAGATGCAAACTAGTTGATTTAGGCTAGATAAGTAATATTTAGAAGTTGAGGAACTTGAATGTAACATATCATGTTTATAAATAATAATAAACCAAAACCCTAAAACACGTTTTCTTTTCTTTCTCCCTAACCCCGATCGCGGCAGCCTCTCTCTCCCTCTCCTTGCGATCGGCAGCCACTCACCACCACCATACCACCCTTGTTTGATCTTGGTTTTCACAATTGAAGCATCCTACACTCGTTTCTAAGCACCTCTCACGTTTCCCTTGGTTTATTTCTGCGTTTTAAGATATAAATATGAAACCCTAACTATTGAATATCATATTAGGTGTTCCTATGATTGATTATGTATTGGTTGTTGATATTGAGGATCATATGTGATTTTGAACGGTGAAATATTGATGAATCGTTGATTGTTTGTAAACCCTAGAGGGTTGCTACTGATTTTCCATGATTAATTATGAGTATTACATGTTTTGGGTTATGTCGTATGCTTAGGATGCATGTTAGATGATGGTTTAGGCTTGCTGAGTTTTTGAGAGCAGTGATTGTTAAGATTGAATGATGTGTAACTTGTTGAGTATAAAAGCAAACTGAGCAAATTATGAGTCTACAAGGTAGTACTCTGAGTCTAGTTTTCAGAAAGTCCAACCACGCCAAATTTGGAGGTGTTTTGGTTGGTCAAACGATTTAATTTTGATTAAAGGTCAAAACAGGCACTGGACAGATTGTAAGTTATGTTTAGACGACTGTAAATAAATGTTAATGTAGAAATTGGTTGAGGTTGTTAACAATACAGGGTACTTTGTTGATTCTAGTTTTCATAAAGTCTAAACTTGTAATTTTTGGACAAGTAAAGGTTAACTTTTATGATTTTACAAAATCGTTGTGCAAAGCTGAGCTGTTAGACCTGCTGTTAGGTTGTTTTGTAAATGTTATATCTCATGAACTACGAGACCAATTGGGTTGGTTCCACTTCTGGAAGTTGACTTATTGAGTTAGGAACCTAACCCAAGTGGTCTTGCATTTATTGGATTTTTCGTTTAACAGGAATTGCAAATAAAATTCTGTTGCGCATGAATTTGACTGTTATGAGTTTGCTGTAATGATTTGATGATTGTGAGAAAACTATGTGGAATAAAAATATAATTAGATATGTTCTGGAAACCTAAGACATATGTGCTTCTGTGATGATTTTTGGTAAATTAATTGAGATGCTATGATCGGTGAAATAGTACAATCTTTCTAGTAGGATTTCTGTCTCGGTGAAACTAGCTGCTGAGTTGTGTAAAAATGCATGAAACATGATACTTGCTATATAATTGTTTTGTTTTGACCAAAATACCCTTGCGGGGAATAATTGCTAATTGATTGCCATGATTTGACCAAATTGCCCTCATGGGGAATAATGGCTAGTTAATTGTTATTTGTTGACCAAAATGCCCTTACGGGGAATAATTGATAGTGATGTACTTTATGAATACATGACACGTATATGATTGCTTACACATGTAATGTGTCACAAAAACACTTGTTAAAGTCACACACAATTCACAAACGAAACACGAAACATGTTATGTGCATAGGTATTATGTGCCGGGTCTAGAGACTCGATAATATTCCGACACTTAGAAAAATCTCTTTGTTGTTTTAGAACGTTAGAGAGAGTTTTTCGGTGACGCGCATCTTGGTGATTTAATTTGGGAAATTCTTCGCAAACAGTGAGTTTCACTTTCCCCTCTTTAAACTGTTTTCAAACGCTTTTCACTTGGGGGAGATAACATACTCCACAACGCATTTAAGATTTTGTTATAAATTATATATCACTTGTAAAGGCTAAGTGGCAAACGAAACATTTGAAGTCCTACACATCGAACCGGTTAATATTTAGAATAGCGAGTCACTGTTGAGTAGTACTACTGGGTTTGACAAACCCCACCCAACGCTAAACTCGACTGGAGGTCGAGCGGGTGTAATTTTGGCTAACACGTACCATGGTCTGGAGGACCTGGTGACAAGGCACTTAATAAACGAGTCAGCTTCGGTGTCGAACACTTAGTAATACTTGTTGTATAGACTAGCTACCTATCGATATATAATTTGACATAACACTATCTGGTAACGCAAAACGCTGTAACGCTGTAACGCAAAACGCTGTAACGCTGTAACGCAAAACCCTTAACGCAAAACGCTGTAACGCTGAACGCAAACGCTAAACGATTTATTTTTATATAACTTGTGAACTCACCAACCTTGTGTTGACACTTTTAGTATGTTATTCTCAGGTAGCCGAGGCGGGCGCGCGGTTTAGGAACATGCATTGATTAAAAACGCTTTTGTCCTGCAAACTTATTTTTAACGGTTATCTTTGGTTTTAAGTCGTCCTGCGTGACGCAACTTTTGATTAAAGGTTTTTACGCTTCCGCATTTAATTAGTTGTAAACGTTTTCATGGTTTTGAAACTTTATTTTATGGTTTGATTATAACTGATGATTCCGATCCTGCCAGTTCACACCCTCTGACGGTAAAACTCCGTTAGTGGATTTTGAGGGTGTGACACGTTCTCCTTATTATACTTTTCATATACAATCAGCGAATCATCGTGGTAAGGATAGATGAGATCGCAGGCGCATGCACGACTTGACATAATATGATTCTTTCTCTTTCTCTTTAGTGGTTCATGTGTCAAGTCATTAGTTGGTTTGGAGACTGGATCAGCAGCAGGAGTCTCTGTAGTCTGAACTTGAGCAGGAGGAGTGTCTGGATTAGGTGAGTAATTGATGTAGTCATCTTCAACCCCCTTCTCTGTATTCTGTTCAATAAGTTGCTCCAAGTTCTTTCCCGCTTCGATAAAGTCATCCATAGCACTTGCAAAGTCATCAGGAAATAAATCTTTATACATGTCAGTAATCTGTGTGTCGTGTTCCCTGACTTTGCCAGCCGAGTCGTGAGCAGCAGGGTCTTGAACGTCATGTTGAACTGGTGGAGGTGATTAAGTGTTATCTCCACCTCCACCTCCTGCTGCTCCGGCCCCTCCGTGTCCACCCTCATCATCATTATCGTCATCTTCATAAAAGCTATCATGAACTTCATCATCGTCATCATCTTTTTCCTCATCATCATCATCTTCATCACCATCATCACCACCATCATTTCCACAACCAATACCGCTAGACTGGCCGCCCTGTTGAACTAACCAACCAACAGTCGCCTCTCTTTCAGATACTACAGCCTGAACTCCTTGCATGGTCACAGATGGACCTGCGGTAGGCTGTGAACCACCGACTTGAGAAGTCTCACCAGACCTTCTCCAAGTACCAAACACTACATCCAGCCTATCCTCCAGACCGTGAAATTCATTTTCTTGAATGCCCATAAGGTCTGAGGCCGCCTGGTAGTTACTCACCATGTCTTCATTCGTCTTAAGTTGTAGCTCATTCAGACGATCCTGCTCTTTTATCTTTCTTTATATGGCCTCCATTTCTGCTCTGAGTGTATCAAGAGAGGCGGATGAAGCAAGCTGATTTTCCAAATTTGTAACTCTGGAGTTTGTGACTTCATTTTCAACATCCCACCTTCTCGTCGCATCTTCGATCTTCTTGTTTACACTAGATCTGAGAGCACCGGCACTTGGTAAGTCTCTTTCAAGTGTAGTCAACCTGTCACCAAGTCTTGAATGATCTGTTCTCAGATTAGCGTTCTCAGAGGCCTCTTGGTTCATTAGTGCTTGTAGATTCTGGATTTGGGTGTGGAAGGTGTTTTTCAATAATCTCTGATTCTCAGCAAGAGCATCACTTGCTTCCTTTTGCTCTTCCAACACCCTAATCCTTTCCCTTATAGCCGCTTTCTCTTCTTCATCCTCCAACGCCTTCTGTTTCATTTCCTTAATGAACTTGAGGAGCACAATCTCTCATTCCGCCCTTTTGGCGTTGGATTCCTCCAGTGCGACGATCTTATTGAGGATAGGATCGGCGTATACTGGAGGTGTCAAAGACATCCCTTGGGAAATGGGTTTTGGTGAGATAATGATGGATGGTGGAGTGATGGACATTATGGGTGGTGAGGTTGTTGGCAAAGGTAGGGTGATGGCTTGGGCAAGGATTGGTGAAGTTATAGTGGTGGGTGGTGTTGGTTGTGTTATAGATGGTGTGAAGGTTTGGGTTGGGGAAGTAATGACGGTTTTGCTCCATAAGCTTGTTGTTTGTATTGGTGAGCTGAAAACTGATGAGGTGAATATGGATGAGGTTGGTTGGGTAGGTGGTGTTGAGACTTGAGAAGGTTCGGGTTGGGTTTGTTGTTGTGGTGGTGAGTGTGGTAAGGATGGTATTTGGGGTAGGAATGTTGAAATTGGTTGGTCTGTTGGTGAAGGTTCAGGTGAGGATTCTGGTGAGTCATGGAGTAGGGTCTTGGTTTTCTTGGCTTTGGTTTTCTTTCTGGTTTTTGGTGTCTTGTAGGCAGGGATTTGTATCTTGGTTACATCTAGTGTCTTGAGGGCTTCGGCCAGGGCTTCTTTGGTGATTTTTGGTTGGTCAGACGGTTTGTCTAGTGAGGGAGTCCCCAAGTTTCCTCAAGCGCTTTAGGGGCGGCTGGTCTTCTTCTTCCTCCTCAAGTTCTATAACTTTGCCCTTTTCAGCCTCTTTCCTCTTTAAGTCGTGCTTGGCCTTTGTTCGATCCTCGGCCAGCTCATCACTGGAATCTTGTTCACCTTCAACTTTGGGTTCATCATCATCTTCACCCTCAGCAGACGCCTCGTCCCCAGCAGGCTCTGTCTCCTCAAATAAACCAAACTTAGGACCTGGCCTTGGTCCCACATACTGATGACCCCTTCCCTTGGTGCTCAGCAACCCACCGAAAACCAAAGTTTTAATCTCTTTTACATGGTACGGCTCGGGAAGTGACTTCTTGTCCTTGGCCTTTTTGGACCCCCGGTCGTGGAACATCTGGAATCAAATCGTCCAAAAGCAGCTGCACGAATCTCGGGTACATAAGCCATGTAGCACCACTCTTGATGTTTCCCAACATGTACAAGAATATCCTTCGAGAGTAGTTGAACTTCTCTCGAGTCGTCAAAGCAGACATAATACGAACCCAGTCTGTACTCATACTGTCGAATCCTCCACGAGTATCCACAAAGCAATGAGTGACAATGTGGAATAAAAACCTCCAGTATGGTGGAAGATGACTCTTCTCGAGGCTCTTCCATTCAGTGTCATATCCCATCTGTTCAACAAAACCAACTAGCTTCTTCCTATTTCCCTTCTCATATGTATAATCTATCTGGTCAGCAATCTTTAACACCCGCTAATGTCTGTTTCTGAAATAGTCAACTCCTTTCTGGCAACAGTTGTTGTAAAAGATAGAGAGTCATCAGCAACTTTGGCAAACGCCCAGAAGTCCAAGACCCATTTATAATAAACAGCTGGGTTGGTGGTGATAGGATAGGCAAGGGGTGATTGCTTGAGCCCCTTGACCATGGAGGTAAATACTATGTCTGCCTTTTCCTTTGGCAACCCGAGAGCCCAAAAATTATTATGACCCTGAAAGTTAAAGCAAGAGATCGTGAGAATCATCATTAAGTTAAAACATAAACAAGATAATTTAAGTATAATTATATTAAGTATCTACATATTAAGTTAATTTTCTTTACATGAATGATTGATTTTATACAATTTTTTTAAATAAGTTAATAAGCTAGTTAATAAGTTCCTAAGACCAATAGGTACTATGATTAAGTTCTATAACAGTTTATAATCCCAAACAGTCCAGTAGCCAAAGTCAGAAACCAAAAAAATTTTCGAAGTATAACTTTTTCGCATGATACCTTATTTCGCTTCGCATGGTTAAGCGAAGCGAAACAGAGATCATTTCGCTTCGCATGACCCTGAGAAGAGAAACAGAGATCATTTCGCTTCGCATGACCATGAGAAGCGAAACAGCAAGAAATCTTTTCGCTTCGCATGACCATGAAAAGCGAAACAGAAATCATTTCGCTTCGCATGATCATGAGAAGCAAAACAGAAATCATTTCGCTTCGCATAACCATGAGAAGCGAAATCTCCTTCCAAGCGAAAAAGTTCCTTGGCTTATATTTTGATTCCTTTTTCCTTTCTTGTGTGTTGCCCATATCTGAATTAGGTTTCTGGAAAGTTTGAAACAAAAACCCTTTGGTTTTCCCGGTCAATTGAACCTTTGAACACAACAGTTACCCCTAAATCTACAAACTTTACAAATTAAAACTATAACTAATTAACAATGATGATAACAAGATCTAGTCCAAATAACAGTTCGTTATCCAAATATCAACACCATATATGAAGATCTGTTCTAGATCAAATCGACGGTTCATATGAACCACCGCCTTAATCTTGGTGAACCCAGAAACATAAAGATGAAAGGATTTATGGTGTTCTGATGTTATATCGAGGGTGGATAATCTGGATTCAACGGCATAGTGGAGAATAATGAGGAGGATCGATGAAGAATTGAAGAGAATTTAGGGTTTGAATGTTTGAAGAGGAGAGAGAAGAGAGAGTAAAAGATAAAAGTATTTAGTGAATAGTGAAAGATATTTTAGGTTTCCCTTATATATAGGGTCAGCCTATCTCGCGATAAGGTCAAAACATCGCGTGTATTCACCGAAAATACACTCTCAATCCTCGGTCTTTAAAATAATTTGCATTTTCAATCCTTGAAAAACATTTACCCATCGAATCCGAGCACTTATTTGTTTTTGAAAAATTTTCTTTTGTTGGTCCGTAAGCGTTAACGTTTGCACGACCGATCTCGTTTGTCAAAACAAAACACAATAAAAGAAGACACTAAAATAAAGGCAAAAATAAAAATAAAATTAAAATTAAAAATAAAATAAAATAAATAAATAAATAAAATTAAATTAAATTAAAAAATAAAACTTAAAATATTAAATTATGCAGATACTTAATATTTTAGAAAACAAAACAAAATAAATTTAAAAATAAAGAAAATTTAAAACATTTAAAGTTAAAAACAATAATATTGAATTTATTTACATAGTTCTTTTCTTTATTTAATTTAGAAAGAACGATCACGACATGAAATCATATTGATTTGCAAAGCCCTAGATCGCGTTTCCATTTTGAAATTATTGTGACACAATTTCATCATGACTGTAGAGATTGTCCTCCTTTTTAACTGGACAAGTGTTTTGATGCCAAAATGATACATTTGAAGTACAATTAGGCACGGTGCTTATGTGGTTCCCACTTAATCAGACATATTACTGATTCCATCATATCTCGGGTTTACTTTGTGTTAACATATCACCTCAACTTGACTTAAACCTTTATTAGTTGATCACAGTACTCTTATTAACAAACTTGCCTTAATGTACACTGTACACATGACACTTTGTGCTTTGCACACTTGACTCTATCTAGAAAGATTAAAATAAAGCAGAAGTTTAGGCTAGAACAATCAGGTCGGATAATACTGTATTATCGTGCAGAGAAAGTCTATGGCTTGAACCAAATATAGAAAATAAAACAAAGCAGAAGACTTAGGGCCTTAACAATCAGATCTTGTATGACTACAAACGTAGAAAGTCCAAGGTTTGAGTCGAAAATAAATGAAGAAATAAAGGAGAAGTTAAAATTCCTAAGATTGACTATTTTTTGACTCTTTTTCTTGATTTTTCTGACTCTTTTGTTTTCTTTTTCTTGCTTTTCTTGACTTTTTACTTGACTCTATTCTTGACTCAATGAAAATTAAAATTGACACTGACTTTCATAAGACAACTGTGATCAGGTAAAGAGAGGCTTGAGTATGACATGTATAATTACATTTCTGCCTTCATGAATATGACTTTACGGAATCATGCAACTGCTTTTGCTGTGGAGGTGGACTCGGTGACTTGTTTCTTGCACTGCCATGAGATCAACCGATCTCCCAGGAATTGACATCCACCAGATGTGGACTTTCTGTCCAAGTTGCATCTCCCATAATCACTGTCGGTGTAAGCATGAAGTTCCAAGGGAGATTCCTTTGGATACCAAAAACCCAAACGTGGTCTACCCTTCAAGTATCTGAAAATACGCTTGACAGCCGTCATGTGGGATTCTCTCGGGTCAGACTGATATCTGGCACACTGACAAACAGGGAACATGATGTCCGGTCTGCTTGCAGTGAGATACATCAGGGAACCAATCATTGACCTGTAAAGGTGTTGATCGACTGGTTTTCCCGATGGATCAGGAGCTAGAACAGGTCGCGTTGTGATTGGTGTCATGAAAGATGATGAGTCTTTGAAACCAAATTTCTGAACAATGTCTTGAACATACTTTTCTTGGTGAATCAAAGTCCTGTCCTTCTTTTGCTCAACTTGTAAGCCCAGGAAGAAAGTCATCTCCCCTAAGGAACTCATCTCAAATCGCTGTTGCATAACTTCAGAGAACTCCTGGCACATATCCTTTTTCGTGGACCCGAAGATAATGTCATCAACATAAACTTGAACCAGAATCAAATCACTGTTGACCTTCTTGACAAAGAGAGTTTGATCGACGATTCCTCTATTGTAACCATTCTTCACTAAATGATTAGCCAGTGTGGCATACCATGCACGAGGTGCTTGGTGAAGACCATATAGTGCTTTGTCAAGGCGGTAAACATGATCAAGATGAGTTGGATCCTCAAAACCTGGAGGTTGACTGACATAGATTTCTTCTTTTACTTTCCCGTACAAGAAAGCAGTCTTCACGTCCATTTGATACACTTTGAAGTTCATGTACGAGGCTTATGCCAGAAAGATGCGAATTGCTTCCAGTCTAGCCACCGGTGTATAGACTTCATCGTAATCAAGACCTTCATGTTGCCAAAAACTTGCACAACAAGCCGGGCTTTATTTCTGATGATCACACCCTTGTCATCCTTTTTATTTCAGAACACCTATTTCATTCCAATCGGCCTTTTATTTTCTGGTTTCTTTACTAGCCTCCAAACATTCAGCTTCTTAAACTGTAACAGCTCTTCTTGCATGGCCACTACCCATGAGTTGTCTTTCAGTGCAACTTTGTAGTCCTTGGGTTCCACCTGTGAAATAAAACAAGCAAAAAGACATCTATTAATGTTACCGGAAGTACTGCGTGTTTGGATGCCAGCGGACGGATCTCCGATGATGTTCTCAGTCGGATGTCGACGATGAATTGGTAGCTGTGGAATTTGGTCGACATGCTCGACTGGTGTGGCCTCAAGTTGGATGGTCAGGCTCTCTATGGGATGGAAGACAGTGGTCGTAGGGACTGAAACACTCGATTGAGGATTAGTTCCATCTTCTTGTGGTTCAACCAAATGTTCTGTAGCAATAGGACCTTCCCATAGGTTGTCATAGAATGGAACAGCAACAGCTAGAACAGAAGTTGTGTTGGTGTTATCAGAAGTTTCATTCGGACTTGGTTCAACCTGCACACTTGATGCATCAACCTCCATTGTAGGACCCTGATTGTCATCTTCTGAGGGAGTGTGGGGACCGATTCCACCACACTTGGTTCTGCAGGGGGTGGCTCTACTTGATCAACTTGAACATTTTGATTATTGTCGGCTGACACGTATGAATCAGAATCTGAATCAGTCATGTCTTCAACAGCTTGCATTTCAGTGGTGTCGGCAGAGCGCTGCTCAACAACAACCGAGTCTTGTTGATTAGTGTAAGGCCCCGAACCCCGGGAACCCCACAGTTGGTAATCATACATAAAACTTAAGAAAATAATTAAACTTGAAAACGGTTTCTTCCATTAAAACAAACATCTCATAGTATAATTCAGCGGAAAACATAAATAATAAAATAAGTTCCCAAAAACCCGGGAATTTTGCCCAAAATCAACATAGTTATCTTTAAATAAAAACTTTTAATACTAAATGTTTAATAGTAAAACTTCGGTTCCCGTATGCCCTTCACTGTCCAAGTAGCTTCGTGCACGTCCAAGCGATAAGGCATCCTCTTCCTAACCTGAAACTCACACTAACATGCACATAAAGTCAGCTTGAGCTGAGTGAGTTCAAGTTTTAAGTAAATAACATCAGTAGTAATAGTTAAGATAGTCAAACCAAAAGTTTTTAAAAGTAAAAAGGTACATCCATCAAATCCTCATTACCGAGAACTAAACATCCTCATACATACATATGCAAAATGTATATGTAAACATCTTTTCAATTACATCTTTATATATATCACAGTATATATATATATATATATAACATCCACGTATAACATCAGGGTCGAGCAAACGTACAACCCAAACACGTAGCATCAGTGCATGCAAACACAAAGTAGGCGTACACAACATCAGTAGTCGAAACGACTACAACATCGCCAGATATAGGCCAAGCAATAATGTATATATATATATATATTTAACATCCCAAGGTCTACCATATACTAGCAGGCCTATATAAACTTGTTTAAAACCTTTCATCATGTAAGAAAACACTTAGGTGTGCATGCTAGCCCCAAAGTAAAAAGAGTAAAAAGGGCATCATGAACTCACCTGAAATCAATCGAATACCTGCAACGAGCTAGGAGAATCCAAAGTACACGATCACAAGCAAGGGCCTGTAAATTATACACAACACATTAATAGACTGGACTGTAAGAACACTCTTGCCTAATGGGCCGTTCAAGCCCAACACTCTGGTCCAAGGCCCAACAACTTAGCCCAAGGCCCAACAACTTGGTCCAAGGCCCAAGAACTTGGCCCGAGGCCCAAGAACTTGGCCCGAAGCCCGACTCTTGGCCCAAGGCCCAACCACCTGGCCCAAGGCCCAACCACCGGCCCAAGGCCCAACAACTTGGCCCAAGGCCCAACAACTTGGCCCAAGGCCCACACTTGGCCCAAGGCCCAACACTTGGCCCAAGGCTCAACCACCTGGCCCAAGGCCCAACAACTTGGCCCAAGGCCCAACACTTGGCCCAAGGCTCAACAACTTGGCCCAAGGTCCAACACTTTACCCAAGGCGCAACACTTGGCCCAAGGCCCAAGGACAATCAAATCGGGTCGAATGCGCGTGTAATAAACCTTAAAACCATTTATTAACGAATCAGCCCCGAATGGACCAAATTCCATTTTAAATCTTTTCATTCATCAAGATTATGTCACTCGAGTTGATAGGGTTGACGGTTCCTTTTTACAACTCTTACTTTAACGTTAAAAATAAATTCGCGCACCGCCGACTCGATTGACGAAGCACTAACCACAACAGCCCCGAGCATTAAAAAAATAATTTTTCCACAGCCCTTAAACCTCCCTAGGGCTGTACAAACTGATTCGGTCGGTCACCCGATCAATTAACGCATCAAACTCAACAATTTGCAATTCTACACCCGATAGACCCTAGTTTTCGAACTAAAATCGATTGACCAACCTAAACAACTCCAATGACTACGAAATTTTAATATGATGTAAATGCCATACATGGGGATCTTTCTACACCAGAAACTCTAATTTTTATCCACGGGAAGTGGGTCAATTACACCTTTGCCGAAAATCTGTCCAACGAAAAGTTTCGGCAAAATTGAGCATCAAAACGATTAGGGGTGAATAAAAATAGTGTTGGGGTTTGTAGTACATACCTTGAACTACTTCTAGGAGCTTGGAATCGATCAAAAAGTTGAAGCACGGAAGGGAGGGGGTGGCTGGAAGGGGCCGATCGCAGCAGCAGCTGTGGTTAGGGTTTAGGTTTTTTTGTTTAATATTATATCATAACAAATTTTCATTCTAGCCCCCGGAATTTAATAATAATGCAACTTGTAAGAAATGTTAAGCGATTAGACGTACCGGGATGACGTAAAGGCCTTCGAGAAACGTCGGATAAATCCCGAGAATTATACATACTCTACAAGCTTTAATTCTTGAAACCGGAATTAACGGGCGTTACAAGTCCACCCCTTACAATGGGATTCGTCCCCGAATCCCGATGCGACAGGAACAACTGCGGATAATGCTTTATCATCTCGTCTTCGGACTCCAAAGTGGCCTCAGAACCCCTATGGTGTTTCCACTGCACCTTCACCTGTCTTACCACCTTATTCCTCAAACGCCTCTCCTGACTGTCAAGAATAGCAATCGGTTGTTCAACGTAGTTCAACTTACTGTCGAGCTCAATCTCATCAAGAGGCACATGGGCCTCACCATCCGCTAAGCATTTCCTCAGGTGGGAAACATGGAAGGTAGGATGAATCCCCGCGAGCTCATCAGGCAGTTCCAGCCTATACGCTACCTCACCTACACGGGACACTATACGAAACGGACCAATGAACCTCGGACTAAGCTTCCCCCTCTTACTAAAACGAATAATGCCCTTCCAGAGAGAAACATTTAACATAACCCGGTCCCCCGCCTCAAACACAATAGGCCTTCACCTCTTATCTGCATAAGACTTCTGATGATCCTGCGCGGCCTTCATAAATGCTTTAATCTTGTCGAGCTTCTCAGTCATAGCCTCGACCACCTCTAAACTACCCAACTGCTTTTGACCAATGGAACCCCAACAGATTGGAGTCCTACACCTCCTACCATACAACATCTCAAACGGTGGCATCCCAATCGTGGCGTGGTAACTGTTATTATACGAAAACTCCACCAACGGTAAGTGACGGTCCCAACTACCACCAAAGTCGATAACACAAGCCCGCAACATATCCTCAAGAGTCTGAATGGTCCTCTCGGACTGACCATCAGTCTGCGGGTGATAGGCAGTACTGATGAGGAGTTTGGTGCCATCTCCTCGTGAAACCATTTCCAAAACCTGGAGGTGAAACGCGTATCCTTATCCCAAATAATAGATACCGGCACCCCGTGCCTAGAGACGATCTCACGAATAAACACATCGGCCAGCTGCTCATAATTAAAAGTCTCCCGGATCGGCAAGAAATTAGCGCTATTGGTCAATCTATCCACGATTACCCAAATGGTGTCATAATTACCCCTAGGAGTACGAGGCAGTTTAGTCACGAAATCCATAGTTAGATGCTCCCATTTCCACTCAGGTATTTCCAACGGATGAAGTTTCCCAAATGGCTTTTGATGTTCGGTTTTAACTTGTAGGCACGTCAAACATTTACTCACGTACTGAGCCACCTCAAATTTCATCGTAGACCACCAATAATTTTTCTTCAAGTCTTGGTACATCTTGGTCGCGCCCGGGTGAATAGAATAGCGCGACTTGTGTGCCTCATCCAAAATTTTATCTTTGAGTCCTCCATACCTTGGTACCCATAAACTACCATCCTTATATTTCACCCCGTCACCGACGTCTTCCAACAATTTCTCCTGACCCTAAACACGTTCTGACATAATCCATTCCACCTGTAACGCTTCATTCTGGACGTTGGCTATTTGTTTCAAAATGTCGGGTTTGAGGATAAGCTGGTAGGATTTCACCCGAATCGGCTTCGGTCTCTCCTTCCGGCTCAACGCGTCGGCCACCACGTTAGCCTTACCGGGGTGATACATAATATTCAAATCATAATCCTTAATCAACTCTAACCATCGACATTGGCGCATATTCAGTTCCTTTTGTTCAAAGAAGTATTTTAAACTCTTATGGTCGGTATAAATCACGCAAGGAACACCCTACAAATAATGTCTCCACAACTTAAGCGCAAACACCACCGCCGCCAGCCCCAAATTGTGGGTAGGATAATTCGCCTCATGAGGCTTCAACTGCCGTGAGGCATAAGCGATGACTCGACCTCGCTGCATCAAAACACACCCAAGCCCCTGATAAGAGGCATCAGAATACACCACCAAATCATCGGTGCCATCAGGTAAAGCTAAGATCGGGGCATGCGTGAATCTGTTCTTCAACTCGAGAAAAGCCTCCTCTTGCTCCGTACCCCAAACGAACTTAACACTCTTCTTAGTCAGCTTGGTCAGAGAAGAAGCAATTTTTGAAAAATTGGGAATAAAGCGGCGGTAATACCCCGCCAAACCAAGGAAACTACGGATTTCGGTTGGAGACTTAGGAGACTCCCAATCATTCACGGCTTCCACCTTTGCAGGGTCAACAAGAATACCACTCGGGTTAATAACATGGCCCAAGAATTGGACCTCACGTAAGCAGAAGGAACACTTAGAAAATTTCGCATACAATTTGTTCTTCCGCAGAGCCTCCAGCACTTCCTTGAGATGACCAGCGTGATCGGATTCACTTTTAGAGTACACAAGAATGTCGTCGATGAACACAATAACTGAACGATCGAGCATCGGTCTACACACCCGGTTCATAAGATCCATGAACGCAGCCGGTGCGTTGGTCAAACCGAAAGACATCACCAGAAATTCGTAATGTCCATAACGAGTGCGGAAGGCTGTCTTAGGAATATCTTCCTCCCGAATCTTCAGCTGATGATACCCGGACGTAAGGTCGATCTTCGAGAACCAATTGGCCCCTTGGATTTGATCAAATAAGTCGTCGATCCTCGGGAGCGGGTACCGATTTTTAACAGTGAGCTTGTTTAATTCACGATAGTCAATGCACATCCGCATGCTACCGTCCTTCTTTTTAACGAATAGGACCGGGGCACCCCAAGGTGAGATGCTTGGTCGAATAAAGCCCTTATCGAGCAAGTCTTCCAACTAGGCCATAAGTTCCTTCATTTCATTCGGCGCTAGGTGGTAGGGAGCTCGGGAAACGGGTTTGGCGCCCGGTACAAGGTCTATCTGGAACTCGACCTCGCGATCCGGCGGCACATCTAAAAAATCATCTGGAAATACATCCGGGAAATCCTGAACAATAGGAACTTCACCGACGGTAGCCACCTCGGTATTCACATTCATAACATACGCCAGATACGCCCCGCACCCCCGCTGCATCAACTTTCCCGCCTTAAGCATGGATATAATATGTGGCGTCGTAACTTTCCTATCACCAAAGACCGTAATTCGAGTCCCATCCGGGGCCCTTAGACGAACGAGTTTCTAACCACAAATGATCTGAGCATCATTATACATACTCTACAAGTTTTTGACCACAAACGATCTGAGCATCATTAAAGGCCTCCGAGAAACGTCGGATAAATCCCAAGAATTATACATACTATACAAGCTTTAATTCTTGAAACCGGAATTAACGGGCGTTACAATTAGCCACGGGTTGTACATTAAGTATAGGTGCAGCAGCAACTATGTCAACATGTCAAAGATCTTTCAAAACAGCATGCATTAGGATAGACTGATCATCATCAGGTTGAACAAGTGGAGAAACAATAGGGGAAACCTTTGGTACAACTGGTGTCATGTACATTCCACGAAATTTCTTGAACAATCCTTCATAATCAAACATCCATTCTGGACCATTGTGTTCATCAGTAGGGTTTAACTCTTGCCAATCAATGTTGAAGGACTCCAAGATTACTCTTGATTTCTTGTTATACACGCGATAAGCACTTTTATCAGCAGAATAACCAACAAAGTAGCACTCATCCGCATTTTCACCAAACTTGGAGGTTGTTCCAACATTTGTTTGGAGTATGGTACATGGACATCCAAACGTTCTATAGAAATTTACCCTTGGCTTCGTTCCATAGAAGACTTCATACGGAGTCTTGTTCAGTCTTTTGTTCAGAAGCACACGATTCTGGGTATAGCAAGCAGCGTTGATAGCTTCATCCCAGAAAATCAATGGTAGTTTGGAATATGAGAGCATTGTTCTAGCGGCCTCCACCAACGTACGATTTCTTCTTTCAGCCACCCCATTTTGTTCGGGAGTGTAAGGTGCGTTGAGTTGATGAATGATTCCCTTGTTGTGACAGAATTCATTCACCACCTTGTTGCAAAAACTCTGTGGCGTTGTCACTTCTGATACATTTCACCTAGTTATTAGTTTGATTCTCAACCAACATGATAAACCTGAGTAGAAACTGTGACGTCTCGTCCTTGTGCCCTAACAGAAATGTCCAACTGAAATACGAAAAGTCATCAGTAATAACCAGACAATAGGCTTTTTGACCTATTGCCATTGGTTGAATTGGACAGAAAAGATTCATGTGCAACAACTGAAGAGTGGAATTGATGGAATTGACAAGCTTGGGTCTATGAGGTAGTTTGTGCTGTTTGCATTTAGAGCAAGATAAAAATTTTTCAGCACAGTGAAAAGATTTTACTGGCAAACCCCTCACATGGTCACCTTTAACCAACTTGTTCAAGTTCTTAAAGTTGACGTGACCCAACCGTCGATGCCATAAGGATGAATCGTTCTCTGAGGCCTTGGACATCAAGCAAGAAGCAGACCGCATGGAATAATTGCTTCTGATGTCCAGAATGTAGGCATCGTTGTGCCTTGGAGTACGCATCATAATCCATTCTTCAGGGCTTTAAAACCTGGTTTCAGAATGAGACATTCATTTTCAGTAAATAGGGTTGAAAATTTCTTATCACAGATTTGAGAGACGCTAAGCAAGTTATGGTTGAGCTGTTCCACCAAATAGACTTCATCGAATGTCAAAGTGCCATTCTAGACCTTCCCTTGTTTTGTTATCTCTCCTCCAATTTCACCGGCAAAAGAAACGTGACCACCGTTGAACGGTTTGATGTCGAACAACAGCGATTCGTCTCCTGTCGTGTGTCAGGTGCAGCCTGTCCAAGTACCAAATGCTGCTGCCCCTATACACATGAAGAACCAGTTAGTAGAGGGTTTCCCAAGACACTCTTGTCTCGGGAAAGTTAAACACAAAATCACCAAGTTTAATTTTATGATTTCTGAAAATATAATCCTTTGGTGAATCATAATCTGAAGAACAATCCCTCGAGGAACTTGAATTATGGTTTCCTCGGTTTTGGAAAAGTTTTCTGGATTGCCTTCGTTTTGGTTTAGGCTTAACCACAAAATCTTCTTGATTAACCTTTGAGAAAACCTTTGAAAGGTTCTTGGGCTTTTTAGCCTCAGACCCCTTTGCTAACCTCTTTCTTTCTCTTTGGGTTAGCCAAAATGGTTTCTTGGGTTTTCCGGTTCTTTTGGATCTTAAATTTGTCTCACTGGTTGAAGTGTAAGTTTGGTTAGGCATTTTCTTGGTTTGAGCATTATACCTAGGAAATGTCTGACCAAACTTACTGTTGAAGTCTCTTTGTTGTTTGTGCCAGTTCTTGCAATGTGTTGTAAGATGAGACGGATTTCCACAAATGAAACAACATTTTCTTTGGTTGCATTTATAGACATCTTGCTCACTGAGATATGTGGGATGAGGTGATGTTGTTTGGTTAACATGTTGGTGACCTCTATCTGACAAATAATTGTAAGCATTTGAATGATGAGTTGCAAAATAATTTGATTGCCTAGGTTTCTGTCGAGAGTAATAAAAGGCACTATCAAATTGATCATAATATTAAGAACTATTGTTTTAATTTGTATTTTGAGAAAATGAAGTTTTCTTGGGTGGCACATATTTACTTGAAATGCTTGGTTTTTCATTTTCAAAGCCAATTTTTTCTTTTATTAAGTTCTCAATTTTATTATCAGTTGATGAGCAGCTTTAACTAGTCTGTTCATTAACCTTAACTTCAACGGTTTCATCAAATACAGTTTCACATTCTGAATCAAAAGAGGAACATTCACTTTCATTGCAAACATTTATACAACTGTCATCACTTGATGATTCACAAAATGCATCCTTTGATCTAGACATTAAACTTCCAATCATTGATTCACACACTTTGTTACAAACAGGATTGTTAATTGATTTTGTTAGACCCACACAGGATTCAAAACGTGGTTCTAACTCTCCCTTTGGTTTACAACCCTGGTTAACCTTCCCACCACTTACATCACCTGCTACACAAGACATGTTGACGTTAGAATTATCAGATGATGAAATTTGAGTTGTTGATGGAGAGGCAGCTGAAAAAAAATTCACTGGTTTTGGTAGTTTACCAATACCATAGGCCATCTTTTCATCAGGAGAAGTATTATAGCTAAAATGGGGTAGGCAAGTGTAATTATCATTCATTGGTGGAGGCATCGCTGAATAATCACAATCTAGTCCCGTTTTAACTTTAGTACTTCTCTGAGCTCTGATAAGATCATCTAATTGTTCAGATGAAGCTTCAAATCTTTTAACTTGGTTTTCTTTTTCCCTTTTGTCAGAAACTCCAAGTTTTAACTTTTCAATTTCATCTTTTAATTTATTTACAATGTCCTTGTAATAGATGACATTGTGCTCTCCTTGAAAGATTTTAAGTTTAAGATTTGCAACATCATCGTGATGTGTTTTAATTTTTTCAACATATATCTTGTCAGCCTTTACATATTCAGCATTTAGTTGACGAAGTTTTGGGTTTTCTTTCAAAACTTCGTCCTGAAGATATCTATAATATGTAACTTTATTTACGCAAGCTTGAGAGCAAAGATTTCTTTTTACCTCATCAGATGGTGACGCATCAGAACTTGCAGCAGCAGATGAAGAAGCTTCATTGTTTGTGAGAGCCATGCTAGCCATGTTGAGAAGATTCTGCAACTCTTGAAATTGATCATCCCAATCCACACCAACTTGGACCTCCGATTGGGAGACAAGGGCCTTTGAGTTTGAGCTTGAGTGGCCCTTGTGTGGATGACCTCCAATTCTTTGTGATGAGCTGCTTGGTTTCTGCACCTCATGCCTTTTTCCTGCAGCCTTGCTGTTCTCTTCCTCTGTCACCTCAGTTACATGAATATTATTTGCAGGTTTTGATGGATTCGTGCATTCTCGGGAGAAATGACTCATCTCACCATAATTGTAACATCGCAGCTTCGAGTTGTCAAACCCAATCCTTTTTCTGTCAGAATCATTGAAGCTATCTTTCCTGTACGTCTTCATGAAGTTTGTAGCTCTTTGCACCGCCATTGCCATTTGGTACTTGATATCCATCTTTTCAAGATCCTTTTGATTGATATCTCTTAAATCTCCAGCTTCAAACTGTGGTGGCAATATATTTTCTTGCATCAACTCTTCATGGCTTGACAGAAAAGCGTGAACTATTGCGATGCTGGAGTCATTCAACATGGGTAGTGCTTCACAGAAACTTGAAGGTTTGCTTGGTTGAGGTTTTGAAGATGAGGAAATCCCTTGAGCTTTTAAGGCTTGGGCAACCGCACTGTCGACTGCCTTTTGAAAAGAACTTGTATTGGAAGAATCTTATTGATTACTGGTTGAGATGAATGCTGTTGGTTGTGAAGGTACACTTGGGGAGTACTTGGGAGTGGTCACGGGATACACATTCTGTTGAGCTTTGCTTATGAAAGCAGTTGGCATTGAGGAAGCAGAACTCACTCCAGCTTGATTCAGAGAACTTAGATGATTGTTCATTCTCATCTGCTCATCCATTTCAAATGACTTGATAGTGGATATCAAGTCAGTGTTTGACATCATATTTAGATTGGTAGTTCTCTTGATTATGACAGTATTGGTACTCCAGCTGTATGGCAATGAATTCATCAACTTGTGGTTGACCTCAGCATTTGTAATGTTGACACTTGCAGCCCTAATTCTCACCATCAACTTCTCAAATCTCTTTACCAAATCCAAAACAGCTTCACCTTGACAATGATTGAACATTTGAATTTTTCTTTTAATAGGGCCTTCTTGTTTTCCCTAATTTCGGCATTGCCCTCAACTTTTTCAACAAGTGCTTCCCACAGACCTTTGGCACTTGTGTGTTCACGAAGAGTTTCAGTGATTTCATTTGAAAGGCAAACAGTCAATATGAGATAGGCTTTCTTATCCTGTGCCAACAGGTTCCTGTTTGCTTGATCATAGTTTTCTGGAGCCTTAATTTGTTCCCCAACATCAGTGCGAGTCACGGGAACATGAGGACCTTGTTCAAAACATCTCATCAAATCAGTCTCAGTCAATGAGATATAATTCATAAATTTCCATTTGAAATCTGCAAAGTTATCATCCAAGGTCATATACTTTGGTGGCTTTGTAGGTGTTCCCACTTGGTTTTCCAATAATAAATACCCCTTCAACAGTTCAGAATCCGTGCTTGTCATGATTTTAGAAGTCTCAAACACTTAGCAAACTATAAACAGCTTAAAAATTTGAAAATAATTAACTTTTTCGCATGAAACACTTTTTCAAGCGAAGGGAAGAATGATCCAAGCAAAGCGAAAAAGTGTCAAGCGAAGCGAAATGGTTGTCAAGCGAAGAGAAAGAGTCCCAAGCGAAGCGAAACACTCCAAGCGAAGCGAAACACTTCAAATGAAGCGAAGGAGTCCCAAGAGAAGCGAAATAGAATTCAGTTTTCTAGAAGAAATCTTCCTCGGGATCTGTTTTCACCTACTCTTGTCAGTTGTGGGTCAAAATTTGTTACACAAACTTTCATGCTATGAGAAGCGAAACTACTTCTTATCATTTTTGACCAACTGCTTGAACCCGTAACCCAAACTTTAACACCTTTTAACCCAAAACTTCTTAGATCTAGAATTTGTAGACTTGATATTTTTACCAAGAACACTTTCTAAGACATTTTTATGAAGATTTTGCCCGATTCTTTTTGTATTTTTCTTGTTTTTGAGGTTTTTGTGAACCTTCTTGTATAGAGCACTTGTTTTCTTCTTCTCAAGATCAAAACCCAAGGTTGTGATCCAAAAACCCTCAACTAGTGAGCCGAAGCTCTGATACTAATTGTAGGTCCCAAGCGTGGGTGGATCTAACAATAGTCTTGGATTAACCGAGCTTAGTGCTAGCGGAAATCACACTAAGCCACCTAAGCGGTCTCGGATCTTGAGATGTTATTTTCTATTAGTTTGAGAGAAGAAGAGAGAGAGAGAGACGAGAGAGAGAGAGAGAGAGTTATAACAAAAGGTTTTTCTCTTTTAATATCAACAACTATAATTACATGCACTAGCCACACCTTTACTTCTCATGGCATGCTTCCTATTTATAGGGAAGCATGCATGAGAAGTAAGTCACATCAATGGCCCAATGGGCTTTACAAAATTATTTCTCTTGGGCCTGAAGTAAACAAAAAGGCCCATTACATAAATATCAATACAAAAGACTAATACAAGCAAAATGGGACTAACAAAACCCATTATATATTTACGGTCAAGTTAATTTATGTGGGAAAGAAATACGGTCACGAGACGAGAGCTTCGACACGCGTCTAACTTCAACGGGAAAGCTTCTAGAATATTTTTTTTTCTTGTTTGGCTATAAATAGGAATCATGTATTTCTTTTTATGTGTGTGTTTTGTATTGTGTAAACAACCACCCAAGGGGAGCTCACATTCGGATCGGTTCGTTTTATGTTATGAATCTTTTGTTATCGGTTACGGGGTCGTTCAATATTATCTTTATATATTTGTTCGATCGTTTGTTTATACCGCACCCGTCTCGAGCGTTTATCAAGAACAAAGCCGTTCGTTGTCGGATCCGGTTTCGGGACCTACAATTGGTATAAGAGTGGGTCGAATCTTATGATTCAACTTTGTTCTTGATATTCGGGTTTTATTTCCGCTAAGACCCGAATCGAGACGTTAATTTTGTTGAAGATTTGGAAATAAAGTTTGGTGTTTAGAAATAAAGTTTGAAGATTTGAGGAAATAAAGGTTTTTGAAGTTCGTCTCGGGTCTCTAAATCTGGGTTCAGCCATTTGATGGTCAACGTTTTTCGGCCAAGGGTGGTAGCCGGTGGCCATGGTTTGGTGGCGGTGAGTGAGCGTCGGAGGATGGCGAGGCTGCTGATGGTGATGGTGAGGGAGGCGGTGGTTGCTGCCATTCTGGTGTCTGTGTACGACGGTGGTGGACTGGTGTTGAAAGTTCCAATGGCTGGTTGGAGTATGATTTTCCGGCATTGGGTGGCTGGTAAATGTTAGATCTGGGCAGCTGTAGTGGGAACATATGTTTATAGTGGCTTTGATGGTGTGGAAGGAGGCAGCGACAGCCATAATGGCTTTCGGTGGCGCTGTGGTGGCCGGAAATGGCTACCGAAAATACGTCTTTCCGGCAAGTGTGGCGTCGGTGGTGATAGTTACGGCAGAGGCGAAGGCGGAGTTAGGTCCGGCGGTGGAGGTGAGAGAGATGGCAGCTGTGGTGGCCGGAATCGTTTTTCCGGCGGCCGTCACCGGTAGAGAGGAGGCGGCTGGACTTGTTATAAGGTTTCATCTTTCTTTCTTTTCTTTTGTGCCCTAAGGAAGATGGCTTTGGTTGGAAATGAGTTCTGGGCCAGCCTTGTTATTTTACTGGGCCTAGTTATTTTAGCATGATATATTAGATCATGGGTATTTTGTTTTGGGTTGCTGGTTTTTCTTTTGGGCCAAATGGAATGCTTGTGTTGACTCATTTATTTGGGCTGATCATATGGAACGAATTTTGGGCGGTGAAATTGATAATGTTCTGAGTTGACCAAACTGAAGAAAGTCAAATGCGATCGGGTTTTCGTCTTTATTGGACCGTGTTCAAAGCATATTATTTATATGTTATTTTCAAGGTGTTCGAGAATTGGATCCTGAAAACGTGGGCTACGAGCATCTGAGATGCTTATTTATTAAGGTGATAATTTTTGAACAAGTTGGATTTAATAGGGAATTAAATTTAAGTTCTCACCCTGAAAATGTGGGATATAAGTATCTGGGATACTTATTTATTAGGGATGAGTTACTTAAATATTTCATTCAAATAAATAATAAGCTTTGCCATTTAATCGTTGTCCTCGGTATTTCGCCAAGCTTTTCTGAACCTATATTGCTTAAGATCCGAGATAGATAAAGAAACGAGAACGTCTTCATGAATGAATTAGGTGGATCATACCTTGAGGGGTGATTGAAGAAGCTTCGGTTATCGGGTTGATTTGCGAAAATGAGAGACACGGTTCGACGATGTTTTGAGATCACAAGTCGAGGGGGTGATTGTAAGGCCAAAAATGTGACTTGCGATATCAAAGTATGAAACCCGTTATATATTTACGGTTAAGTTAATAATTAAAGTGGGCTAGAATTTCGGACACGAGATTAGAACTTTGGGCATGTGTTTAGCTTCAACGGGGGGAAAGCTACTAGATTATATTTTTGTTTGGCTATAAATAGGACTTTGTATTGTTAAGTTTTGTGTGTTTTTCATGGTGTAAATCATCTACCCAAGGTGAGGTCACCTTGGGTGGGTCGGTTCGTGTTTAATATATTAAATCTTTTAACCGATAACGAGATCGTTCCTATACTAAATATTATCTTTATATTATGTTCGGTCGTTTGATTTATCGCACCCGTCTCGAGCACGGTTATCAAGAACAAAGTCGTTCGTTGTCGGATCCGGTTTCGGGACCTATAATAACGAAGAGGCTTCGGTTTGTCGGGTGATATGTGAAGATGCGAGACATGGCTCAACAAAGTTTTGAGATCACAAGTCAAGGGGGTGATTGTAAGGCCAAAAAGTTGTGACTTGCAATATCAAATTACGAAACCCATTATATATTAACGATCAAGTTAATTTATGTAGGCAAGAAATACGGTCACGAAACGAGAGCTTCGACATGCGTTTAACTACAATGGGAAAGCTTCTATAATGTTTTTTTTTCTTATTTGGCTATAAATAGGAATCATGTATTTCTTTTTATGTGTGTGTTTTGTATTGTGTAAACAACCACCCAAGGGGAGCTCACCTTGGGTGGGATTGGTTCGTTTTATGTTATGAATCTTTTGTTATCGGTTACGGGGTCGTTCAATATTATCTTTATATATTTCTTCGATCGTTTGTTTATACCGAACCCGTCTCGAGCATTTATCAAGAACAAAGACGTTCGTTGTCGGATCCGGTTTCTCGGGCCGAGGCATTTCTCGGGTTCTTGGAACACTGGCGGTTTCAAGAGGAATAGTCGATCGTAGTCTCAAACAATGGATTAGGGGCCGTACCCGAAACCAAAACGTTTTAAAATTATACCCAAGTTCGAGTTCTTGATAATGGCCTCGGATGGTTTACGGGAAAAAGTTACCAATCAAGAAGCGGTTGATTGGGTTAGACCATTTTGTATATCTAGTGACAAATCAGACGCATTATCCGCTTGCAGGAAGCTTGTCGAACTCTCAGCTTCTCGAGGATCGGTTGATGATACGAGTGTGATGATTGTTCAATTGGGTCGTTTTTGTTTATAAAAGATCAGCAACATTGTAAAACAATAGAACATCTTAATTATTTTATTTGTTCATTCTTTTTAACATGTTAAGTTGTTAACTTCTAATTTCTATGAATTCATTCTATATCTTTGGATAAAAAAAGAGAAAGAAAAAAAAGGAGGTGAATTGAAACGAAGAGGCTTTGGTTTGTCAGGTGATATGTGAAGATGCGAGACATGATTCAACAAAGTTTTGAGATCACAAGTCAAAGGGGTGCTTATAAGGCCAAAATGTTGTGAGTTGCGATATCAAATTACGAAACCCATTATATATTCACGGTCAAGTTAATTCATGTGGGCAAGAAATACGGTCACGAAACGAGAGCTTCGACATGCGTTTAACTTCAATGGGAAAGCTTCTAGAATGTTTTTTTCTTGTTTGGCAATAAATAGGATTTATGTATTTCTTTTTATGTGTGTGTTTTGTATTGTGTAAACAACCACCCAAGGGGAGCTCTCCTTGGGTGGGATTGGTTCATTTTATGTTATGAATCTTTTGTTATCGGTTACGGGGTCGTTCAATATTATCTTTATATATTTGTTCGATCGTTTGTTTATACCGCACCCGTCTCGAGCGTTAACAAAGCCGTTCGTTGTCGGATTCGGTTTCGGGACCTACAAAGTTCTTGAATCAATCTCACTTACTAACTAGCGGAAATCACTAGTAAGCAACCCGGGATCTCGGATCTTGGATGGGTTTGATTATTGCCGTGAAGAGGTTAAGAGAGAGTTGGTAATATATATGGATAAGGTAAGCATATTGCAAAAGGTTTTTTTGTATGTATATGATTGCACTATTTATAGTGCAAGCCATACCATGCATATTCTATTAGTTCCGGCCCAATGGGCTCAATGTACAAGACCTCGGGCCCAAACATACAATAAGAAACTGACAAGTTAACAAAATACATTACGATAGAATCGAAATAATATAAAAGACTAATATACAAAATAGGGCCCAACATGCATATACATATAACCTATATTAAAACATATAATCTACACTTTGTGTTTTTGCATAATAAACATAAACGATAAAAATATATAATCTACACGACAAGTATTTCAAAAATAGACCTAGATCATCTCATAAGAGTAGATAAAGAATCGAAATCTAAAACTTTATAAACAAATGAAGCCTCTTGCATCAATACTTTCAATGTAAAAAAAAAAAAAAAATCATGTAGAGATTATTAATGGTAAACATCTGTAAAAGTTTTTGTCTAAAACCCTTTTCTTTTTAGGATTAAGTTCAAAAATCTTGATTAAATAACCCTCGTTTTCTATCTAGATTCTTCAAACATACAAAAACTATCAAGATTTTTGTTACCCGTAAGTTCGAATTTCTTTTGAGAACGATATGAAAACAACCTTATTTTGTGAATCACAATAATGCATGTATGGTGCGTTTTTCAAGTGAATTAGTGAAATATATTATTGTTAACATTTGATTCTATTTTTTTTACCATAAAATAATAGCCAGGTAAGTATGATTTTTGTAGTATTTTGAAAAGTTACATAATAAAATGATTACATAAAATATAAGATAAATAATATATGCTCCATTTAATTACATGAAAAAGGGTTTTGAAGAAGCCGACATTGAATTGAATACCTAAATTGCCAGCCTTTCTTTCAAGATCAAAATACTACTACTACTCCTATGATTTCATTACTGGAAAAGGATTAGAATCAGTTCAACACTACAGTCCATGTGAGGCTAGATCTTCAAAGAGGGTTATCTGTGGCTTAATGGTAGAGTACTCACATTACTAGTGAGAGGTAAGGGGTTCAAATCTCACTATCACCAATTTATATGGGAGATATGAGGGATGACCATAGCTTGCCAGGGTTCGAGTCCTGATCTCACCCGGTTTTACCGGCTCTTCGCTGTCGTGCCGTTTGGCGGGGGTGGGGGTCGGGTTTTATCCGGGGAATCCCTCAATAAGTGGACCGCTAGGGGCTCCGTCCGTCCGGACTCGTGCCGGCTCGGGCTACCTTTAGCTAATAGGGGCCGCGTACAGAGTACCCGGCGTTACTTAGTTGGTCGTTCCACTAAAAAACTTAAAAAAAAGGATTCTTGCAATAATAATTTAGCTTAGATATGTTTTTTAAGATTCATTTAAGTTTAAAGTTTAAACTGTTTAAAAGGAGATAACTTAGTTAATTTCTTATTTAGGCAGGGATGGAGAAAATGCGACATATTTGTAAACTTTTATAATCTGTTATAATCTAATAAAAGTTTAGTAAGAGTCGAAGTTTTACATGCTTATATAAATACCACAAAATTATTTTTATAATTAAGAATATGTTTAGTTGAAGATAATTTAAGTATTTTCAGAGGGAAAGGGAAAAAGAAGTATGAAAACAACAGATAACTGTTAAGAAAGACAGATGAGAGTGTACCTTCAATTGGAGATTCATTACATTTTGTCTTTTAACTTTGTTAATTAAGTGTCTTCTCACATTACTAAATGCTATGTTCTTCTCCATTACCTTTTAAAAGTTTCATTTCCCATCAATTTATTTATGTTCTCTCTCTCTCTCTCTCTCTCTACCTTTCTCTCTCAAATTAGGGTTTTCAGTACATCTTTATTGATGTCTTCAGCAGGAAAATAGGGTAAGAAAGAAAAAAGGTAACTGTCTTTTCCATTAATGATTTGTGATTTTTTCTTGTCATCTGATCACTTATAAGCTGCCATAATCTATATATGCAGTCACATGAATCACAAGTTTCTTTTTTCCTTTTAGGTAACCTCATTTGCTTGCAATACATGTACAAGTGTCTGAGGTTTATAATTAGTCATGCTTTTCCAATCTGATTTGCAATATATGCGCACCGATCACATTAAAATTTTACATATATGTTCATGCCACTATTTATGGGTTAAGCTATCACTTGATTCGCCAGATCCCATGTTATAATTACTATATTTGATCATGTTCATTGTGTGCAGAGAGAGATCCGGTCATGTACATGTAGATCTCCTATGAAACGGATGTTGTGAGGTTTAAAATCAAGAAACTACTAAAAGACTGCCAGGGTTTGATCATTAGTGCACTTGCCTGCAATTAAAATTGGTGTAGATTAAAGCAACCCGTTCAAATTGAGTTTAGTGATTCAATACAGCTAGATGCATCATGTCTACTAAGGGTTTGAAAACGAAACCTAGTGATCAATTTTTTTCCAATCAAATCCAAGATCAACGAAACTATATGTGTAGATTTAGAGTATTTCTTATTAGTAGGTGGTTTAAAAATTAAAATTCAGCTAAGAACTTTTAAGTGATTTTTGAATGTTATTGTATTTACATGGAGTTTGTTATCCATTCAAGCAAACTCTACAAATTTTTAGAGTTACCTAATGTAACAAACAAACTCGGCAAGTTCGCTTGGGTGACAAACATACTTTATAGAGTTTTTCGCTAAACTTGGCTCGTCACTTATACTTTTTTTCACCAAACTTTATGGAGTTCACTAATTACCCAAGCGAACTTACCACTTGCAGGGGTAGCGAAGTGTTAAATGTACAAAAAACTTTTAAAAAACATCTAGAAATACTTAGCTAAATCGTAAACCATCTATCCAGAAAGTTAGCAGATATTGCCTATACATGTTTTCTTGATCATAATTCTTATAAATGATTTTGAAGAAAGTTGCAAATTAAGGATTTGTATACATATTTGAAATTGCAGATTGTGGATTTATATACATGTTTTGAAGTTGAAAACTATGGATTTATATAAATGTTTGTATAATGTGGAGGACATGCTGGTACTGGTTACTTCATACATGCAGTTACATTAAACTTAAACCTAGTCATTCATGTTGGATGTGATTACCAGTATTCGCATTAGCATCCGATATCTATAATATGAGTATTGATTGAAACTTTTTGATGCTTAAGTGTTTGTTACTCATGTTACACAATGTTAAAGTTTGGTATATATCTTACATATATACTTAACTTGTGCCTTTAGTTAAATATTAAGAAAATAAGAGAGTTAATTCTTAATCACTTTGCAGATAAAAGAATAGCTAATTATAGATATGGCTTCAAATTCTTACAACCCCCCTTGTGCTGCCTGCAAGTTTTTGAGAAGAAAATGCATACCAGGTTGCGTTTTTGCACCTTATTTCCCACCCGAAGATCCACTGAAATTCATCAATGTACACAAAATCTTTGGTGCTAGTAATGTGGCGAAGCTTCTAAATGACGTTTTACCACACCAGAGAGAGGATGTGGTTAGTTCACTCGCGTATGAAGCCCAGGCTCGGGTTAGAGATCCCGTATATGGTTGTGCTGGAATCATCAATTTCTTGCAACAAGAAGTTGATCGTCTTCAAAAGGCTCTTGATGCTGCAAACGCAGACTTGATACGACATGTGTGCAATGAGATGCCGGAATTGACTTCTATTCAACCGGTGACACCACCGCAAAGAACCATGGATCATTTTTCTTCGAGAAGGATTGGTGGTGGTGGTGGTGGATTTGATCATTATGTTAGTCATACGGGGAATAAGCCGAATGGTTCTAATCCTCGTGGAAACACTAGTGGCAACGATGGTGGCAGTGGCAGTAATGGAGGAGGAGGCGAGTGGTGGTGGTAGAGAAAGTAATTAAAGAGAAAAGAGACACCGATCGGCGTCTATCACTGAATAATCGTCTGCTCTTGAGACTTAGCTCATTCGAAAGGATCTCGTGAGACTTAGCTCATTCGAAAGGATCTCGTCTCATGATTATCCATGACTGTTTATGTCTAGCATGATAAGTCGGAAAACCTTGTTTGAGTTTATGTTTTTATGTGTATACACTTGTATCACCATAACCTATATGCGAGCTACTTATTTATATATATATTGTTATCCAGTAATTTCATTAGTGATGTAGCAAGAAGCCAATAATTACAGAATAGTGGGAGTAGCTATTATAAAGTAGAAAACAGAATTATGAAAAATAATATAATAATGCTATATACATGCACACATAGGTATACATATATACACTCATTCACACACACACACACAAATTATGTCCTTAGTGGAGTCAGGTTTCATGTATTGAGTTATTTTTTATGTGAAAGAAGCTATCCTATTTCGGTTTTTTAAGAAACTCATATACTTTTATATAACCAGATTTAATCTTGAGAAGAAAACTCATAGAAATATTATAAACTTAAATATTTATTAATAGTAGCAATAATTAGATGCATAAAAAGAGAGATGTATTAGTGTGTACACCAGCCATACCGATTTGGCCATACCAATGTGGGATTTAGACCGTCGCCACCGGTGTTTGTGGAGCTCATGCACAAAACACATGGTAAAACCGATGCAAATCCACTAGCTGACTCCGTATCAATGACCAGTGACGGAGTCATGACTTTTTTTTCTGTAAGTAATTTTCTTTTTAGTGAATTTTCATCAACTTAATCTTAGAATGCTCGGGTTGGGTACAATGAGACTTTTTCATTTAAGTCACCTTTTTCCTATGAAATGCTTCAAAATATCTATGATTTTAGTATATGTAGCCTTTAACTATAGTCTAATAATTGCAATGAAAGGTCATGCGATCTTTGTGATAAAAGACAAGGAATCCATATAATCCAATATTAAAGAGAGCATATGATTAATAAGAAGATAGATTCAGTTGTACCTTATTTATTAATCAAACGTTGTTTCAACGTTCTCTCTCATATTCTCATATCCAAAAAGCCACATCCTGCAAATGTCCTCCAAATACTATATATGGGTGCCTAGAACTTTTTCCTCTATTCTTAACAATTGCTAGTAATTATTTTACATAATTAATAGTAACAAAATATTTTCATTTGTTTGCAATTCGTGTCCAAAAATCAAAATCAAATTGAAACAATCAATTAAATTCAAAGGCCTATATGGCCGGTTCCAATATATTCAAACATAAATCAAAAGTCAAACAACACCTATCGATTACAAACATCTGAACAAAAATCTCTAGTCGAACCACCATGAAAAATAACTTTCACGTATAGTATTTTAAAATATTAGTTGGCACTCGGCAATATCGTTTTTGAAGCTAGTCTTATAGAGTTATTTTATTATTTATACATTAATTGTCTAAAACTTTTAACAAAAATACATAAATATATATGAGTTGGTTGAAGTTTGGTAACCAAAAACTGATGAACACAAACAAAATTTTATATCATAAGTTCAATCCTTATAATTTAAAATTTCAATGATAAACCCACAAGTTCGGATATACATACTAATTTAAATTTGAAAATTCAATTAGACAAGAATATAAAAACTTAACATATTCTAATTCAAATTCTAATTAGTAAAAACAAATTTAAATAATTAATTGAAAAATAAATCATTTTTGTCTAAGTCATTGACTCGACTTGTTCACCAAGTAATTAACTCATGTAAACCAAGTTATGGGCTTAACTTGGTAACATAACCAACCTGTCATATGCTCGATGAGCCTGCCTAGCCCACCTCATTCATAACTTGAGTATGGGAATTAAGTCCAACATTGATGGTTAATCTTGCATTCTAGCCCAACACATTTATCCATAGTGAAAAATTACTTCTCTTAATTCAAACTCACGATTCAACCTTTAGCTAGCAAATAGATTATAAAAAGTTATAGTTGATTAATTAAAGTATTCGAGTAATTTAAAGTTGTTATTAGAAAATTGAAAGCAATGATTGGTTTTCATCTTCAGAGGAATGTCCATGTGAAGCTATCCTTTCAAATGAAAATATATCTGTTCTTTAGTTTTTAGATAGAACTTAACTTACTTTTAAATTAAAAATGTATAAAGAGGATTCTCTTGTCCTACGCTTCATAATTTCTACATCACCCATCAAAATATTTTTTTTCACGTTTCACCTTCAAACAACTTTCCTTTAAACCCGATCCACCTCATTTCGGTTCGATTGGATTCGATTGGTCTTGATTCGCAATATGAATCGAATCATCATTTGTTGGGATTGGACTTGATACACAATATGAATTGAATCATCATTTGTTGGACTGGCTAGTTCTGTTAGACTGGTTTAAGAAAATTAAAAGAACTTATGGAAAGTAAGTAAAAAAAGTGTTTTAAAATATTAGTTGGCGGTATCGTTTGACGGTATCGTTTTTGAAGCAAACTTTATATTAGTGTTGTACTTCTAAATTTCTAAATTAAACTCATTTAAAGAAATAGTATATTATTTACTCTTTAGAATTTAGATATAACAACATAATATTACAATTTTTATATTGTACACGCTATTTTAATATTTTTATAAATTAGTTATTACGTTATCCAACATTTTATTATAGTTGCAACAAGTTTTCATCTTTCTATTGGAGCTCCACAAGTTCTTGAAGTTCTTAAGAATGAAATCCTAGACGCTTCATGGTATATATGTCTTACTATGTTTTGATGTTTGTGGAAGACGAGGAGTGACTTGGTTTCTAACAAACAAATCAGTTTTGTTGTCTAAATGAAGTAGCTTGACTTTGGGAGGAGTGTAGTGCTTTCTTGATGTAAATGTGTTTTTCGTGTTTTAACTCCTTTTGTTTAGTGGGTTTGTTTCGAGTGGCAGGCTTTGGCTCGGTAATGTTCATATTTATATATCTATTTATACATATGCCTACTGACGCTCAGATCTCAGGTCCCCCCCCCCCCCCCCACCCACTCATCCCTACTGACGCTCAATCTCATCCAAACATGAGATAATATAGTACAAACCAAATAGTTTAAAAGTTTTGAGGAAGCATAAAAGTAGACTGTATAAAATAATGAAATATGCTCAAACACGCACAACCCATCAAATATAAAACAAAGTAAAATAAGAATTCATGCGATAAATTAGACACCACCTTATGCATGCAACTCGCTCCTTAGCACATCTAATAACCTGGGCAAGTATAAAAATACTCAAGGGTCAACACGAGGTTGCTGAGTTTAAAAGTGATGTATAAGAATTTATGCATGTAGGTCCTCTAAATGGATCTCAAAACTTGACTTGGATCAATCCGTGTTGTTGGTTAGCGGAAATCACCAATGACACTCGGACCTCGGATCTTAGTTTTGTTTATGTAATCGAGAAGAAAATGGAGAGGAGAGAGAAAACTTTATTTCTAAAAAGTTTTCTTGAATTTGTGAAAGAGTTCTTTTTGGAGAAATGGGTAGGTGACCTTTTTATAGTGTCTCCATTTCTTCAATACTTACAAAATAAACATACCGAGTACGTACTACACCGATTAAAAGTAAACTAAAACAACATACACAATCCTAAAAACAATATAGAATATTGGTCCTACAATCTCCCTCTAGGATTGAGTATGTCGAGGAACCTTGGTCAAGTTCTTTGTTTCGTCTTTATTTCTTGAAACTTAGTACTTGTTTTGATCTAGGATCTTAAACTGAATTGGATCTTGGACAAATCTTTATTTTCCGGTCTTGTAGACTTGAATTTCATTCTTATTTTTGTAAAGGATCGGAAACAACAAATTTTAGAAACATCAGATGCGGAAGGCTCGACATCTAATTTTCTTTTGTTGACTTTCTTGAGCCGACTAGTTTCATTCCTTGTCTTCGGATGCAATCAGTTCATTTTCTAGCTTCAACCACCAACTTTTACGTTCTCGATTTCTTTTAAGCTCTTCAGCACCTGTAGCTCCAAGCAGACTTGATCTTTGTCTATCTGTCCATGTATAATTGCACAAAACTTAGAACGAATAAGATTCGTTCACAGACCCTCTCGAGGGTCAAAGAAGAATTCATTTACAGACCCTCCCATTTTCAGTCCCTCAACTTGTAAGTGATTTGTTTAAGCCCTAGGTTTCCAACAAACTTTGCATGAACGACCTTGACAACAAAACATATGATTTTGAATAAAACTACGTTTAATATAATATGTACTAACACAATACAAAACTTAATATCTTTTTGGCATTTTCATATAGTTTAATATTACGAAAATATATACATAGTAAAGTTGAAACTAAAATGAAACAAAAAAACAAAAATAAGATAAGAGTAAAGATGAAATTAATATTACATATCAATAATATTTACAAAATTTCCTAAAGATATTAATATTTTTGTGAGAAAGATCACAACATGTAATCACATTATCTGTTAACGTTCTAGATCACACTTCTATTTGGACATTATTATGCCAAGAACCCAAAGTCAATTGTAAATATAATTTGTCCACTTTAAACTTAACAAGTATTTGGATGTCAAGGTGATATGTTAAGGTAGGTATTAGGCACAATGCTTATGTGGTCCCCATTTAATCCGATAAATTACTGATTCCATCATACTTCGGTCCTAGTTTGTATTGACATGTCGCCTCAACCTGACTTAAACCTTTTTTAGTTGATCACAGTACTCTTATTCACACACTTGACTCTTTATTTTTTTTGTACGCTTGACTCAATCTAGAAAGATTAAAATAAAGCAGAAGTTCAGGCCTTAACAATCAGGTCGGATAATACCGTATTATCGCGCAGAGAAAGTCCAAGGCTTAAACAAAAGAAAGAAAATTAAACAATGCAGAAGATTCAGAGCCTTAACACTCAGATCTTGTATGACTACAAATGTAGAAAGTCCAAGGCTTGAATCAAAATAAATAAAGAAATAAAGCAGAAGTTTAAATTCCTAGGGACTGACTCTTTTTGTTTTTCTTTTCTTTTCTTTTCTTGACTCAATAAAAATTAAAAATTGACACGGATTTCATAAGACAACTGTGATCAGGTAAAGAGAGGCTTGGGTATAACATGTTATGTACGTTTCTACCTTCATTGATATGACTTTAATTGGAGTCGGCAACCACTTCATAACGTGTAACCACTAGCATAGGCAGATATTTAAGTTTATATCACTATGACACTTACTCATTTGTCAAGCCTATCTACACATCAAGCAATGATCTTGTTGGCTTTTGATCTTGTAGGTCCCAACGTGAGTGTATCTAACAATAATCTTGGATCAACTGAGCTTAGTGCTAGCGGAAATCACACTAAGCCACCTAAGCGGTCTCGGATCTTGAGAGGTTATTTTCGGGTGGTTAAAGAGAAATAGAGGAAGCCGAGAGAGAATGAGAGAGTTTGCAAAAGATTTTCTATTAATTAACAATGAACAACCACTTATTTCTCATGGCATGCTTCCTATTTATAGGGAAGCATGCATGAGAAGTAAGTCACATCAAATGCCTAATGCGCTTTACAACATTATTTCCCTTAGGCCTATAACATACAACATAATCAAAACGGCCCATTACATATAATTACAATACAAAAGACTAAAACAAAATGGGACTAACAATCTCCCTCTAGTCTTTAGTATTGGAACCCGTCGGTGTCGTAATCTAACAAGCCGTCCTCGGGTAGTGGAAGTTCAACAACTCTTCTAACAAACTTGTTGAAGGCTTCAACTATCCGGTTTGTGTTCTGACGATCGATATCCTCGACGATTCCCAGGGGAGAGTTGTAGAGCTCCTTGATGTCTTCTATGTGCAGCCCCATTAGCTCGTGCTCGTCAAATACACGAATCTCAGGCAGATCTTTGCAGCGAATAACGGCCTCCTCTGTCATGTTGTCGAATTCCCAGCCAATGAAATCTCAGAGGATGTTAGGAATAAAGGGCTCACCATGGTAGATGATATGATAATTATTTGGTGCCCTGTATCTCCACATTGTTCGTGGCTCTCCGGTGGCTGGGTCTATCTCCCTTGGGTTCTTGTACTTCCGACCCTTATTCGGCTCAAAATCCTTGTAGTCGACCTTCGACTGACAATGAAGATAATATGGAATCCAACTTTCCAACGAACTCCCAACCGCACCATGGCCTAGAGCTTTTTGAAGATAATTAATGTCCAGCTCTGGTAATGACTTCAGCTCGTGGTGGTTGAGATAGATTAGATCACAACTATATCTTCTAATTTCCCAACACGTGTTCTCCTTATTATATTTCGTGTATACAATCAGCGAATCATCGTGGTAAGGGTAGATGAGATCGCGGGCGCATGCACGACTTGACACAATATGATTCTTTCTCTTCTTCTTTGGTGGTTCCTGCATCAAGTCGGCAGTTTGATTGGAGACGGGATCAGCAGCATGAGTCTCTGAAGCTTGAACTTGAGCAGGAGGAGTGTCTGGATTAGGTGAGTAGTTTATGCAGTCATCTTCAACCCCCTCCTCTGTATTTGGTTCAATAAGTTGGCCCAAGTTCTTTCCTGCTTCAATAAAGTCATCCATAACACCTGCAAAATCATCAGGAAACAAATCTTTATACATGTCAGTAATCTGTGTATCATGCTCCCTGACTTTTCCAGCCGAGTCGTGAGCAGCAGGGTCCTGAACTTCATATTGAGTTTGTGGAGGTGATTGAGTGTTATCTCCACCATCACCTCCTGCTGCCCCGCTCCTCCATTTCCACCGTTTCCGCCTTCATCATCACCATCGTCGTCCTCATAATAGCTATCATGAACGTCATCATTGTCATCATCTTCCTCTTCATCACCATCCTCATTCTCATCTTCATCATCACCATCGTCACCAACATCTTCCTTGTCACCTTCAGTACTACCACCAACACCGCCAGACTGGCCGCCCTGTTGTACCAAACAACCAACAGTCGCCTCACCTTCAGACACTCCCATTCTAACTCCTCGCAAGGCCACACTCAGACCTGCGGTAGGCTGCGAACCACCAAGCTGAGAAGTTTCACCTGACCTTCTCTAACTTCTGAAAACTGTATTAAGTCGATCCTCCAGACCGTGAAAGTCATCTTCATGAATACCCATAAGGTCTGAGGCCGCTTGATATTTGCTCACCAACTCTTCGTTTGTCTTCAGTTGGAGCTCATTAAGACGATCATGTTCCATCACCTTTTCTTGAATTGCCTCCATCTCGGCTCTGAGTGAATAGAAGGAAGCGGATGAAGTGAGCTGATTCTCTAAGATTGTAACTCTTGAATATGTGGCCTCATTCTCAACATCCCACTTCCGAGTGGCATCCTCGATCTTCTTATTTAGACTAGTCCTGAGAGCACTTGCAGATGGCAGGTTTCTCTCAAGAGTAGCCAGTCTGTCAGCAAGCCTGGAATGATCTGCTTGTAGATTGGCATTTTGAGATGCTTTGTTGTTCAGTAGCAGTTGTTGATTCTGGACTCTGGTGTGAAGCGTGTTAATCAACAATCTTTGGTTTTCCAATTGAGCCTCGTTCACCGCTTTCACATCCTCCAGAACCTGAACCCTCTCCTTTAACTCTGCCTTCTCCTTCTCATCTGCAACCTCCTTTACTTTCAAATCCTTGATAAAACGAAGAAGGCCTATCTCTTATTCCGCCCTTTTTGCGTTGGATTCCTCCAGTGCGACGATCCTATCGAGGATAGGATAGGCGTAAACTGGAGGTGTCAATGATTTCCCTCGGGCAATGGGTTTGGGTGAAATGATAGTGGATGGTGATGTGAAGGACAATATGGGTGGTGAGGTTGTTTGCAAAGGTAGGGTGATGGGTTGGGTAAGGATTGGTGAAGTTGTAGTGGTGGGTGGTGTTGGTTGTGTCATAGGTGGTGTTATGGTTTGGGTTTGAGAAGTTATAACGGTTTGGCTCCATAAGCTGGTTGTTTGGATCGGTAAGCTGAAGATGGATGATGTGAAAATTGAGGTGGTTGGTTGGGTAGGTGGTATTGTGATTTGGGAAGGTTCGGGTTTGGTTTGGGTTGGTTGTTTGATTGGAGTTGTAGGTTGGTCTTGAGGTGGTGAGGGTGGTATTTGGGGTAGGAAGGTAGATATTGGTTGGTCTATTTGAGTGGGTTCAGGTGAGTCATGGAGTAAGGTTTTGGTTTTCTTGGATTTTGCTTTCTTTCTGGTCTTTGGCCTTTTAAAGGTAGGGATTTGGATTTTGGTTACGTCTAAGTCCTGGAGGGCTTTGGCTAAGGCTTCTTTGGTGATCTTGGGTTGGTTAGATGGTTTGTCTTGTGAGGGAATCTTGACAGAAAACTTGGATGACTTCAGGGAGTCTCCAATCTTTCTGATACGCTTGAGCTGTGGCTGCTCCTCCTCTTCCTCCTCAAAATCAACATCCTTGCTCTTCTCAGTATCCTTCCTTTTCAAATCATGTTTGGCTTTAGTGCGGTCCTCGGCCGGCTCATCACTTGAACCAGCCTCAATCTCAGCATCCAACTCCTCAATCTCTTCACTTTCAACATCTTCATCACCATCAGTCTCAGTCTCCTCAAACAAACCAAACTTATGACCTGGCCTTGGTCCTATATACTGGTGTCCCCTTCCTTTGGTGCTAAGCAACACACCAAAGATTGACGTCTTGATCTCATTCACATTATATGCCTCGGGAAGAAATTTCTTGTCTTTAGCCTTCTTAGACCCAGGCCTTGGAACATCTGGGATCAAATCATCCAGGAGCATCTGTACGAATCTCGGGTACATAAGCCATGTGGCTCCACTCCTGATGTTCCCCAACATGCACTGGAATATTCTTCGAGAGGAATTGAACTTCTCTCGATTTGTTAATGCAAACATGATCCTGATCCAGTCCACACTCATGCTGTCAAATCCTCCACGAATATCCGCAAAGCAATGAGTGACTATGTGGAATAGAAATCTCCAGTATGGTGGGAGATGTTTCTTCTCAAGGCTCTTTCATTCTGTGTCATATCCCATCTGAGTAACAAACGCTTCCAACTTCTTCCTATCTCCCTTCTCATATGTGTAATCAGGTTCGTCAGCAATTCTTAAAACCCGTCTAATGTCTGCTTCAGTGATGGTCAACTCTCTTCTTGCAACCTTTGTTGCAAATGATTGGGAATCATCAGCAACCTTTGCAAACGCCCAGAAGTCCAAGAACCACTTGTAGTAAATAGCTGGGTTAGCTGAGATAGCATGTGCAAGGGGTGATTGCTTGAGCCCCTTAACCATAGACGTGAATACTTTATCCTTCTTAGCCTTTGGTAGCTCGAGAGCACAGAACAGATTGTGACCCTGAAATTAGACCATAAGTTCACGAGAATCATCATTAACTAAGAGAAACACAAAGAATATTTACAAGGACATTAAGTAATTACATATTACTTGATTTGATTAATTACATGTATTAAATTAATTATTTACATTTTAGATTTAATAAGTTAATAAGTTAACTTTTGGTTTATGTAAACATTTCTAAGTCCAATATGTACAAAGTTTAAGTCAAAAATAGTTCAAGAGTCCAAACAGTCCATTTGTTCAAAACAGTCCAGTAACTTCAGTTTCAATTTTCTGAAAAATATACCAAGTGTGACTTTTTCGCATCGGATCCAGTTTCGCTTCGCATGGTCATGCGAAGCGAATCAAGATCCATTTCGCTTCGCATGGTTATGGAAGCTAGACAGAAAACATTTTTGCTTCGCATGAGCATGCGAAGCGAAACAGAAATCCTTTTCGCTTTGCACGGTCATGCGAAGCGAAACAGAAAGCCTTATCGCTTCGCACGGTCATGCGAACCGAAACAGAAAGCGATTTCGCTTTGCATGGTCATGCGAAGCAAAATGCATCCTCAAGCGAAAAAGTTCCACTTGTTCTATTTTGATTCCCTCTTCTTTCAAGGGTGTCGGCTAGCCCGGAATTGAGTTTCTGGAGAGTTTGAACTCAAATTCATTTGATTTACTTGGTCAATTGAACCACAGAATTCATGAACAAACCCTATAACTACAAACTGTATACAAACAAAATCTAAATTTAACAAATAATGATGATAATCATAGATATAATGTCCTAACAACAGATTATGATCATGAGAACACCAGAAATCAAGAGATCTGTCTTAGATCTAGCCGACGGTTCATGAGAACCGCCGTCTCGATCCATGAGAACCCAGAAACCAAGATGAAGGGATGAACGGTGGTGTTTATGAAGTTATACCGAGGGAGCATGATCTGGATTCAAAGGCATGATGGATAATGAATAGGCCGGATCTTTAAGAAGAAAAGGTTTAGGGTTTGAAGGATGAAAGAGAAGAGAGAGAGAGAGTGAAAAGTAAAAGTGTTGGTGAATAGTAAAAGAGATTTTAGGTTTCCTATATACATAGGGTCAGCCTATCTCGCGATAAGGTCAAAACAACGCGAGTATTAACCGAAAATACACTCTCAGTCCTCGGTCTTTAAAAATGTTTGCATTTTCGAACCCGAAAAACATTTACCCACCGAATCCAAGCACTTGTTTCATTTTTTATAGTTTTCTTTTGTCGGTCCGTTACTGTTAAAATTTGCACTAACGATTTCTTAAAAATAAAATATAAAAATAAAATAATAATAAAATTAAAAATAAAAATAAAATTAAATTAAATTAAATTAAAAATAAGATTTAAACTATTAAACTGTACAAATACTTAATAATTTAGAAAACAAAAACAAAACAAAATAAACAAAAACTTTAGATGAAAATAATGTTTAATTAATTTACATAGTTCTTTTCTTTATTTAATTTACAAAGAATGATCTTTACATGGAATCATATTGATTTGCAAAGCCCTAAATCACATCTCCATTTTGAAGTTACTATGACACAAATTCATCATTGACTGTAGATATTGTCCATCTTTTTAACTTGACAAGTGTTTTGATGTTAACATGATATATTTGAAGTTCAATTAGGCACGGTGCTTATGTGGTCCCCACTTAATCAGACATGATACTTATTCCATCATATCTCGGGTTTAATTTGTGTTGACATATCACCTCAACTTGACTTAAACCTTTCTTAGTTGATCACAGTACTCTTATTAACATACTTGACTTGTTGTACACTGTACACATGACACTATGTGCTTTGCACACTTGACTCGATCTAGAAAGATTAAAATAAAGCAGAAGTTCAGGCCATAACAATCAGGTCGGATAATACCATATTATCGCGCAGAGAAAGTCCAAAGGCTTGAATAAAAGAAAGAAAATAAAACAAAGCAGAAGACTCAGGGCCTTAACAATCAGATCTTGTATGACTACAAACGTAGAAAGTCCAAGGCTTGAGTCGAAAATAAATGAAGAAATAAAGCAGAAGTTAAAATTCCTAGGACTGACTTTTTTTCTAACTCTTTTTCTTTTGCTTTTCTTGACTCAATGAAAATTAAAATTGACACTGACCTTCATAAGACCACTGTAATCAGGTAAAGAGAGGCTTGGGTATGACATGTGTAATTACATTTCATCCTTCATTGATATGACTTAAATGGAATCATGCAACCGCTTCTTAAACGTGTAGCCACTAGCAACGACAGTAGTTTAAGTTTATATCACCCAACACTTACTTGTTTGTCAAGCCTATCTACACATCAATGAATGACTCTGTAGCCTTTTGTTCTATTCTTTTGACTTGCTAGGATCAATGCATACCAATGTACTATCACTTTCCAAGGGTCGGATCAATTTCTCAGAATTTTAAAAGTTTTAATTATCCGACTCCCTTTAAGCAGGAGCTCTCTCTAAACGGGACAATTCCTTTTTGATTTTCTTAAAAGTAATATAAAATCTTTTTGGTAAATCAAATTATTTGTTTTTGCTTTTCTTAAGATGAATTGAAAATCTTTTTGGTGAGTTAAAGTTAACTCATTTTCTCTCTCTAAAATTGTGACATATTTGAAAAATATTTACTATTTTAAAACCTAAAGATAAAATTTACTCAAAGGAAATCATGCCCAATGACTCAACGAGAAACAAAAATCGGGCACGACTAAAGGCTTTAGTAAAAGGATCTGCAAAGTTATAGTCAGTATGGACCCTTTTTATGTCGACAAGCTTACGATCATAACAATCACAAATAAAGTGTATTTGGATGTCAATGTGCTTAGTCTTTGAGTGCTGGACCGGGTTTTTAACAATAGCAACGGCCGCCTCATTATCACATTTGATCGTGGATCCATAGAAATTCAAACCGTAATCCAACAGCTGATGCTGGATCCATATCACTTGAGAGCAGCAGCTGGATGGGGCGATGTACTCGGCTTATGCTATGGAGGTGGACACGGTGACTTGTTTCTTGCACTACCACGAGATCAACCGATCTCCCAGGAATTGACATCCACCGGATGTTGACTTTCTGTCCAAGTTGCATCCCCCATAATCACTGTCGGTGTAAGCATGAAGTTCCAAGGGTGACTCCTTTTGATACCAAAGACCCAAGTGTGGTCTACCTTTCAAGTATTTGAAAATACGCTTGACAGCCGTCATATGGGATTCTCTCGGGTCAGATTGATATCTAGCACACTGACAAACAGGGAACATGATGTCCGGTCTGATTGCAGTGAGATACATCAGGGAACCAATCATTGACCTGTAAAGGTGTTGATCGACTTGTTTTCCCGATGGATCAGGAGCTAGAACAGGTCGCGTAGCGATTGGTGTCATGAAAGATGATGAGTCCTTGAAACCAAATTTCTGAACAATGTCGTGGATGTACTTTTCTTGGTGAATTAAAGTCCCGTCCTTCTTTTGCTCAACTTGTAAGCCCAGGAAGAAAGTCATCTCCCCTAAGGAACTCATTTCAAATCGTTGTTGCATAACCTCAGAGAACTCCTTGCACAGATTCTCATTCGTGGACCCGAAAATGATGTCATCAACATAAACTTGCACCAGAATCAGATCACCCTTGACTTTCTTGACAAAGAGAGTTTGATCAACGATTCCTCTCTTGTATCCATTCTTCACTAAATGATCAGCCAGGGTGGCATACCATGCACGAGGTGCTTGGTGAAGACCATATAGTGCTTTGTCAAGACGGTAAACGTGATCAGGATGACTTGGATCTTCAAAACCTAGCGGTTGACTGACGTAGATTTCTTCCTTTACTTTCCTGTACAAGAAAGCAGTTTTCACATCCATTTGATACACTTTGAAGTTCATGTACGAGGCGCATGCCAGAAAGATGCGAATTGCTTCTAGTCTTGCTACCGGTGCATAGACTTCATCGTAATCAAGACCTTCACATTGCCATAAACCTTGCACAACAAGCCGGGCTTTGTTTCTAATGATCACCCCTTGTCATCTTTCTTATTTTAGAACACCCACTTCGTTCCAATCGGTTTCTTATTTTCTAGTTTCTTCACTAGCCTCCAAACATTCAGCTTCTTGAACTGTAACAGTTCTTCTTGCATGGCTTCAACCCAGGAATTTTCTTTTAGTGCAACCTTGTAGTCCTTGGGTTCCACCTGTGAAATAAAACAAGCAAAAAGACATCTATTATTGTTACCGGAGGTATTGCGTGTTTGGATGTCAGCGGACGGATCCCCAATGATGTTCTCAGTCGGATGTCGACGATGAATTGGAAGCTGTGGAATCTGGTCGACATGCTCGACTGGTTTGGCTTCAAGCTGGACGGTCAGACTTTCTATGGGGTGAGAAACAATGGTCGCAGGGACGGAAGCACTTGGTTGAGGATCAATTTCACCTTCTTGCTGTTCGACCAAGTGTTATGGAGCAATGGGACCTTCCCATAGGTTGTCATAGGGACAACTACTGATGGAACAGATGTTGTGTTTGTGTTATCAGAAGCTTCATTCTAACTTGGTTCAACCTGCACATTTGATGCATTGACCTCCATTTCGGGACCATGATTGTCTTCTTCTAAGGGAGGTGTGGGGACAGATTCTACCACACTTGGTTCTGCAGGACGTGGCCCTGCTTGATCGACTTGAACATTTTAATTGTTGTCGGCTAACACATATGAATCAGAATCTGAATCAGTCATGTCTTCAACAACTGGCATTTCAGTGGTGTTGGCAGAGGGCTGCTCATCATTAACCGGGGCAGGTTGATTTGCCACGGGTTGTATATTAAGTATAGGTGCAACAGCAGCTATGTCAACATATTCGAGATCTCTCAATACAGCATGCATCAGGATAGATTGATTGTCAGCAGGTTGAACCTGCGGAGTGACAATAGGGGGAACCATTGGTACAGCAGGGGTCATGTACATTCCACGAAATTGCTTGAATAAACTTTCATAATCAAACATCCAGTCAGGACCATTGTGTGCATCAGTAGGGTTGAATTCTTGCCAATCAATGTTGAAAGACTCCAAGATTATCTAGATTTCTTTTTGTAGACCCGATAAGCACATTTGTCGGCAGCATAACCAACAAAATAGCACTCATCCACCTTTTCAGAAAACTTGGAGGTTGTTCCAGCATATGTTTGGAGTATGGTACAGGGACATCCAAACGTTCTAAAGAAATTTACCCTTGGCTTCGTTCCATAGAAGACTTCATACGGAGTCTTGTTCAATCTTTTGTTCAGAAGCACACGATTCTGGGTAAAGCAAGCAGCGTTGATGGCTTCACCCCAAAAAATCAATGGTAGTTTGTAATACGAGAGCATTGTTCTAGTGGCTTCAACTAACGTACGGTTCCTTCTTTCAGCCACCCCATTTTGTTCAGGAGTGTAAGTTGCACTGAGTTGATGAACAATTCCCTTGTTGTGACAGAATTCATTCACCACCTTGTTGCAAAACTCTGTGCCGTTGTCACTTCTGATACACTTTACTTTCTTTTCAGTTTGATTCTCAACCAATACGATAAACCTAAGCAGGAACTATGATCTCTCGTCCTTGTGCCCTAACAGAAATGTCCAACTGAAAAGCGAAAAGTCATCAATAATAACCAGACAATAGGCTTTTCGACCTATTTCCAGTGGTTGAATGGGACCGAAGAGATCCATGTGCAACAGTTGAAGAGTGGAGGTTATGGAGTTGATAGTCTTGGGTCTGTGAGGGAGTTTGTGCTGTTTGCATTTAGAGCAAGATAAACATTTTTTAGCACAATGGAAAGACTTTATAGGTAAGCCCCTCACATGGTCACCTTTAACCAACTTATTCAAGTTCTTAAAGTTGACGTGACCCAAACGTCGATGCCATAAGGATGAATCGTTCTCCGAGGCCTTGGACATCAAACAAGAGGCAGAACGCATGGAATAATTATTTCTCATGTCCATAATGTATGCATCGTTGTGCCTCGGAGTACGCAACATGATCCACTCTTCAGGGACCTTAAAACCTGGTTTTGGAATGAGACATTCATTTTCTGTTAATAGGGTTGAGAATTTCTTATCACAGATTTGAGACACGCTGAGCAGGTTATGGTTGAGCTGTTTCACCAGATTGACCTCATCGAATGTCAAAGTACCATTCGAGACCTTCCCTTGTTTGGTTATTTCTCCTCCAATGTCACCGGCAAAGGAAACATGTCCACCGTCGAATGGTTTGATGTCGAATAACAGGGACTCGTCTCCTGTCATGTGTCGGGTGCAGCCACTGTCCAAGTACCAAATGCTGTTGACAGGTCGTCCTGGCTGACCCTACACACACGAACAACCAGTTAGTGGAGGATTTCCTGAGACGTACTTGTCTCAGGAAAATTAAACACAAAATCACCAAGTTTAATTTTATGATTTCTGAAAATGTAATCTTTTGGTGAGTCAGAATCTGAAGAGCAATCCTTTGAGGAACTAGAATTATGATTTCCTCGATTTTGAAATGGTTTTCTTGATTGCCTTCGTTTTGGTTTAGGCTTAACCAAAACATCTTCTTGATTAGCCTTCGAGAAAACCTTTGAAGGGTTCTTGGGCTTTTCAGCTTCAGATCCCTTAGCTAACCTCTTTCTTTCTCTTAGGGTTAGCCAGAAAGGTTTCTTGGGTTTTTCGGTTCTTTTAATTCTTAAATCTGTCTCACTGGCCGAAGTGTAAGTTTGTTAGGCATTTTCTTATTATGAGCAGGAAACTTAGAAATGTTTGACCAAAGTTACTGTTTAAATCTTTCTGTTGCTTATGCCAGTTTTTGCAATGTCTTGCAAAATGAGACGGATTTCCACAAACAAAACAACATTTTCTTTGGTTCCATTTATAGATATCTTGGTCACTGAGATATATGTGATAGGGTGATGTAGTTGGGTTAACATTTCTGTAACTTTAATTAGTTTTATAATGATGAACATTTGAAAATTTTGAAGCAAAATAGTTTGAATGTCTAGGTTTCTGTTGAGAATAATAATAGTCACTATCAATTTGATCATAATATTAAGCACTATTGTTTAAATTTGTATATTGGGAAAATGAGGTTTTCTTCGATGGCACGTATTTACAGGAAGTGCTTGGTTTTTCATTTTCAAATTTGGATTTCTCTTTTACTAAGTTCTCAACATTATGATCAGTTGATGATCAACTCTGACTAGTCTGTTCATTAACCTTGACTTCAATGGATTCATTAAAAACAGTTTCACATTCTGAATCAGAAGAAGAACATTCACTTTCATTACAAATATTTGTACAACAGTCATCACCAGATGTTTCACAAAACACAGATTTTGATCCTGACATTAAGCTTCCTAACATTGATTCACACACTTTATTACAAACAGGATTGTTAATTGTTTTTGTTAGACCCACACAAGACTCAAAACGGGGTTCTAATTCTCATTTTAGTTTACAACCCTGGTTAACCTTCCCACAATCACCACTTACATCACCTGCTACACAAGACACGTTGACGTTAGACTTATCAGATGATGGAATTTGAGCTTTTGATGGAGAGACAGCAGGAACAAATTTCACTGGTTTTGGTAGTTTACCAATAACATAAGCCATCTCTTCATCAGGAGAAGTATTATAGCTAAACTGGGGTAGGCAAGTGTAATTATCATTCATTGGTGGAGGCACCGCTGAATAGTCATAACCTAGTCCCGATTTAACTTTAGTACTTCTCTGAGCTCCAATAAGATCATCTAATTGTTCAAATGATGCTTCAAATCTTTCAACTTGTTTTTCCTTTTCTCGTTTATCAGAAATATCAAGTTTCAACTTTTCAATCTCATCTTTTAAATTAATAATTATGTTCTTATAATAGATGACATTGTGCTCTTCTTGAAAGATTTTAAGTTTAAGATTTGCAAACTCATCGTGATGAGTTTTAATCTTTTCAACATAGATCTTGTCAGCCTTTACATATTCAGGATTTAGTTGACGAAGTTTTGCATTTTCTTTCAAAACTCTATCCTGAAGATATCTATAATATGTAACTTTATTCACGCAAGCTTGAGAGCAGAGATATCTTGGTCACTGAGATATGTGTGATAAGAATACAAAGACAAAGTGGCTGGTGTGTTAATAAGAATACTGTGATCAACTAAGAAAGGTTTAAGTCAAGTTTGGTTCCGAGACCGCTTAGGTGGCTTAGTGTGATTTCCGCTAGCAATAAGAATACCAATTATAGGTCCCAACGCAGGTGGATCTAACAATAATCTTGGATCAACTGAGCTTAGTAATAGCGGAAATCACACTAAGCCACCTAAGAGGTCTCGAATCTTGAGAGGTTATTTTCGGGTGGTTAAAGAGAAAGAGATGAAGCCGAGAGAGAATGAGAGAGTTTGCAAAAGATTTTCTATTAATCATGTAGGTTCCCAGCCGGATCTACACGAGATATCACGTACTATGCAGGTGCGGAATCCCTACGTAAGACGTTATGAGTATAGAAAACAATACGATTAACACACGATAATCAAACATGTTGTATACCAACCTTAAACACGTGATACGAAGATCACTTGATTACAGACTCTCTCTGAATCGAATACACGAAAACTGTAAAACTGAATTAATTATTAATAAGTCGTAACAGATGGCTTATATAATCACGACAACTTCGCCAGGCATGTTCAGGCGAAGTTGTCACTAACTTCGCTTGTCTAACAAGTTCGCCCATATCAGCGAACTTGTTAGCAACTTCGCTTATACAAAACATAAAATATTACAAACGCAATTACAGACACTAGACACTGAACTACTGACATCATGCACCAACAGACTCCCCCTTGGCAGTAGCTTCATCTCTTTAGCTTCAAACACGTGTCTTGTAATCTTCAATCTTCTATCTTCAAGCATGCACTTCTTCTCGAACACAAACCGACACAACTCTTTGATATTTCCTCGCTTCGTCTTTCCAAGCAGGAATATAAAAGATTTTCTTCTCATTGAGCACCTGCAGATCAGCTTGCGATAAGTTTACCAAATGCATCGGATCGTAAACTCTTAGTACCTCTTGCTCATCCTCGTCTTCCATCACCGCCTCAGCTGTCTCACAATCTACAAACCACCACTTTAGGTCTTTAAGCACATCCTTGGGCATTAGCTTCATCGGTACTTCTTTCAAACACCGGATCGGTTTATACTTCATAATCATCCAAGGCTTTCCATCAGCTCTCAAACCTCTATCCTTGTCTTCAACAAGTTTTCCCTTTTGTGGCTTCAACAGCTCAAACTTCTTCTCTTTTATACTCTCTTTCCATACAATTTTCCCAATGACTCTAGCCATATTATCATCACTTCGATTGATTAACCCCAATCTGGCTAAGTCTTTCACTTCACATTCCGGCAGTGTATTCAACGATCTTAACATTCTTTTAAAATACTGAACACCGTCATACCTTTTAATCACGAAGAGCCTCAACTGCTCATCATAGATCCAGCATATAATCCCTTTCTTCGCTTCAGCATAGCCTTTAATGTTGTAACTCTTCTTAAACATTGTAGGGACCGCCGGTTTCTTCGTTTTGACGAACCACTGAGCATAGCCTTCCTTCCACCTAGGCTGCTCTTCCCATTCAGACTCATCGCTTCCAATCTGTTCACTCATATCGGCTTTCTCAACATCTGAAATGTCATGCTCCACATTCTCTTCTACTATCTCTCCCTCTTCAATCTCTGTATCCATCACAATCTCTTCACCAATTTTCTCTATCACATCACTCGGTAGAATATCATCATCACCAACCAAGTCATCAACCATCTCCTCTACGTCCACCACCACCACATCATCACCAGCTGCAGATGTCGACTCCCCCTGAGTTGTGGAAGTTCCAAGAGCTTGAGTAGTTCTTGGTAGCTCACCACCTGCATCTTTCGACGCATTGGGATCATCGTCTCTATCATTTCTTCTCTTCGTCCTCAACTCGTCGCCTTTACAGCTCGTCTCCCCCTGATATGCCAAGAACTCCTTGAAAGCATCTATGATTTTTCCATGTTGTACCAGGAGGGACGACTGCATCTGATTCTCTGTAACTAGGCGCTGAATAGCCTGGGTCTGGATAAGATTAATCTTTGACTGCTCTGCCACGACCCGTTCCAGTGCTGCTATTCGTTCTGAGTCTGATAGGGTTACATCGAAATCGAACCTCATATGCGATAAATCGTGAGTGTACTGAGGAGGGATTTCCGATGTCACCGGGACCTCAGAAGTAGAAATAGACGTAACCGCAGGTGGTATCGTCATTGATAACCCTGCAGTGGTCACAACAGTCGACTCGATAAAGCGTGCCACGACCTCCGATGGAGTAACAGTCGGAGGCGGCAATGAAACGATCACGGGAGTCGAAAGTTGGAAAGTAGTGGATGGGAGGCCAAATGTAGACGAGGTAGCCACCACGAGAACACCCGTAGCGCTTGGCCTTGTAACCTGTAGTGACGAGGGAACCATTGTCATACCGGATAGTGCTGGTGGAGTGAAACGTACCACCCTAGAGCTTTCACCGGCTCCTGATCCTGCACCTATCCGTTCCCTTCTTGACATTCTTATCAACTGTTGTACCTCTTCCTCAAAGTCTGACTCGTCATCATCATCTGTTCTCTTTCTTTTCCCATGTAGTCTTTCTCGAGTCACCATAATCCTTCTGGCCTCTGCCACTTCATCATTAGAATCTGAGCCAGCCACCGTTGTAGCTGCCCTAGTAACATGCACAGTCGAAGCACGTTCAACTTGGACCTGAACGTTCTCCTCTGGATCAACCCGATCCATATCAAAGAAGCCTTGACCACCAAATTCTGCATCAAGGTCCACTTCCTCCTCCGGTGACACAACAGGAGCAGCAGGTATAGCTTGAGGTGTTCCTGCCTGTTGTGGTGCCGGGTCCCTAAACTCATCCCCACGAGCAGGCACATACCCCGGGTTGATTAAGTACCCAAAGAGTGGAGTATGGCGAGGACGAAGCTCAGGTTTGCTCCTCGCACTGGAGGATCGACACTGGGCGAAGATCCGTTTATTCACACTCTCAACATATCGGATCGGACGGCGCTGAGGAAGTGTTGGAGCAACATGATCCAAGATCATTTGAAGGAATCTTGGATACATGATGAACCGCTCACGCGCCATCGCTTTTCGTTGACGATCAATCTCGTAAAAGACCATTTGACTAAAGCTGAATCGCTTGTTGTATGTCAGAGCAGTCATCGCTGACTGCATGGTCGCGCCCATGCCATCAGTGCCCGCCTTTCTCCCTGACATGCATACTATCATAACATGCATGAGAAAGCGCCACTGGTCAAGTAGGAATCCCTTCCTTCTCTGCGAATCCCCCAAGGGACCTGAATAACCCATCCTCAAAAATGCTCCATCGCGGAAAGGAGCTACAAACTCTGTCGGGTCATCCCTTGTCTCGTTTCCAAACTGCAGAGCCGCCGGGATATGTTCAGAAGAGAACTGAACTCTTTGATTGTTTACTGTTGCTCGCATCACCGGGGGTTCGACTCTACAGTCGTATTCCACAGTCTGCCAGAAATCCTCAATGTTGGGTAAGGATATCGGCAGAGTTGTTGTAATGGCGTGGAATATCCTTGAGCGTAAAAGAAATGTGATGATTTCGCGGAAATCATCAACTCCGCTCGCTTCCGGGTCTAATGTTATGTACATGTTGTGACCCGGGAAGAACTGTCTTTGTTGATCACCTCCGTCATCACCGCCTGCACCACCTGCTCCAGCAACAGCAGCCATATCTGCAACAAACAGGTTAAGTTAGATAAACATCAAAGCGAATCACAAGTTCGCCTGTTACCATGAGCGAAGTTGTGATCAATTCTGTATAGGCGAAGTTAAAGGTGAGGCGAAGTTGGGAAACAACTTCGCTTCAACTTGAACTTCGTCTGATAATAGTTAAGTAAAATGATCCAGGCGAAGTTAATGAGAACTTCGCCTAACCACAACATCGCCTCCTAAACTGTTTAAAAAGTAATTATCAGGCGAAGTTAGACCTTAGGCGAAGTTACGGATAACTTTGCTTAAACTGTAACTTTGCCGAATTCGAAACGGCGACAGTGAAGGCTGTTGAATCGAATCGATTTGGACAATTTTGAAGATTTCGGCCAGTTAACACTTGATTTTGAGTCGATTTGGACGATTAATATGTTTACTATCACGTGAAAGTAAGTATGAAAATCAGGTGATAATGGTCGAAAGACGAGGTCAATAATCGAGTCGAAACGACCGATGATTAACCTCAAAAACAATGATATTAGAACCCTACACACCTATAATCGGATTAGAATCGGAAAAGAATGAACACAGAAGATCGATGGATTATGATCGATAAGTTCGCCTAGGTTTAGAAAGATAAGTTCGCTGTGAATTTGAAATAATGATACTGTTTGACTTTAAAACTTCTTTATATAGGGCCGCAGATGTACCGGCGAAGTTGTGGAAAACTTCGCCTATCAGGCGAAGTTATGCAGAACTTCGCTGACATTAAAATTTTTCAAAACAAACCCCATAATTTGAACAATTTGCAATTAGGTTTTAAAACATCCTTTAAAGTGTTAAATGAAACGATCAAGACCAAGTAACCAGGTATAAAATCAAACAATTACAAAAGTAACAAAAATTTGAAAAATTAAAGTACACGGGATCAAATTTCAGTCTCGAAAGGGACTACCATGTTTTGGAAAAGATCCGAACAGGAATCATACTAATTTCGTGACTGTCACACAGATCCGTGTTCAACTGTATTATGACATAAAGAAACAGGTTGTAAGCAGGTAATATACTTAAAATGGTTTTCATCGTTTCTGTGATACGAGTTAGGTTCAATTAAGCTCAAAACTTAAGTGGGCAACAACTCAGAGATTATGATGCCTCCTATCTATTCTCAAGGCGTATTTGATTTTCCCCAAGTCACCCCGAATTGACCTCAACCCGTAGTGTCTGATTAAGTAGTAATTACTCTTCGATCTTAGACTCTGCTTCCCGTTCACCTTCTTGTGTCTTGATTGATAATCATTAACCTTATGAACTCTAGAATACACACATTTTTTTTAATCTAACATATATATACACAACTTCAAGTAGAAAATAACTGCAAGTCCCGAATCTGGATCACTGCAGTGTCTTGACACGCTATCTTCACGGGACTCAGAACACTCACGGGCTCGTGTATGACTGGGTAATCGCTTTTCTGCCTATTATTTGGAAAGATATGTATGAAGACATGCACAACTCTTAAGGAGTTTCCACATAAAATCGAGTAGATTTAGTTAGTATCACTTCTACTTTTACGCACCATAAAAGCTACCATGACATACAATGACTGTTCTAAAGACTTTTAAGCCTAATAACTTCACTAGTTAAGCACACAGAATCAATATATCTATCACTTTCCAAGTTTGGATCAATTTTCTGTTAAACATAGTAAAGTAACTTCTTACGAAGTAGTAGACTTGAAAAATAATTTCATCTCCCGAAAAGAAAAATTTAACTTCTATCGCCCCGACCAGATCAAAGTCTTCAGGTTAACGGCTATCCCGAAGATCCAATGGATCAGCTGGACCGACCACATACTAGTATGTGTCCTTCTAACTAAGTATGATCGACTAATTTTCAGCGAAAGAATGAAAACTCATCATAAACCGCCTCGGTCACTTTCAGTCATCTGGTTAATGGCTATCCTCATATTCTACAAGTAGAAATGAGGACCAAACATATCCCAAGACATGTCCTTCAAACTGAGGAAACCGACATAATTCTAAGCGATAGTGACGTATTTTTTTTTTTTTTAAAGAAACATAAGAAAGCACGGTTACTCGGGATTGATCATCCCATTCAGCTCAACAAGGTTTTGAAATCTAGATTTGTCAAACGCTTTCGTGAATAAGTCAGCGAAATTATCTAACGTGTCAACCTTTTCGAGCTCAATCAGCTTCTTCTCAGCACAATCCCGTATAAAATGATGACGTATGTCAATATGTTTAGTTTTACTGTGCTTTACGGGATTGTTAGTTACTGAGATAGCAGCAGTGTTATCAATGCAAATAGGAGTAAGTGAGAAATTCAGACCATAGTCGCGCAACTGTTGTTGAATCCAAAGAACCTGGGAGCAGCAGTTGGATGCTGCCATGTATTCTGCTTCACAGGTTGAAATTGCGACTGAAGTCTGCTTCTTGCATTGCCACGACACCAATCTGCCACCAAGAAACTGACATCCACCAGTTGTAGATTTCCGACTCTGATTGCACCCTCCATAATCAGAATCTGTGTAAGCGACTAGCTCCAAGTCTCCTCCTCTCGGGTACCACAACCCCAGCTTCAGTTTGCCCTTGAGATAACGCAGTATCCTCTTCGCACCCTTCAAATGAGATTCTTTTGGGTTTGCCTGAAAGCGTGCACAAAGACAAACAGCAAACATTATATCAGGCCTAGAAGCAGTTAAGTACATTAAAGAACCTATAATAGCCCGATATTGGGTTGGGTCCACGTCTGCATCGTTATCTGAATCAGCACCCAATTTGTGATTGACGCAGACTGGAGTTTCGTATGGAGTGCTGTCCTCCATCTTGAAGCGTTTGAGAACATCATGGACATACTTCGTCTGATGAATGAACATCCCGTCATTCTTCTGATCAACCTGCAATCCTAAAAAGAAAGTTAGTTCACCCATAGCACTCATTTCAAATCTCTTCTTCATGACAGCCTCAAACTCCTTACACATGGCGACCTTTGATGCAGCAAAGATAATGTCATCTACGTAGACTTGCACCAGTAGGAAGTCGCTTCCTTTTCTCTTGAAGAACAACGTGCTATCAATCTTACCTCTTTCAAACTCATTCTCAAGCAAGTAATCGGATAACGTTGAGTACCAGGCACGAGGTGCCTGATGTAGTCCATGCAGCGCTTTACTTAGCTTGTACACGTGATCGGGAAAGTCAGGGTCAGGAAAATCCGGAGGTTGCTCAACATACACAACCTCGTCGACTTTACCGTTTAGGAACGCGCTCTTCACATCCAACTGAAAAACTTTCATCTCCTTATGAGCAGCAAATGCCAAAAACACCCGAATGGCTTCCAATCTTGCCACAGGAGCAAATACTTCATTGTAATCAATCCCCTCTTGTTGATTAAAGCCTTTAACAACCAGCCTCGCCTTATTCCTGATAACAACCCCTTTCTCATCTCTCTTACATTTGAAGACCCATTTTGTGCCTATAGCATGCACATTTCTTGGTTTTGCGACCAAGTTCCATACTTCCATTTTCTTTAACTGAGCTAACTCTTCTTGCATGGCTTCGACCCACGAGCTGTCCTTCAGAGCCATTTGATAGTTCTTTGGTTCAATCTGGCTGATGAAGCAGGTGTACAAGCATTCGTTGATAATTCACGTGTCTTTAATGCTTGTGTAAACACAGGTGTGCTCATTCACGCTTTTTCTTGTTTGTACACCGGCGGACAGATCACCTATCACATTCTCCAACGGGTGATTTTTGTGTATTCTCGTAGTCGGAACCGAACTGACATTTAGATTATCTTCCAAGTTCGAAGATAGCTCATCCATGGTTGATTGATGTTGAGAATGAAACGGATTGATGAATTCCTCTTCAGTAGAGGCAGCAGGGGTATTGACAGTATTTGACGAGGAAGGCTGACATTCATCATACTGTGGTCTTTGCACCAAAGTGTCTTCCTCATCGCATATCATCTTCGTAGCAATTCTTTCCTCAGCTTCTGCAAAATCCAGATAAGGTATGTTAAAAGATTTAAAGAGTCTATCATAGTCAAAAACCCCAGCGGGTCCCGTGCTTGGTTTTGGTGATTTGTAACTTGTGATATCAGTGTTACACACCACCTCAACCTTGCTGGTCGATGTATTAAAGACCCGTCTGTTGGGAGTCCCAACAACGTATCCGACTAAGATTCTTTCGTCGGCAACTTCACCAATTTTGAATTGGTCTTTAATATCGAACACGGGGACCCGAATGGTTCAAGACCACTCAAGTTGGGCTTTCTCCCATGCATTAGTTCATAACAGGTTTTATTTAATCTTTTAACAGTTAACACTCTATTAAGGATATAACAGGCTGTTGCAACGGCTTCAGCCCAGAACACCACGGGAAGTTTCGAATCAGCCAGCATGGTCCTGGCTCCTTCAATCAAAGTCCTGTTCTTCCTCTCAGCCACTCCATTTTGTTGCGGAGTGTACGGTGCGCTGTATTGGTGTTCAATACCCTTCTGTAGGCAGAAGATCTCCATCTCATAGTTCTTGAACTCAGTCCCATTGTCACTTCTGATGTACTTAACCCTTTTTCCCATGATATTCTCAACCTTGGTAATCAAATTCTTTACCATCTGAACAGTTTCATCCTTTGACTTCAGGAAATATACCCAGGAATATCGAGAGAAATCATCAGTGATCACCAAGCAGTAAGATGTTCATCCTAGACTTTTTACATTCACTGGACCAAAGAGATCCATGTGAAGTAGTTCTAGGGTACTGACTATAGAATTAATCTTCTTGGTGTGATGGGATTCCTTGTGTTGCTTTCCCTTTTTGCACGATAAGCATTGATCTTCAAAGTTGAAATTCTTCAAGGGAACTCCCAACACAAGCCCATTTTTGACAAGGTAGTTCATCTTACGAAGATGAATGTGCCCCATTCTCCTATGCCATAATTCGGACTCTGATTCAGTCGTTTTCGACAAAAGACACGATTCTTCAGTGGCCATTTCAGTAGACCTCATATCCATGATATACGTATTCTTTACTCTCGGAGCCTTCATAACAATCCAGTCCTCTGGTATCTTAAAACCAGGATACAACACTATCGCCTCATTCTTCATGAAATGCACGGTATAATCCTTGTCACAGATCTGCGAAACACTCGGCAGATTGTGCTTCAGTTCTTCAACAAAGTTAACTTTCTCTAGCGTCATCTTCCCGTTAGTCACAGTCCCAATTCCTGTGATCCTTCCACCGCTCTCTCCTGCGAAACTCACTCTTCCTCCTTGAACAGGTTTCAAGTCGTGTAACAATTTCTTGTTACCCGTCATGTGCCGGGAACAGCCGCTATCCACAACCCATTGATTGTTGGCAGCCCTGTTCAACTGTTCCTGCACGATTAAATCAGATGATTAAAATCTGGGGACCCAAGACCTCTTGGTCTTGGGTCGATACATCCCGTACCTTAGCTGTCCAAAGTTAGTATCATAATCATTTCTGTGAGTCCTAACAGGATACCTTCTTGTGGATTGTCTATGAGGCCATCCAAACCGTCTTGAATTAAATGAATTATTAGTTATGGTTTGGGTGTTACCAGTGAAAAACTGAGATCTATTTTTTTGAAAACCTGGATTAGTCCGTTTTCTGAAATTCGATGGGTTTTCAGTTTTATCATTAAATTGTTTACTGTTAGCTTTTTCCTCAGATTTTAAAGGCCTCACACCTCTGAATTTTTGCTTCAGAAGGCAACCAGCAACAAGATGTCCTTGTTGATTACATCTAAAACAACACCTGTTTTCAACTTTCTTATCAAAAGTTGTCTTAGATGTTGAGGCTGTATTACTGCCCATTTGTCTCACATAAGGTGGGACATACGGGTTTAGTGGAGGCTTCTTTTCAGGTGTTTTATTTTTTTCTCCACTTTTTGGTAATACTTCCTCTTGTTTTGTGTCACACGACTCAGAAGACTTGTCCGAGTTAGATGAGACAGGACTCGGAGCAGAAATTTTAACACTTGCAACAGTCTTACTAACTTCTGGTTTTTTAGCAGTAACTGGAACTGGAACTGGAACTGTCTGACCATAGTCAACATCGACAGATTTCTGATTACTAGGGTTAAAAGTGTAATTATGATTGAAAGGTGGTGGAACTTCATGATAAACAATTCCTCCCCTTTTTGGAGACCCTTAATCACTAACGAGGTGATCAAGTATAGCGGAGGAATTTCTGAATTGTTCAAGTTTCCTGTTAAGTTCCACCACTTTTACCTGGTGATCAGCTATCTGTTTTTCCCTCTCAGCTATTAGTTTGGTTTTCTCTTCTAGAACTTCATAGCTAAGTTCAATCATGTTAATTTTTTCAGCAAGCTTTGCTTTAAGACTTTTAATATCTGTTTCACTAGCTTTAATTTTTACTTTGTAACTATTTTCTCTAGCTTTAGTGAAATGATGATCTTCTTTTAAAGTTTTATATTGCGCATCCAAACTAACAAACTGATCAGTTAGAGTTGTCAGTTGTTCAGACAGAAGTTCACACTTAGTACAAGGGAGTTCGGTACTTACCTCGGAGAGCTGGTCTGCTACATCTGCCATGTACGCTTCATCTTCGCCAGTTCCCTTCTCACTATCTGCATTTTCGATGTTTGCCAAGTTGGCCTGTTCAAATACTTCTTCAACATGCAGATTCCAGTTGTACTCTTCATTCTGTCTGGAAATCATGGCTCTATAGTCATTACCACTACCACTTTGCTGTGTAGATCTGTTCTGACTGCGTTCTACACGTTCATTCTTGCATTCTTTTGCAAAGTGGCCATTCTGCTGACAGTTGTAGCAGCGAACCTTCGACTTATCAAACCCTGGCCTCTCACCGACAAACTTCCTGCCAGTCTTCTTCATGAACCTCTTTACCCTTCTCACTATCATGGCCATCTGCCACTGCAGATCCATCTTCTCCAGATCATCAGCATCGATCTGGTCATAATCTTCATCCAAAACTGCAGGATCAACGATCTTACCCTGAATGTAGTTCTCATACGAAGCAATAAAAGATGCATAGAGAGCAAACTGTTGTTCAGCAGATTTGACACTCATGGGCATCTTCGAGTAGTTGTTGTTTGAAACACTTGGGGAATAACTACTCTTGGTCGCTTGAGGTTGAGAAGTATTTGACCCTCCAGCTACATAGCACACATCATCGTTCATATTGAGAGATACATGTCCCTCATGTGTTGAGCTCGCGCCTGACTCTCCCTTAGAGTAATAAGCAGATGATTCCGTTTTAGAACTTGATCCGGAGTTAACCTTTGCCCCATACATACCCGGATCTTGAACCTGATCGGTAGGTGTCTCCTTTCGTACCATGTTCAGTTCAAACGTTCTCAGCTTGTTAACTGCTGTCTCAAGGTCATAGTCAGCAAAGTCTTTATCTTCTCTCATCAACACAGTATACATCTCCCATTTTGGTGGGAGAGCATCAAGAAGCTTCTCAACAATCTCATCTTCTTTGTATGCAATTGAATAGTTGCTGAGTTCAGTCATCAGATGATAATATCTGGTGATGATATCATCAAGTGATTCGTTTTTCAGATACTTGAAGACCGAGAATTGGGTTTTTAGAAGTTTAATCTTCGAAGCACGGATTCCCACATTGCCCTCAAAACGGTTTTCAAGAGCTTCCCAAAGTTCTCTAGCAGTCTTGTACTTTCTGAAGGTGTGAAGTATCTCTTGTGGAAGAGCCATTGTAATTGCTGCATGAGCTTTACTTTCTGCCTCATACATCTTCTTCTCTTCATCTTCCATCTCTTTGTACTTCTTGATCTGATCACGACCTTCATACTCAGTAGTAGGTGGAATGTAACCATCTTGTATACACACCCACATCTTGGCATCTTGATACTTGACATATTGTTCAAAACGATCTTTCCACGCTACATAATCCGTTTTCTTAAGCATCTTGGGTGCCTTTGTAGCTGAACCTGCTTCTACTTACATCTTTACTAGTTCAGTAATGTTTATCGAAGACATCTTTCTCCAAACTCAAAGAAATCCGAAAATAAAAATTTTATTTTCAAACAGCACTGTTGGCGAAGTTGTGGATAACTTCGCTTAAAGCTTAACTTCGCGTGAATTTGTAACGTCGCTCACTTTCTTAAATTCGCTGGATTGGCGAACTTGAGAATAACTTTGCTTTAAGTTGAGCGAACTTGGGAGGTAGGCGAAGTTGAGGGTAACTTCGCTTAAGATAAGCGAACTTGAAGAGGTAGGCGAAGTTGTGGATAACTTCGCTTAACCTTATATCTTCGCCGAAACCCTACTTACAGTGACGGCAACTTCGCCTGATGAACACGAACTTTCTGCATATTAGATTTCTGGGTTTTTCGAGGTGTGTGAAGGTGTTATGGGTTGTTTTTGAAGGTAGGGGGTGAGTAGGACACAAAAACTCAGAAAACTCGTCCCGCGAATAGTCGAACGGAACGATTTCTATACCCGCGTGATAATCCCGAACCACACAATCGAGCAAACGCTCTGATACCAATTGTAGGTTCCCAGCCGAATCTACACGAGATATCGCGTACTACGCAGGTGCGGAATCCCTACGTAAGACGTTACGAGTATAGAAAACAATACGATTAACACACGATAATCAAACACGTTGTATACCAACCTTAAACACGTGATACGAAGATCACTTGATTACAGACTCTCTCTGACTCGAATACACGAAAACTGTAAAACTGAATTAATTATTAATAAGCCGTAACAGATGGCTTATATAATCACGACAACTTCGCCTGGCATGTTCAGGCGAAGTTGTCACTAACTTCGCTTGTCTAACAAGTTCGCCCATATCAGCGAACTTGTTAGCAACTTCGCTTATACAAAACATAAAATATTACAAACGCAATTACAGACACTAGACACTGAACTACTGACATCATGCACCAACAAATCAACAATGAACAACCACTTATTTCTCATGGCATGCTTCCTATTTATAGGGAAGCATGCATGAGAAGTAAGTCACATCAAATGCCCAATGGGCTTTTCAACATTATTTCCCTTGGGCCTATAACATACAACATAATCAAAACGGCCCATTACATATAATTACAATACAAAAGACTAAAACAAAATGGACTGCCAATAGATTTTTATTTACCTCATCAGAGGGTGACGCATCAGAACTAGCAGCAGTAGACAAAGAATCATCATTGTTTGTTGTGAAAGCCATGCCAGCCATGTTGAGTGGATTCTGCAGCTCTTGGAATTGATCATCCCAATCCATACCAGTTTGGACCTCCGATTGAGAGACAAGGGCCTTTGAGTTTGAACTTGTATTGCCCTTGCGTGGATGATTCCCAACTCTTTGAGCTGAGCTGCTTGGCTTCTGCACTTCATGCCTCTTTCCAGAAACTTTGCTATTTTCTTCCTCTGTCACCTCGGTCACACGAATATCATTTGCTAGCTTTGAGGGATTCGTGCATTCTTGTGAAAAGTGACCCATCTCACCACAGTTGTAGCATCGTAGCTTTGTCTTGTCAAACCCAATCCTTTTCCTGTCAGAGCCATTGTAGCTATCCTTCCCATACGTCTTCATGAAGTTTGTGGCTCTTTGCACAGCCATTGCCATTCGGTACTTGATATCCAGCTTTTCAAGATCCTTTTGATTGATATCTCTCAAATCCCCAGCCTCAAACTGTGGTGGCAATAGATTTCCCTGCAATAATTCTTCATGACATGACAGAAAGGCATGAACTATTGAGACATTTGAATCATTCAGCAATGGAAGAGCTTCACAGTAACTTGAAGGTTTGCTTGGTTGAGGTTTTGAAGATGAGGAAATCCCTTGAGCTTTTAATGCTTGGACAACCGCACTGTCAACTGCCTTTTGAAATGAACTTGTACTTGAAGAGTCTGATTGATTACTGGTTGAGATGAAAGCAGTTGATTATGAAGGCACACTTGGGGAGTACTTAGGAGCGGTCACAGGATACACATTCTGTTGAGTCTTGCTAATAAAAGCAGTTGGCATTGAGGAAGCAGTACTCACTCCAGCTTGATTCAGAGAACTTAGATGATTGTTCATTCTCATCTGCTCATCCATCTATGGTTGAACATATTGAACTATTCCTTTAATAGGGCCTTCTTGTTTTCCCTAATTTCAGCATTGCCTTCAATTTTTTCAACAAGTGCTTCCCACAAACCTTTGGCACTTGTGTGTTCACGAAGAGTCTCAGTGATCTCATTTGAAAGACAGACGGTTAAAATGAGATAGGCTTTCTTATCTTGTGCTAATAAGTCTCTGTCTGCTTGATCATAGTTGTCAACAGTCTTAAGTTGTTCCCTAGTATCAGTGCGAGTCATAGGAATATGAGGACCTTGTTCAAAGCATCTCATTAGGTGAGTTTCAGTCAAGGAGATGTAGTTCATGAACCTCCATTTGAAGTCGGCAAAGTTGTCATCTAAGGTCATAAATTTAGGAGGCTTCTGAGGGGTTCCCACTTGGTTTTCTAACAGCAAATAACCCTTTAACAACTTAGAATCAGTGCTCGTCATGGTCTCAGCAGTCTCAAACACTTAACAAACCTTAAGAAAACTTAAATTTTAAGACAGTCATTTTTTTTTCTGCACGAAAAAGCTTTCAAGCGAAGCGAAAAAATGTTTCAAGCGAAGCAAAAAAGTTAAGTAAGCGAAGCGAAAAAGTTTCAAGTTAGCGAAAAATTAGGCAAGCGAAGCGAAAAAAAAATGAACAGTAACGCGAAGAGAAAAAGTTCTATGCGAAGCGAAAAAGGTTCAAGCGAAGCGAAAAAAATTTAAGCTTCCAGAAGCAATCTTTCTCGGGATTTGTTCCACCTAACTAGTCAGTACTGTTGATACATGTTTTGTACGTCTCGGTCTTTATCAGGGCATTAATGTAATAAGTCTAAAGTATAGGGGTCTTAATGTAAATATGGCTAAATAGGCCATTCGATCTAATGTAAGTTACATTCGTTACCCCGTAACAAATGTAACACATTCGTCTAATTGTAAGCTCATTCGTTAACCTAGATTAACGAATGAGATAACGAATGCGGGCCATTCGCTATCTTTTAAAGTGTAACGAATAAGTATGTTTATTCGTTAAAGTATCTATAATGAATGACACATTCATTAAGTGTTAAGTTAACGAATGTGGTCATCCCCTATAAATACCCTGTAACTTATCATTAATGTAACAGTTCTGATATTTTGTCATTTTCTCTCTCGTTACTCTGCCGAATTGTTCACTCAACATACACACTACACACACATAACGTATGCAAGCCTAATCGTATAAGAATCAACATGTGTATCGTTGTTATCAAGATCTAGATCTGTACACGCTCTTTCAAGTGGTATAAGAGCCTAGGGATCTGATCTACGATACAATTCGTTGATATAGGTGATATAAGCGTATTCAATTGATGCATTTCATGATGAATTGATTGAGTTTTTAAGGTAATTTGGGAATTTGAGAAACAGAGGCTGTTTAAAAAGGAATTGAATCTATATGGTAGATGTTTATGAATTCGGACTAGGCTAGTGAGATTCGGATTTGGTTAAGGCTCAGTTGGATACAGGTTTTAAGAGTGTTTGGTGTGATTCAGGCGAATTGAAGTTTGAAATTGAAAGTTTGAACTGTTGAAGATTCATTCATTAAGATGAAGACTCATTCGTTAGGTTGAAGACTGATTCGTTAAAGGATAAACCGCCTATTCGCTAAACCCTAGCTGTTCATTCATTACAATTTCAATCTCATTCGTTAACCCGTTTATTCTCTATAATCCTATTCGCTAAACCTCTTTCGTTAAGCCACATTCGTGTCATATTCGCTAAAGTCCATTCGTTAAGTCTTGCTCGCTAGGACTCAATTCGTTAAACCATCTTTAATGAATATCTAAGTCTTGCTCGCTTGGAGTAAACCATCTTTAATTAATATCTAAGTCTTGCTTGCTAGTCTTGCTCGCTAGGACTCATTCGTTAGGTAAACCATCGTTAACGAATATCTCATATCTCATTCGTTAAAGTAATCCACTTTTGACGAATATTTCATTCGTTAAAGTAACTCACCTTTAACGAATAACTCATTCGTTAAAGTAATTCGTTAATCTTCTTTCTCATTCATTACTGTGTCCATTCGTGTGAACAGTAGACGAATAACTTTGAAGATTTGACAACTTTATCCTTAAAGTTTGAACAGTTGGTTCATTATGGCTGCACAGAACGCGTCTTACTATGCGTTAGCGTCTTAGAACATATTACTGCAACAAATGCTAACCATTGACAATGAGATCGGAAGTCATAACAAATGTCCCAAGTTGTTAAAAATGTCGGATTTTGCTCGTTGGGAACCGAGGTTCCATGCTCACTTGGGATCCGTGCATCCTAGTAGTGTCCGGTTTCTTGACGATGTATATTCAGCACTATTGATTGGTAATAACAATGCGGGATGGACTCCGAAACCTTTTAAAGAATATGAGACTCAAGAGCTTAAGGAATTTGAAAGTGAAACAAAAGCATACTCAACTCTTACCATGGCTTTACCATAACATATTTTTCATCAATACAGTACTATCAAAGTCTGTGCTTCTTTGTTCACAACGTTGAAAACAAGAAGTTTGGGAAACACTCTTGAAAGCAAAAAAGACTCTTGTAAAATTTCAATTTCGAAATTTTATTTTGATGAAAAATGAAACGGTGGAAAAGATGTATATTCAGCACCATTGATTGGTAATAACAATGCGGGATGGACTCTGAAACCTTTTAAAGAATATGAGACTCAAGAGCTTAAGGAATTTGAAAGTGAAACAAAAGCATACTCAACTCTTACCATGGCTTTACCAGAACATATTTTTCATCAATTCAGTACTATCAAAGTCTGTGCTTCTTTGTTCACAACGTTGAAAACAAGAAGTTTGGGAAAAACTCTTGAAAGCAAAAAGACTCTTGTAAAATTTCAATTTCGAAATTTTATTTTGATGAAAAATGAAACGGTGAAAAAGATGATTAACCGTTTTAGTCATCTGATTGTTGAGATGTCTAGTGTCGATCTTGAGCCAACAGAACAAGATATGATCGAAACACTGAAGAATGCTCTACCTTCTTCTTATTCGACTTTCTTGTTCATGTTAAAAGAGAACGGTTTCTTTCAGAACTCTGAACTTATAGCTGTGCAATTCATAAACAAGATTGAAGAAAGGGAATTTGATATCAAATGTCAAAATACGTTGAAGGAGAATCAAAACCATCAGTGTTCAACCCAAAACCCTTTACTTTATGGAGGTGCATTGCCAGCAAATAATGCTTCAAGTTCAGTGCCAATCAATACGTTCTTTGCTCAATCCCAAGAGGATTCTAATCTAAACAGTCCACCTAATGTATGTTTTATGGCTAGTGGTGCGACTACAAACTCAAATGCTCATGCATCAAGCTTTCCTAAGGTAAATCTGCAAGAAGCTGAACAACAGTTCGCTTTTGTGTGTGCGTTCATGACTTCTTATGAACAGCTGGTTGGAAGCAAGATCGCTACGAGCGACCTCACAGATGAAGATTATGATCAAATCGACCTGGACAATCTTGAGCTAATGGACTTAAAATGGAACTTGGCTATGATCGTTTGTAAAGTCAAAAGGTTTATGCAACGAACGGGAAAATATCTTCCTACGTTAAACAAAAGGGTCGGATTTGATAAGCTGAAGGTAAAATGTTATAATTGCGGGGAATTTGGCCATTTTGCCAAAGAATGTGACAAGCCGAGGAAAGACTATTCTGGCTCACGCAATTCTGAACGTTCTTCAGGAAAGAATTCATCTGGTGGGGATAAGAGTAATTCTGCTGTATCTGGTGATCAAGACAAATCTTCTGCTACTCAAGCTTTAGTGGTCAATGAAGTAGTTGATTGGTCTCAACGTTTGTTGGGAAATCAAGCAAACGTGGCTATTGTTGAAACAGTGGAGAAATTTGAAGATGCCAGCAGTGATAATGTATCGGAGGGAAGTGATTCGTCTTACTCTGAGACTGACACTGATCAAAGTCTGTCGTCTCAAACTGAATCAATCTCTGTGAAAGCTGAATCTTATGCTTGTATGGCTAAGATTGATGAGGTATGTCACAAATCTCAATCTAATGTATCTGAACCTTCATCAACAGTGAATGATTGTGCTGAATGTGTTGTATTAAAAGCCAAACTTGAAACAGCATTAACCCAGAACAATACACTCACAAAAGATCACTTTATGATCAATGAATGCTACAAACAAAAGACAAAATTGCTAGAGCAATCAACTCTGAAATTTCAAAAACTGTGTGAAAGCAATCATGATTTTAAAACTAAAGTTCATTGTAAAATTATTGAAGTTGATCAACATTTGAAGGAGATTCTTAGACTCCGAACCTGTATTTCCAATCTTGAAAACGAAATAATGGAATTGAATAATAATCTTGGAAAATTTAGAGATTCTTCATTTCTTTTGAATGAAGTAATTGAGGTTAATCATTCACATAAGAAAAATGGAAAAGCAGGTTTGGGTTACGTCGAAATTCCACCTCCTTTTAAACATGATTATAGTAGCATTCCCGATGTGGAAAAAATTTCAAATATGTCTACTGATAAATCTGAAAGTGTTGATACAACTGGTCCTGCTCGTGAACCAATTCATATCGAAAGTAAAAAGGTTTTCACCAAAAACAAATTGGATGGTTCAATCTAGGTGTTGTCTGAACCAGATGTGATTGTCAAAAACAAAGATATTCCAATTGACAATCATATTCTGTGTGAACCCGAAGATTTTGAACAAGCTGTGTATAGTTCAAAGACTTCGAGTGTTTCTTCAAACACAACAAACGTTCCTATGGTAATTCCTAAAGTAATTCCTAAGGAAAAATCTAATGTATCTCAATCAGACAAGCCTTCAGTGTCTGATGAGGAGTTGATGCGATTCATTAATCCTCAACTGAAATCATTAAATGGAAAAGTATTTAAATTAAAGGGTTTATCAAAAGTGTTTTCTGACAAAGAAGTTCCTTTGAATCTTCTTAAGCCTGAAATGATTGAAAGTGTATTTCAGGATGACACTTCACAAATGACTGAACTTGAACAAAAATTTTATCAATCAAAAATTGTTAATGTTCAAGAAAAACCAAAAACTAATGTTTTTAAACCTATCACGTTCATAAAATCGTCAGGTTTGGAAAATTCTTCGAATTTAATAAATCTTGAATTCTATAAGAAAAAGAAAGGGTTTAAAACACGAAACACCAAAGAAAGTTACATTTGAGAAACCCAAAGATGATATTCATAAATCTTTGCTATCAAAGACTACATGTACTTTGCCACGAAACACTTTGGACTCTCGATTATGTTTCAAATGTGGTGAACCGGGTCATGTTTCCAAAAAGTGCAAAGCAAAGATTGATGATATCAAAGACTCATCAACTCGAAAGATTCATTCATTATCTAACTTAAAAGAAAATCAAGTTGATGAGTGTGTTATAATGTATTCAAATATTAATCCGAAGAAGGTTGTTCGGATTGATTCGGATAGAGAAACAGCCAAATGTGTTGACCATGTTCAACCAATTTGTTCAAATGTTGATTCGGGAAAAATACGTGATGGATACTTAAAGAAGAAAACTAAGAAAACCGTCCCATATTCTCAAGTTCCGAATGTTAGCGTTAATTTAAATGTTTCTCCTAAAGTATCAAAGGGAGAGCCCAAGACTGTGGCTTGGGCTGCCTTTTTGAACTAATCATTTTACTTGTTTGTGCAGGGTACATCTCGGTCCGTGTCTAATCAAAAATGGATATTGGATAGTGGATGTTCTCGGCATATCACCGGCAACCTGGATCTTCTGAATAACATCAAAGATATTCAAGGGGGTTATGTTGCGTTTACTGGTAACCAAGGAGGAATGATTACGAAAGAGGGAGAAGTTTCAAACGAAAAAGTAACATTTGAAAAGGTTAATTATTGTGATAAGGTGGATCATAATCTGTTGAGCGTGTCACAAATTTGCGATAAGAAATTTACCACCATATTCACCGACAAGGAATGTGTTATTCTTTAACTAGGATACACAATTCCTGAAGACATGGTTGTCATGCGATCACCTCGATCAAATGATATTTATGTACTTGACATGAGTTATGATGTACATGTTTCGCCCTCGGCTACTTGCTTTGTATCCAAAGCGACTAAGAAAGATTCTATTCTTTGGCATAGACGCATGGGACACATCCACTTACGAAAGATGAACTTTCTAATGTCAAATGATTTAGTGGATGGTGTGTCACTCAAGAATTTCAAGTTCAATGATCACTGCGTCGCGTGCAAGATGGGGAAACAAAAGAAGAAATCACATCAAAGCAAGTCACTAAACACTATTGTTACTCCTTTGGAACGACTTCATATGGATCTCTTTGGTCCGGTGAGTCGTGCTAGCATTGCTGGAGATTTTTACTGTTTAGTAGTAACAGATGATTTCTCACACTACTCATGGGTGTTATTTATGGGATCGAAGGATCAGACTCCTATCTTAATTCAGAATTTTATCACGAAGATCGAATCACTTTATAAACTGAAAGTGAGACAAATTCCTAGTGATAATGGAACTGAATTTAGGAATAATGTGTTGGATTTCTTCTGCATTCAGAAAGGAATTCATCGGGAATTCAGTGCACCTTATGTTCCTTAACAGAACGGTGTGTCTGAAAGAAAAAATTGTACGCTGATTGAAGATGCACGTACAATGCTTGCTGATACAAAGCTACCTTTTCAATTCTGGAACGAAGCTGTGAATACGGCATGCTATACACTGAATCGTGTACTAACAGTAAAGAAGCTCAAGAAGACAAGTTACGAGCTTCTGAATAATCGTAAGCCGAACTTAAAGTATTTGGAACCATTCGGGTGTCCATGTACTACTTTGAAGAAAGATTTTAGAAAGTTCAATGAGAAAGCTTTTGAGGGTTATTTCTTGGGATACAACTCTCCGAAGAAGCGGATTTTCAATATTTCTTCGGGTTGTGTGGAAGAATGGTATCACATTGATTGTCTAAGTTATACGACTCCACCAACTGGTACTGGTCCCGATTGGATGTTTGATTACGATCGCTTATTTAATTCGTTTACATCAACAGTTGTTGAAGTACCTGAAGACCTCATTAGATCTTATTTGGAAGATCAGTGTCTTCTGAATCCTAACGACGAATGATATTTCTGAATCTTCCGATGATGCTGATTATATGGATTCATCATCTGTAATGGTAGATGAAGCTCAAGAGACTACCAAGCCAATTCTAATTAGTGATGATTCAACAACTGTCTCTTTAGACACAGTGGAGGAGAATATCACCAATTTGGGTGATAATGTATCTGTTCCTACAAATCCTTCTTTAAGGATTCATTCACAGCATCCACAGGATCAGATAATTGGTGATGTGAACGACAGGGTTCGTACAAGGCACCAATTGGCTAATGTATGTGATGATCAAGCTGATTTTAATGTATCTCCTACTGAGGATTCGATAGTTTTTGCTTATGCGGATATGCATTCTTCGGGTATTCTCAGTATCGCACAATACACCTGCTTTCTATCACAGATAGAACCGACTAGTGTTGCAATGGCACTCAAGGAACCATCTTGGGTTGAAGCTATGCAGGAGGAGCTGCAACAGTTTATAAGACTGGGTGTATGGGACTTAATCGATAAACCCGATCGCGTAAAAAAGGCGATTCCAACTAAATGGGTTTTAAAGTGCAAAAAGGACGACCGCGGGGTAATCGTGAGAAACAAAGCACGATTGGTCGTACTTGGATACAATCAACAAAAAGGCATAGATTACACTGAAGTATATGCTCCGGTAGCACGACTGGAGGCTATACGAATTTTTTTTGCCTATGCAGCCTACAAAATTTTTAAGGTTTATCAAATGGATGTGAAATCGGCGTTTTTGAATAGAGCTATTCATGAGGAAGTGTACGTGAAGCAGCCTCTTGGTTTCGAGGACCCAGACTTTCCCGAGCATGTTTATCGGTTAAACAAGGCTCTTTATGGTTTACATCAGGCCCCGAGAGCCTGGTACAGCAAGTTGGCTGACCATCTAATTGAAAGTGGGTTCAAGAGAGGAACTGTGGATCGTACATTATTCTATAAGAAAGTGGGTGATGATCTGCTCCTCGTCCAAATCTATGTGGACGATATTATTTTCGGTTCGACAAATGACAGCTAATGTAAAGACTTTGAGAAGACGATGCAGAAAAAATTTGAGATGAGTTCGATGGGAGAGATAAGTTTCTTTTTGGGTTTGCAAGTTCTCCAGTCTGACACCGGGATCTTTATCCATCAGACGAAATATGTGAACGATGTCTTGAGCCGATTCAAGATATCCGATGGCAAAATTCCCTCAACACCTCTTCCCGTGGGTCACAATTTATCACCGGATGAATTGGAGGATACCGTAGATCCAACCCTATATCGAGCAATGATCGGATCACTTATGTATTTGACTGCATCTCGACCTGATATCATGTTTGCTGTTTGTTTGTGTGCTAGGTACCAATCGAGTCCCCGAGTGACTCACCTGGCGGCAGTAAAGCGCATCTTACATTATCTGAGGGAAAATCCTGACATCGGGTTATGGTACCCCAAGGACGATATGTTCGATCTCACCGCCTTTACTGATTCGGACTATGGAGGATGCAAGATCAACTTCAAATCTACAACAACGGGATGTCAATTCCTAGGAAACCGACTTGTTTCCTGGCAGTGTAAGAAGCAAACAACGGTCTCAACTTCAACAGCCGAAGCGGAGTATGTGGCGGCCTCGAGTTGCTGCTCACAGGTTCTCTGGATCCAGCAACACTTGCGGGATTACGGTTTGAAGTTTCTTACTACTCCCATTTATATTGATAATTCTACTGCAATTTCAATCACCAAAAATCCGGTTCACCATTCAAAAACCAAACATATTCAAATTCATTATCACTTTATACCTGATTGTTTTGAAAAGAAATTAATATCAATTGATAAAATTCATACGGATTTTCAAAAGGCTGACCTTTATACTAGGGCATTTGACAAAACACGTTTTTAATATCTGCTAGGTATAAATGGTTTAAAATCTTTAAAGGATATTCAAAAGCTTGGTTAAATCATTTTTTTTCTTGTTTTCTTTTCGATTTTTGTTGTTTTTAGGGGGAGAAAAATATAATCCAAAATATTGTGGTTTCTGTTTGTACAGAGAAAATTAAAAACTCCAAAAACATTCAAATATTGTAAAAATACAAAAACAGTGAAAAATGCTCCTCAAAATGAGTTTTGAAGCAAAAAGGGAAAATAATAGTACATTGACGGGATTGATCTAGTACATGAATAAACTAGATTAAAAATTACCATAAGGCCAGCAATATGATATGCAAAGATAGGCTTGACAGACTATATAGGAACTGATAAGATATAAAGATAATGAATGCCGAACCTAGTGGAATTACATCTTGAAAGATTGATACTATATCTGATTTAAAGAAAAGTCAAAAGTCAAAATGATTACTGTGTGTGCATGCTTTCATTTTTGAAGAAAATTCTGCTTTGTTTTTATTTTATTTTGCAAAGAAATTCAACTTTATTTTTTTTCTTTATTTTTATTCAAATATTGGATCCTCTCCTGCGCGATAAGATTATCCGACCTGAGGGTTAATATTTGGGTATTCTGCTTTATTTTTTCTTGGTGTTTCGTATAAAATCTTGGACTTTCTCCGCGCGATAATACGGGATTATCAGAATTGAGGGTTAAGATTTTATGCAACTTCAACTTATTTTTATCTTTTTATTTTGTTGAAATGGAACCTTATTTGCGTGTAGTCATACCAACCTTAAGGGAAAATTTTGACCTTTTGCTTTATTTTCTTTTTATTATTTTTGCATGAGTCACAGTTAATCAAAATTTGGAAAATCAAAAGAAAAAACGTACATGTGATATTCACTGTATAAGAGATAGAAATGTTACAGCTGATTGATAGGGTCCACATATGGTTTCGTGCCTAATTGAACCAAATTAAAGCATATCGTAAAGTTTCTGACAAGTCTGTGAAAAGTTTAAAAGGACAATTATATTTGCAATCATCGTTGGGTTACGCGTATAATAATCATCGAAATTGAAGTGTTACTCTGTGATATTTTCGTCAATATGATTCCCTGCTCAACTCATAAAAATATGTACTGCTTTAATAGTGTAGTCGTTGATTGTTTTTCATTATTTGTTATTTGAAAATTTCGAAAATCCAAAAAGATTTTTTTTTCTTTCTTTTCAATTCTGCTTTAATTTCGATTTACCAAGCTAGCGAATAAATTCAAAGGAAAAAGAAAAAGATTGATCCCCAAAAAGTTTTAAGTTAATCGTGCTTAATGTATTTACAACTGGTATCAGTTGTATTTTTAACGTAAAAATTCGTTTAAATTAAGTATTACCGATCCTTGGTTGATTGGGTATTTTAAATGTATGCGATTAAACCCTAAAAATTGGATTTAATTGATTATTTAATTCATTGTTAAAACCCTAATTGGTTTTAATATTATTTAATTCCTTAAAAGAGATTTGTGTCTCATTCGCTAAGGAAAATTGGGTGATTCGTTAAAATGTTTAACGAATGTAAAGCCATTCGTTATTTAAACATAACGAATGAGTTTCTCATTCGTTATAAAGATATTCGCTTCCGTTGTGCATAACGAATGGAGGTCATTCGTTTAAACATTTAACGAATAGAATGTATAATGTATCATTCGTTAAAGATTAACGATTAACTTCTTTATCGGTTAAAATGTTAACGAATAAGAGAAGGTAAAATAAGATTCGTTAAAATTTTTAACGAATGAGAATCTTATTCGTTGAAAAGTTTAACGAATCAGGATTATTAATTTAACGAATGAGGTTATTCGTTAGTTCAAATTTTGAACGAATGACCTCGGGCGTTGTGAAATTATTGTGTTAAAATCCCAACGTTTGACGAATGTTGTTTTATTCGCCATTTTCCTATTTCACTATCACCCTAGACGAACTATTGCAAAATTTTTCCAAGATTTCATACCTGCTTATTATCGTTATTGATTAACATATTCATGTTATACAGGTATTGGCAATCTCAATGATATGAGTTTTATGGAGTTTCATCGGGTTTTTATGTGTTAATTGAGTGATGTTCTAACTGGTTATGAACCGAACAGTTGCACACTGTTAAAACTCATATATTGATGATTAGTTCCAATGATCATTGATTAAGATATAAAACTAATTTCAGACCAATGTCATTGGATTTAAATGTGAAAATTGTTAGGAAACTAACTGATACGTCGTTGATATTCATCGTTTTTGACTTTGAATAGTCAAAATTAATTTAATTTTTGACTCCTGATAGTCAAATGAAAATTTAATTTACATTCATTACCTTTGTAACGAATAATCAGGTCAGATTCGTTAAATTGTTAACCAAAGACTATCTGTTTCGCTAAGGTAGCGAATGGACAGTGTATTTGATAACGAATAAGTGTAACGAATCAGAGTTGATTCGTTAAAGTAATACACATTGATTCGTTAAAATAACGAATGACTTCACGTATAAGTATGATTCGTTCTTTGTAACGAATGTAAAACATTAATTGTATAACGAATGTCTCATTCGTATAAAGTAACGAATGAGATGCTCATTCGTTAAATCAGTATGATGTATTTAAACAGTTTGCTGAATTTTTTTAAAACAGAAAATGGCAGAAGAGATCTTTCAACATCCAGTTCCCGAGCAACAACCAGAAAATAATCTTGAGCTACAGCCTGAAATTCAAGCTGAACATGTTCAAGCTCCTGTCATGCTGCCATGGAACAAGAGCCATAATATTTGTGCCTATCTTAAGCCGAACTTTGAAGATTCTCCAATATTCGGGGGAATGATTAGTTTTCTAATTCGCTCGAGAATCTATAAGGCCATTTCTACCCGTACAGATGTTTATCAAAAGATGATACAAGAGTTCTGGAATACTGTTACGTTCAATGAAGAAGATAATCAGATAGAAGCGGTTATTCAAGAAAAACGGGTGGTGATTGATATTGGCGTGATCAGAGACTCACTGGGATTTAATGACACAGTTGATGACAGATGTGAGTTTGATAGAGCATTGATCAGAGGATTATTTGTCCATGTAAAGTATAATGGTGATTTGGGCAGATCTATGTACAACAAAGCGAACTTGTGTGAACAATACAAGTATCTGCTTCACATATTGATTCATTGTCTCAGTGGACGTAAGGGTGGATTTGACGAGTGTCGAGTGATGCTTCAATCTGCGTTTGTTGCCCTTGTTCTTAATAAACTATTCAATTTCTCAGAACTGGTTTATTATCATTTGAAAGAAAACATCACCAGCAGACATAAGTTCTTAATGTATCCCAGATTTTTACAAATGATGATAAATGATCTGGTGCCTGACTTGGAAAAAGATCAAGCAGATGTAATGAAGCTCGATCATATGAATGAAGAGACGATGTGACGTTTGAGATCATACAGAGGTCAGAGTTTGGCAGATCGACCAAAGTTTAAACGTTTGATTGGTCATCTAGCGAATATTGATTATGTCGCGCCACTTAATGATCGTTGGGCTCATGACGATTCCGATTCAGAACGTGAATGTGGTGATGGTGGAGATGATGGTGGTGATGGTGGTCCAGGACCACAAGCCGAGTTAAGTTATGAACAGAAGCGTAAGCGTAAAGGTAAAGAACCGATGACGAAAAAGGGGGAGAAACCCAAGAAACAACGAGTTAGAAGGGGTTCGGGTATTGAGATACCGAGTCAGCAGTTTGTGCCTTCTACTGCTGTTTCTACTCCTATTATTTCTTCTACTGCTTCTCCAGTTCCAGTTCCACAGATTCCACGATCTCCTACTCCTACTACAATGACAGATTTTCCTCGTTCTCCAACACCTGTGCAGATGCCTACATCTCCAATGCCTCCAACTCTGACTTTGGCTACTACTGTGAGGCCTGATCCTCATTTTGGAGACATATTACATACTGTATTGGCACAGATGCCTACACCACAGCCAACTACTCCTGTTACTCCAACACCGTTGCCGAGGCCTGAGCATTCTTTTATGTCATTCAATCGTCCTCAGGGTCCAATGCAACTAGTGCATCCTAATTTCTATAACATGGCTCCTCATGCTCGATGGTTTCACATGATGAATCTGTTGCATTTACAGCACACTCAAATGCAAGCAGACAGAGCTGCAAATGAGCTAGCGCAACGGAATTTGCTGAGGCATCTTCTATCGGCTCAACGTGATAATAGGGAACTTCGAGCCCTGATTGTTGCTCAGGGGGGAGAGATTAGATAAGCAGGATGAGATTATTCTTCAACTGACATGCAAAGAAGATATTAAAGAAGTTAAAGAATAATGAAGACGATCAGGATGGTGCAGGGGGTGAGGTAGATCAGCAACCGGGCGGAAGTTCCACACCGTCGGTGAGTAATAAGACTGATGCGAGTGTTGGTGGTGGGTCTGAAGCTAGTAATCTACAGATTGTTCCATATAAAGATTACACGAGAGCCAAGCCAATAGATGTTATTCCGGCTAACATGCTTCTGTTTGTAGGAATGGATGGGATTGTATACAGTATGGTGAATGCTGATGAGATCGAAGAAGGAGAATTTGTTGATCATTCTTTAACGAAAGAACAAATTGCCTTGCTTCTGGATCTAAATGATGATGAGATTGAGGAATTGGGTAAGAACATGGATGTGGAGATGGAAGATAGTACTGATACAGGTATTCCTCACGGGAATGTACCTGATTTTGAAGAAGTGGAAGTGGAAGATGTTACTGCTGAAGAATATCCGGAGTTTTACACAGATAATAACAATGACTCGGGTATTCCATTCTTTACGACAGAACATTTTAATGCAGTAGAACGTCGATTACAAGAAGAAAAGAATAAGTTTAAAGCTGCTGAATCAAGTCATGTGTCCACTATAAAAAGCGCAAACGTGCTTTGGATGGTATGTTCGAGCATAACGTAAAGAAGATGAACAAGAAGATCGAGACCTTTCGTTATCATGAACAAGAGGAAGTCAAATTAGAAAGGGATCGAGCATCGACATACCAAATGAAGAAGTACAAGCCAGCTAAAGATGTGAGAGGTGACATGTAGCATGGCAGTATGATTTTGAGCTTAAGGTATATATCGTGAAGTGGGAGCATGGTATTTATTATTTCAAACGCCCACACGATATCTTATCTATGCCCAGAAGGATATGAGAACCCTAGCCAATCGATCGTTTATGAATCGTGGGGACGATAAATGGGCTAGTTGGTTCTATAAGCAGTTTTTACATGAAACCCGGTTTGGTTTCAAGTTCTTCAAGCCTCAGGTGCCAACTCATAAGTACATTGATGAGATTGATACTCGCACTGGCTGGAGGAAGTTAATTTTGCAAGTCAAGCCGCCGAAGACTATGAAGAGGGTTCCCATGAAGATATTTCCTCAGAGTCTTTTCACCTCGTTCAATTATTGGTACTACGACAATATTACAGGTGAAGCGGTGATTGTTTATGGTTACGGTTCAAACACGAAGACAATACGTGTTATTGATCCGATGTGGCTAGTCAACCTATCTGAGTCTGACAATGATGCGTTATTTACAAGTCAGATCAGATTTGCTAATGTAAGAGATTATGAACTTGCTATGTAGTTTCAGAAGGTTGTTAGAGTCTGTTATGCATACAAGATTCATAGCTGCGTTGACTGGAAGACGAAGATGTTCTAGTGTTAAAGTAGATAAAGAGCTTGAGACGAGGGGGAGTTTGTTGATACATGTTTTGTACGTCTCGGTCTTTATCAGGGCATTAATGTAATAAGTCTAAAGTATAGGGGTCTTGATGTAAATATGGCTAAATAGGCCATTCGCTCTAATGTAAGTTACATTCGTTACCCCGTAACAAATGTAACACATTCGTCTAATTGTAAGCTCATTCGTTAACCTAGATTAATGAATGAGATAACGAATGAGGGCCATTCGCTATCTTTTAAAGTAAAACGAATAAGTATGTTTATTCGTTAAAGTATCTGTAACGAATGACACATTCGTTAAGTGTTAAGTTAACGAATGTGGTCATCCCCTATAAATACCCTGTAACTTATAATTAATGTAACAGTTCTGATATTTTGCCATTTTCTCTCTCGTTACTCTGCCGAATTGTTCACTCAACACATAACGTATGCAAGCCTAATCGTATAAGAATCAACATGTGTTTCGTTGTTATCAAGATCTAGATCTGTACAAGCTCTTTCAAGTACAAGGTCAAAGGTTGGTACACTAATTTTGATGCCATGAGAAGCGAAAATCTTAACTTAACAGTTTTAACACCTTTCAACAACCCGTAACACCAAATTTTATCACCTTTTAGCCTAAAACTTTTCAGATCTAGAACTTGAACACTTGTTATCTTCACCAAGAACACTTTCTAAGACATTTTGTGAAGATTTTGCCCGATTCTTTTTGTATTTTTCTTATTTATGTGGTTTTTGTGAACTTTCTTGTCCATAACACTTGTTTTCTTCTACTCAAGATCAAAGCCCAAGGTTGTGATCCAAAACCCTCAATTAGTGAGCCGAAGCTCTGATACCAATTGTAGGTCCCAACGCGGGTGGATCTAACAATAATCTTGGATCAACCGAGCTTAGTGCTAGCGGAAATCACACTAAGCCACCTAAGAGGTCTAGGATCTTGAAAGGTTATTTTCGGGTGGTTAAAGAGAAAGAGAGGAAGTCGAGAGAGAATGAGAGAGTTTGCAAAAGATTTTCTATTAATCAACAATGAATAACCACTTATTTCTCATGGGTAAGTCACATAAAATGCCCAATGGGCTTTACAACATTATTTCCCTTGGGCCTATAACATACAACATAATCAAAACGGCCCATTACATATAATTACAATACAAAAGACTAAAACAAACGGGACAATTCCTTTTAGATTTTCTTAAAAGTAATATAAAATCTTTTTGGTAAATCAAATGATTTGTTTTTGCTTTACTTAAGATGATTTGAAAATATTTTTGGTGAGTTAAACTTAACTCATTTTCTCCCTCCAAAATTGTGACATATTTAAAAAATATTTACAATTTTATACATAAAAAGATAGATAGGTTGTTTTAATCAAAATTGATCATGTCGAGCGATTCGATCAGAGATTCAAATCGGTCATGATCGATGGTTTTAGTGAGAAGGTCAGCATTTAAATAGACGTGGATTCCCGGGATACTTTTATCCCGGGAAGGTCAACCGTAAATCGACTAACTTAATATTATTTCCTGAAAACCATTTATTTCTTGGTGCATCCTTACTTGATGAAGAACAGTCCTTAGGAATTCAAGTAAAAACTTGTTCCTTGGTTTTGGAAATTTTGGACTTTTCTTTTCTTGATTTTGAAACTGTTTTTGGTGAATCCTTGGACTTTACAGTCTTAGGATCCTTTTTGAGTTTATCCTTCTTGGATTTCTAAAAAGGTTTCTTTTTTGTGTTTTAATTTATTAACTTTGGATCTCACATCCATTTCACTAGGTTCACTGTCAGCTTGATCAATCCTTGAATCAGGGCTACAAAAAGCTCCTTTTGGGGACTGACTAAGCCGCCTTTGAGTGTCAATTTGTTGCTTGAACCAGTGCTTGCAATGTCTTTCAAGGTGAGAAGAGTGACCACACACAAAACAGCACTTTCTCCTAGGAGTGCCAAAGAACTCATCTAAACAATAATGTGGTTGGTGTGGTGGGAAAGGTGATCCTTGGAAAGGAACATGATTATAAAACACATTTGTGTAATATGGATCAACAAAATTTTGTTGATAATGACCATAGTAGTTCTTATTACAAAAGTTGTATGGCTGAGGATTTCTAAATTGATTGGTTGTTTGAGAAAATGATCGTTTATTTGGTGGAGCATATTTACACGAATTACTTACCTTTTCATTTTCAAAAACTTTACTTTCACTTGAATTATCCTCAGTCTCACAACTTGACATGTTCATCTCAACTGGTCTACTTTCATTGACACATTTTTCAACAAAAGTTTCATCACAAACGGTTTCACAATCACAACTCGTGTCCGTTTCCACCGACCCACTTTCTTCAACACAACCAGCTGAACAAGGTGAATCACCACTAGAATCAATAGTTACATGTATTGGAGCAGTTGCTGTAGAAGCTGGAGGAACAAATGTTACTGGTTTTGGTACATGACCAATTCCATATACCATCTCTTCCTCGGAAGGAGTGTTATAACTAAAATGGGGCAGGCTAGTGTAATTGTCATTCATTGGTGGAGCAACTGCTGTATAATCATAGCCTAGACCCGACTTTAGTTTAGCACTCCTCTGTGCTACTAGAATCTCATCTAACCTCGGTTTGAATCTCTTCAAGTTTTTGGCACTAAAACATCTACAAATAAGCCTAATATCGGCAAATATATTAGAATAAATAACCACTAATGTTTATTATTTCTTTCTATAGGTAAACTTAGCCCTAAATAATAAAACGAGCTAATGTACGAAGAAACATAGAGATAAAACAGTGAAAACATACTCCACTCAATCCATGGTGAATCAAAACATGGCAATGTCTAGAGTTTACGAAGTAAAGAGAAAATTCAGGAAGACAAAACATGGTCTTGTTAACCGAAACACACCCATGTTATCAAGAGCAATAGGAAAAGACAAAAAAGAAGGTTCTGAAGTTCACCATGGCCATGCCTTCCCAAAACACACCCTTCTCTTCAGTATAAGAGAAAAGGATAAAATTTGGACCGTTGTGGACTCACCATGGTCGTGCCTTGCTTAAATGGTCGTGCTTTCCCATTGATGTATGATCTGACAAGGAGCATTTACAGAAACAAGATAAAAAAATCACCACGGCCGTGTTTTGCTAAACACGGCCGTGTTTTGGGCACCTGATCAGCCTGTAAATTGATTGCTTATTCCCTTCATTTGATACAGCAAACAAGGCCGTGTTTTGGGCACCTGATCAGCCTGTAAATTGAATGCTTATTCCCTTCATTTGATACAGCTTCCAACCTCATTTACTTTACTTCAAACACCTCTTTTCACCACCATTAAGAAGTGAATAATCCTATCCAACCAACCCTTGAAGATTAAGAAGATTAATCTTTTGAAAGAAGTCATTAGAATCAAATATTAGTCATCCAAATTGGTTAGGTTGTTTCAATTTGATCATGTTTGTATCTATTACTTTGATGGTTAACATAATGTTTAATATTGGCTAAACTTTCATAGTATTATCTTGGTTTATAATGTATCTTAATTGAAGTTTAATAATGACAGTCAAACATGTGATCAGTTTTTAATAAGTAATGGTTATGCTGCAACTATCACTTGATGAGGAATGTTAAAATACTCTTAAAAGATACCCCAAGTACCAAGCTTGACGATAAGCCAAGAAATTTCTAGTCTTGTGAGGCCTTGCCGAACCTTAAAATAGACACCAAGTTTCGAGCTTGACAATAAGCCGGGGAGCTGCCACTCTTGAAAGGGTTTTGTTAATAAATTAAGATTCTTTAAAAGAGCCCACAAGTTCCGAGCATGATGATAAGCCGAGGAATTGTCATTCTTGTAAGGACTTGGTTGGGGAAAAAAACGAAAATCCTAATTTTAACATGGACCAAGTGAAGTATTAGTAGTAATTAATCAGTTAAAAATGAGAACTATCAACAATGGTTGTGAAAATGGATTGTTGGTATTCATCCACTAAAATCGGTTAATTACTCGTTAAGTGAGTGTGCAATATAATCTATTTTAAACAATTCTTGGGTGGTTATTACATAAGTTCTATAATTGTTCAAGAATTATGTGGATTAATACTTGGTACTTCAAAGTTAATTATTTACAACTCAACTAATCCTAATTGGTATTTTATGTATAATACAAGGGTTATTTTTACTAAAATATCAAGGGCAGTTCACTTAGTAATTTAAGGGATTGTCTCATCTTTAAAGTGAGTTATCTTATAAATATTTATCATAAACCACTTACTTACATAAAATGATGTTTTAGTGGATATCATGAAGTTATGCATATCTCTTTCTTTAATTATTATAGAATAACATGACTTAGTAATAAAGATATTATTCCCACATTTAATCAATATAGCAAGCTCATATCGCATGTTTACTAACTAATTGTTAAACCAAGTTAAGAGGAGTTTGAACCAAAATGATGCACTTTTATCTTTGATCTTCTATCTAAAAATAAAACCCAAAACTATTGTCTTTTTAATTTATGTCTTTAATTTCGTTAAACGAAAATTTGCGGGTGTTACATACAAATCTAGTCCTTCATATTATAAGAGGCGACGTCTTGAGCAAAAAGATGGATAAATGGACTTTTAAAACGTACTACAAGACCCCTGAATTAGAAAGATGAAACACCGCCTTTTAAACAAACTTTTATAAACGATCAAGCCAATTAACAAAATTTCCGGGCGTTACAGTTGTAACTAAAAAAACACTACTGATTCACCACACTTCGGGACGAAGAATTGAGCAAGAGCAAGAACAAAAGGTAGATCTCGAGGAAGAAGCTTGATTAGTCGTACCCTCCCAAACACCTTTGCCAAAAATACCTAACAAAACCTATCACCCACATACCAAAACCTTTGGAGATATAATATCTTTTGACGTATGCAGCACCTCACAAAGTGGGTGGAGAATTGATCTCTTGACAAGCATATTCTCTGTAAGTCGTATCTTGGCTAAGAGTGTTTATACATACAACATTACAAGTATGTTCAGATATAAAGCCGAGTGTGTGTGAATATTGCAAGCACATGATATTTTGCATATGATGAAGGTCATAAAATAAAACCATAGCTTTAAATGTCACTACATATAAAGCACGCTTTGCTATTATGAATTACCTGGAGTTTCTAAAATTTCTTGGGATGCTTAGCATCGGTTAAAGTGTTGTTCTAAGAATTTGTTCAAGCTTGCTTGAGAACAAGCAAGGTTCAAGTGTGGAGAGATTTGATGTATAAGAATTTATACAAGTTTTTGGCCCTAAAACATCTACAATAAGCCTAATATCGGCAAATATATTAGAATAAATAACCACTAATGTTTATAATTTCTTTCTATAGGTAAATATAGCCCTAAGTAATAAAACGAGCTGATGTACGAAGAAAAATGGAGATAAAACTGTTAAAAAATGGAGCACCGTTTCGAACAAATTAAGTTTTACATCAATCGACTCGTATCCTCCTTCCGATCAAAAGCTCTAAAACATTTGCTTGAAATTTGAAAAAAGTATAACGTCATCAAGTCATTTTTAACGGCGGACCATTAGGGGCCAACTTTTTTAAATTTGGGACCGCCAGTGGTGATAAAATGAATATGAATTATTATCGGCCAATACCATTCAATATAGATTATTAAAATTCAATAAAAAAAATAAAACAAACATTGCAAAATATAAAATAACAAAACAATTAAAACAAAACCTAAATAAACAGTGTAGCACGCGGGCTCAAGCTAGTATATATATTAATCTTAGTAAAAAAAACAAGTTTAATAAATTTATTTTAAAAGAAACTTATCCCAACATTAAATACATTATCTGATATATATTAAATCAATTAAACTCGTGTAATTTAATTTGATTTTGAAACTTAGGTGCTGTTTGTTTTTTAAGACAAAAACTCTCTGCAATCTGATTTCATCTGATTTTATGTCTGCAACTGAAAATGTGGTCTGAAGGTCTGCAATTTGAAAATATAATACTGTTTGTTTTATAAACCGGGTATCGTCTGCATAAGCTGAAAATTAGTTACCTATTATACATATCACGGTAGATAGAAGTCATTTAACGTCTGTAGACTAGTAAAATAGTTGGTGGTGGGCGGTGGACGGTGGTGGTGGCAGACGGTGGGTGGTGGTGGTTATGGACGGTGATGGTGGTGGGTGATGGACGGTGTTGGTGGTGGATTGTAGGTGCTGGGTGGTGGTGGCGGACGGTGGTTGGTGGTAGTGGACGACGTTTGTGGCCGGCGGGTGGGTGGTGGTGGTGATGGACGGTGGTGGTGGGTGGTGGATGGTGTTGGTGGCGGATGGTAAGTGGTGGTGGTGGGTGGTGGTGGCGGACGGTAGTTGGTGGTAATGGACGACGGTTGTGGCCAACGGGTGGGCGGTGGTGGTGATGGATGGTGGTGGTGGTGGGTTGTGGTGATGGACGGTGGTGGTGGGTGGTGTTAGTGGCGGATGGTAAGTGGTGGTGATGGGTGGTGGTGGCGGACGGTGAGTGGCGGTAGTGGACGATGGTTGTGGCCGACGGATGGGTGGTGGTGGGTGGTGGATGGTGGTGGTGGTAGTGAGTGGTGGTAGTGGACGGTGGGTGGTGGCGGTGATGGACGGTGGTGGTGGCCGACGGTGGGTGGTGGTGGTGGCGGACGGTGGGTGGTGGTGAACGGTGGTGGTGGTGGTGGCGAGCATGGTGGGTGGTGGTGTTGGACATTGGGTGTTGGTAGGATGTTAAAAAGTGTGAAGAAGTTAAACAATAACTTTTTTTTTAAGACCATAAAAGCAGTTTGCAGATCTTATTTAAAAAAAAACAAACAGTCTTCAGAAGCTTATGTCTGCGCGTCCGCAGACATAAGCCTCCTTCAGATATTTTAAGCAAAAACAAACACCATCTTAGATTAAGATCTCATTAGATATGTGAGACCAAAGAATCTAGCAAGTGATATATATTGGTCAAATGGTAGTTCTGGATCTCCATGGTTATTATATTGTGAAAATACTGATTAGTGATTAGATTCATTGATTAGACTTACATCCAACGATCCAATTATCGGAAACAAGAATATTTTAAAGAAAAGGCAAAATCAAGAAAAATGTTGCTTGAATTTGAGAGGATCGGCTTCTAAAGGTTAAAGCTAGCTAATTATAGACTAATTAAGATAAAATGATTGAATCTAGTCGGCACAATATTTATTTGACTTGTGAATGAATGCACCAAAGACTAATTAATTAAAAGCCCCCAATGATTCCCAATCTAGATCGTATCGCATCATCTATTAACATGTTTAAAAATAGAATCAAATCTTAGTGCATATTATGGTTTTTATTCGCTTCATTGAAAGATGTTCAAACGCTAAGAATATTACCTAACAGAATTGAGAAAGATGGATCCCTTTCTAAGAACTTTAGACGATCATACGGTCTTGAACATGTACGTTAAAAAAGATTTCCTTGTGTTAAATTAACAATTACATTAGGTATGTAAACAAACTGAATCGTTCATGTTCAGTCATTTAACTTTAACTGAGCGAACATGAATACGAACACCACTTAAACAAACAAATTTTTGTGTATGTTCGTTCGTTAAATAAATGAGCGTGTTCATGTTTGTCTTCATCTTAGTTTACATTCTAAACGAACATAAATGAACAAATACAAATAAATAAATGCAAACAGGCGTAAATAAACAAACATTCTAATATAAACAACTGTAATTGGTCATAAGTACAGAAAAAAAAAATGAATGTGCTTTTGTTTGTTCGTACTCTGTTAGACGATTACCAAAACTTGGTTCTACAATCTAAAGCTGATGAATTGATGCATAACAAGGCGATTAGTATTGCTAAGAAATTAACAGATAATTTAATAAATTCGTAATTCTTTTTTTTAACTAAATGAACAATTTTTTTGTTCATGTTTATTCGTTTATTATAAAAATGAGCTTGCTTTCAGATGGTTCACAGAGCATTCATGTCACTCCCCAAACTCCGTGTGCCTAACTTTTCTTGGATTTACTCATCACACAACGAAGGACTTAAAAACATTACATAACTTTTAATTACAAGCTTTTATTTGTAGGATTATGGTTAAAAGTATCCTCAATTAAATTGGGTGTTAATTATTCGTTTTATTATAAATTTAGAACTTACAAGTTTTAAAAAATAAAACTTTAATGACAATCGAACTTACTTCTATAGACCCTTTCTCAATCTAAGTGAACACATCAACATAATGATTCATATATTTATTTGCAGCCCATTTTTCTTGCCAGCCCGTTTTTATTGAACAAGAGTAAGAATTGACGACTTCGTAACAACTTTAACAATTAATTACCCGGGCTAAAATGAAACTTTTTGTAATTGGTAGTTTAATTATTATTATTATTATTATTATTATTATTATTATTATTATTATTATTATTATTATTTTGTTTTTTTATCTCCTATTCTCGATTGCCAATAAAATAAATATGTTGGAAGTGAAAAGTTAATGAAAGAGTTTAATAGAAAAAGTTAGTTTTAATTTTAAAAGTTAATAATTAGAGGAAAAGAAAACGCAATGTATTTAACTTTAGATATTAGCATTTTTCATCTCTAAAATGTAAATATAAACTTTAAAGAAAAAAAAATCTTTAAATGGATTAACAGGTTAAACCATTTTTAAATAGTTTGTGTTCTGATTTACTCATTTATTAAACATGACGTGTTTGAGTTGACATACTTAATAAAACTGATCGACTCCAAAAATTGTTTTTCATTTGCGTCAGGAATTGACACCCTACATAGGATGACACAAACAAAGCCTAAACTCCTAAACGTTATGAGTTCTACAACCCTCTGTAAAACCAAATTGAGAAGAATAAGATATTAAACTACAAAACTATTGTGAGAATGAACGCTCGTGTATTAATAGAGATGTGTCTCATCCAATGTTTTAAAAACGGAAATACCGACCGGTTGAACCAGTTATATCGGATTTCGGTAAGGAAACCAGTATTTAAAGCCAGATATTTTTAGACGGTTTGCTAAAACAACATGTCGCCGATTTTTTCAAAAATACCGGTTTAAACCGGCAAATTGGTTTTAAAATCAAGAGATTTTTTATATTTTTTGCGGCCCATATTTTTTAAAAATGGCTTTTAAACTAGTGGATAAAATCAAAACAAGTAAACAATGATATGTTAATCAACCAATTTTGTATCATGCAAATCCAATGTTGGTTTTTTACATCTTTTCTAATTGATTAATTTCATATACAAAGTACAAACTTCATATTTGACTCGGTCATTATTCATGTGTGATGTTTGGTTCATGTATGATGTTTATTAATGTACTTTAGAGTTATTTTTTGAGTTGTAGTTGTATTATATGTAATTACATGGTAGATTATTCAATCCGATTGAACCTTCCGGTACATTCCGATTCAATCAGTTGTCCCAATTTTAAACCATATTCAATACGAGTAAAATACTGGTTTTTAAAACAATAGCCTCATCAGTCATCAATTCATCATATATATGCATGCTAGACTTTGATAATCATCCAACTTTAGCCATTCCACAAAAGAGACTACTAAATCTGCTCCCTCAACTATTCCAGCTGCCACCTTAACAAGACAAATTGAAAGTGATATGTTTGATATGAATTGATTTTCAGCAAATTTATCAACATTCAAGATCTACATCTTTCAATTTAATCATTCCAAATTTCCAACACCCATCATTAATCAATAAATTGTTAGAGCATCCACAACGGGACACTCTCTCTCGCGTCTGGATGAGCTGGCAAAGCAGAGGATGGTCAAGCAACATACTTGTTGTGAAAGGGAAGTCCATGGACAGGTGTGGGAAGAGGACGAAGAGGGCCTCTCTCTCTCTCTCTCTCTCTCCCTCTCATACAAAGCCGTTTAACTTAATATGATTCATCCCACATCAGTTTAGAAGCATAATTATTAATCGCTTTTATTTTTGCCACATTCTTTGATGCCTAGGAACAATCCTTAAAACTAATCTATTAGTAATTCAATTTTTCTTTTTTTTTATGCCATTCAAGATTTCTCTTGCTTATATTAAAATAATTAAGTAGCATTTGCTTTAGCTTTTTAGTTATTCAATATTCAATATCTGCTGGAAAATATGATGAATGGATATTTGGTGTTTTATTATATGTGACTCTTTAAGTGGTGAATTTAATTATTTCTCTTAACTAGAGTATTTATGTTACTTTATTAGAGGTTTAATGTCTAATATTAACTCTCTAATTAATAAGAGACTTTTCTTCCATACATGGCTCTATATACAAGTGTTCTTATGTGTCTCATGGAGATGAGAGAAAACGAATTCTTTGAGAAGAGAGAATACTTAAAGACCACATACGTGAGAAACCTATGGAGAGGAGTACTCTCTACTCGTTTCTATCACCATCTTATTCTTTCCTATTTCTTTTCTACAACACACTTTACCTAATGCAATCACGGGTGCGTGTGCCATCTCCGGCAGTACACACACTGTTCCGGTTGTTGTACCCTGGGAAACAGACGGACTCTTTAGTAGAGACCCGAAATCTGTTTTAAGGGAAATGTATTGAATACGTGCCTTAACCACACTCATATATATATATATATATATATATATATTGTTTTGTTCATCTTTTGTTGCAGTCAATTGAGTTAGCCACATCAAGGAAAACTAAGACGAATGTGAAAATACCCAACGGGTGGAAGACTCGAGTCAAGAAGTTTTTGTTAAAGTTCTCTCCAAAGCCGTCGGCATGAATCTTTATATTAATATAAATTGCGCTTTATATTATTTCTTTTTGGTTTTGTACGCGGTATTGTACTATGGTATTTCTCTTGTATAACGAGAGTATCATTATAATTATTTTATTTTTTTATTTGTAAATAATATTATAACCCATGTCCTACAATCTTAAAACAGATGTCGTGAGATTGTTGCTACAATCTTAAAACCTTATTTATAAGGATTTTGGGTTCACGAAAGAATTGATATAAAATATTTTTCATGAAACTTTAGAAATAATTTTGGGAAATATTATTTGTGGTACAATATCGTTTCTAGATATTTTAAAAGACTGGAGTACAATTTTATATCTAAAAAATGTTGTGTTACATAACGAAGTGTTTGATTAGATCGTTTGGTTTAGAAACGATTTTTGTAATCGTTAGTATTTTAACAACAGTGTTAGAAATGGTTTTGGATAACCATTGAGGTTTTATGTCTAACAACTGCGTTAGAAATTATTCTTAGTAAACCGTTCATTTTAAATTGATTGTTGTAATCGTCTGTTTTCTAAAAATCGTGTTAGAAACGGTGATTTAAAAAAAGGATCAATTTAAAACCAATTTTGTAATCGTTATTTTTCTAACTTGTGGGTTAGACCAGGTGTGTTGGTATACAACATATGTTTAAATATCTAACATGTGTGTAAGATACGATTTATTATATATATAAACATATGTGTTTAAAACGTTTGGTGTAAACGTTAATGCTCTAACGGGCGTGCTAGAAAATAGTGTAGTGAGACGTAAATGTGTATTTTGGTGAAATAGTGCATAAAAGATTCCACATGTGTCTGTTCATATTTCTCCCATTAAGATATTAATAATTCACTCATTAACTTGGTGTTAATTGAGTGACTTTTGGGTTATACACAAGAAAAACCAACGGTTTAAAGGTTTTTGTCTCAAGCTTCATGTTTCATGTATAAATATTTTTCCCTACAACGTACGCATTATAACTGTTTAAGTTCTAACATGTTTGTTAGAAATTGTTTATTTTATAAACCATATTTAAAGGAAATGTTTTATGTAAACATTTAATTTTCTGAAGTGTGCGTTAGAAACAAGTAGAAATGGTTTCTTTTATAGATTCTATCCTTGGAAAACATTATATGTAAACGTATAGTTTTATAATGTGCGTTATAACATGTTTTTTAACATATGTGCTAGAAACCATTTTAGTACAAGGGTCTTAAACCTAAACCATATAAAATTGTTTGATGTTTTAGGTCTTGACTTTGTTTTTTATAAACCCTTATTATTAATATAATATATTGCAAAAGTAAGAAAGTGTTTTAAAATGATTTTAAACAAAGTTTTGCATATTTTTGATAATTTAAAAATGGTTTGCTACTCTTACTAAAAGTAGAATATGTTTATCTAAGATAACGTTCTCAAGGATAATCTATGCTGGAAAACAACTTCGTGTTGTGTGAACAAGATTGATTGTTCAAGTATCGTTACTTAAATATAGTAATTGTAACAACTTTGATGTTGTTTTGAACATATTTGTTCAAGAGTATAGTTTCAAAAATAGAATGAGGATATAAGGATATGTGTGCATGGAATTCTATTTTAGGGAGTACCTCAATACATAACATAAGATGATATCATTGAGATAATCTCCATCAGATGATGAAAGTGCTGAAGATAATAACACTTCGAGATTTGATGTCTAAATGTCGTATGTTTATCCATTGATAGAAATTTTTATTAAAAGGTGTTTTACACTTTATGTTGTAGTTTCGTTTTTATTATTATTTTGTGTTCAATATCTTCGGATAACACATGCAGTTTTACAACCAAATACAACAATATTTATCGTGGCGAACAAAATTATTTTACAGATTTTTTTAACGAAAAATTAATGTTAAAAAAAAGGAATAATTTTAAATGGATAGTGCAAAAGAAATTTTGCATAAGAAATAACTTGTGAGTTGTTACATTGACTAAAAGCTAAGACGAGACATCAAAATGTATAAAAACATCATGAGAGTTACATGAGAAAACGTAATGAGTGTGCTGAGATAAAATACACAAGAACAAGATATGCCATCTAATGTTGAGAGCATCAACATGGAAATGCACACTTGTGTGTTTTCGATAATTATAACATATGAAAGAAATATATGTTATTCTTATAAATGAGTTTATAAATCTTGTGAGATCTATTATATGAGACTTACAATAGCTAGTGATGGACTTGTAGATGATTATATTGCCACAAATATTGTTGGAATTATTTGGAGGATTTATCTTTAATTTTGGAAACGCGGTCCAATAAATAGTTGCATTGAAAACAACAATAAAAATGTTTACATAACTTTTGGTAATTAAGAATGCTACGTTGTTGAAAGTCAATCTAATTGACTAAATCTCCAAATGTTAGTGATTTATATTGTTATATTCATCATGTTTGTGATGAATGTGTTCATCAAAGCCACTTGGATTAAAGATTTATGTTGAAGCCTTGGAGGTTAAAGGCAACCGAGTTATGACCTTAACGGATGAATTAAGTATTGTTTAAAGGCATTCCAAAAGACGAGACTTAGGAATAGTAAAATGAAATATGATTATTTTGTCTAAAATGATAAATGAATGTTTGGAAGAGATAATGTGTTATCTCTTAAAGCTGTGAAGGATCAGAATGATGCATCTTCTTCTCACATGCTAGAGTATTGTAGTCTAAAGCATGACTAATTAACTTGAAACATTCAAAAATATACACAAGAAAGAATTTGTGTATAGACAAATGTAAAGAAGGTTTTCATCTGATATAAGGAAATGACATAACTTATGAGGATCTTAAGAAGATCTACATTTTTTAGATTTGTCCAAGATAGTGGATTATGATGGTTTGTTAACAAGCTTTTATGACCAATTTAGCTTAAAGGCTAGTAAGTGGTGGAAACTTACACTAAGGCAAGTATTCCACTATGAGAAAGCATTGATGAACTCACTGATACAATGACATGGTCTTGTTCAAATAATAAGTGTCAAGTTTGTCCTAAGTAATGCTAAACAAACAAAATCCAAATGCAAAAAATATGGGGGAGGCCGTTTGTGACAACCCCAAAAATAGGTCTAGAATTTTTTTTTAAAAATAAACTCAACGTTAGATATCGAGTGTGATGTTAGTCGAATAATTGAAGCGAACTGTACATTAGTAGGATTGGTCCGAACCATCGATATGATAACTAGTGGGCTCGATCCGGTGATTATGTAGGCCTCGATAGAGACACGGATAAGTCTAATAACAATACCTTAATCTATAACATGGGCTCGACCCAAAGTAATCAAACAAAACCGAGACTCGTTTAATCGAAACGAACCCGAACCTGATAACTTCAAAAATTGTACAAACCATTCAATAATTATCCAGCTTTATCGTGTATCCAAAATATATAATCCAAACATCAAATAATTTCTTATTACCACCTAGTCACCGAACCAAACAGAGCGAGAACCGACTAACGAGATATGTGACACGTTAGATATTATTATCTAAATTACATTGCGCCATGTTTTAATATAAAAATCGGTTCTCTATCCAATTTATACAAGGTAATTAGTGAAGTTTTGAAAATAAATAACAATATAACATAATGAGATATATTAGGTCTCCAAATATATTATAACATCAGGCATGTAGCTAAGTTTTTCAATGTACACACGCCTCGATGGTGATAATCCAACTATATGTTCGAACCAACTCACATGTCGTGAGAACATGGCGACTTCACTTTCATACACATTAGACCCGTATAACATGTCCAGAGTTTGTCATATCCGTGTGTGATCATGCTACATATGTTAGAAAGTTACCTAAAAGGGGTGGGCGGTGAACTGTCTTCGACAAGTAACTTATATATAAAACTCAAAAGGGTAATGCTAATGATATTTAAAACCGCTAAACAATCCAACAACACTAACAGTTAAATTCATCAATACCCACCCGCGCCAACACTGTCTCAATCATTCCATGTTAACACTTAGTATCCAATTATCATTTTCATAAAAGAAAGTGTCGCACCACCAATTCTTCAAAATTAAAAACAAAAATTTTGGGATTTCCTTCTATGAAGAACTAATTTTGTAATTCTCACCGGGAATGTATACCAAATCATTGGTATTATTTTTGTATTTTTCCTTGAAAACGGCGTTTATGAAATTCTCCTTTATCTGGATCTCTCTACGAATAATTCCAAAAACATTTCATTACTTAAACCATCAGATAATAATTAGGAACCTTTCCCTAATACCGCATCCCTCCTTATTTCTTCGGTTTAATGAATATCCAAATGATCCATACGAACACCTCATGAACCTATGATGCACTACTTCCTAGCCTATTTGAATGTTGAAATCACATATTCCGAATTCGTGATACAAGATATAATGGTCAACTTACAGTGGCGAGGAAATCTATATTTAATTATAAACTACATGAGTTTAGAACTCACCAGCTAGTTATGTTCTCACTCTCCTTTTTCTAGGAGCTTAACTTCGCACCCATCTAAACTCAATCTAATCATTTGATTCATTTACTATAATAACAACCTTGATAGTAAAACTATAATTCTTCAAATTTTGTTTAAGGATATCTAAGATTTTCTCAAAAATATACAAACCATATCTAAAGATTCATTAAAGTTGACTGAAACTTTAATAAAAGGATTACAAAAGTTCTTACTAAATTTTGTTAAAATTTACTAATTTTTTTTTTTGGGAATCTACAAATCTAGTGCCCACGTTTAAATTAACAAAACCTCATGGTTCTTCTTGAACCCTTTTACCCCCATCAAAATTTATCATTATATTCTCAATTCAATAACTCTTGAATGAAAATAACTTAACATCTTTATCTAAATTTTTGTAAATTCCAAGATGAATGTTTGATGGTCGTTTCATTTTCATCCATGCATTTCACTTTAAAATCGGATTCAGCATCATAGAATTTCAATTAAAATAAAATTTCTTTTCTTAACTTATGAAATCCGTACACACTTACTTTTCAAAAAAAAAAAATTTGTATTACCATAGTATGTCTAATAATTATACTTTCACTTATAGGTATGTTAAACCGGAAGTGAGAAAAACGTGACTTGAACAAACATCCTTGTGATGTCTTATTCATTTTACTTTCTAGGAAACTTCGTGCGACTTTTCTAAGACTTCTCTAGTCTAAGTGGAGGTGATTGTTGACACCCATGCCATACCTCGTCTAAGTCCAACTTAGTGACTTCACGTCCATAGGGTCATTTTATATCTTCTAAGCACAATTTGTTTTTCATTTATTTCAACGTGATAATTATACCTAATAGCCTTCCTGTGGACTTCGAATGGGACGCGGAGCCAACCTTAGTAACCTTACGACAACAATATCGTTTCATCTCTTATTAGAATACGCCATATCTTCCTTGTTGAAAATATTGGTTTCGATTGAATATAACCTTCAAGCTGCATTCTTTAGATAACACTCCTCCCAGGATCGTGAACATCTAAATAAAATCCACCCCGAAAAACCATTATGAATGTTCTTGATACTTACTTCGCTTCTTGAAATTTCTTTCACTGTACTATAAGCTCCTTGTTTTGTTTTATTATTACTGCTTGGAGAGTAAGCAGGAATAACATCATATGAAGAGCTTCCACATGACGGTTGCAGCCAATGCTCATAAACAATAAACATGTTTTCCTTTGAATCCACTAGGATAAATAAGTTGTCCCTAACAGTTCAATCATAGTATAGAACTGCATTCTGTAATATAACCATTTTATTCTTGGGAAGAATACCGGGTTTTGTCATTTCTTTGAATTATATTACTCTTGGTAGAAATCCATTCCATCGTGTAGACCACTCCTAATCGGTCCAAATTCTTCAAACAAACATTTTCTTGAAATGGCTAGTCTCCACAATGTTAGATAATAGATTTTCAGTTAAAGTGCTAGAACAAAATCTTATTTTGTAAACGTAAGAATTTAATAGGTTGAACAATTCTCGTAAGAGCTGAAGTCACTCTTTGAATCTATGAAGACCCCTGGGGTAAAGATCTTAAGACCTGATATCGGAGTCTACATACCGGTTTAAGCTTGTTTGCCTATATTTCAACCACGCCATTGTTATGTGATCTTGAGGAATAAAACAAATAGGACGCATTTTTGACTTGACTTCCAATACTTCAAAAAAAATCTCGTTCGACACAATAAAGTCCTCCAAAGGCAAACAATAACCTTTGTCACTAAACCTTTATGTTCTAGAATAAACTAATTACTACACCATTTCCTCCCATTGAAGTCCTTTAGTTTCGTATAAGCCTAGAGGACTAATCATATTTCATTTGGTGATTCTTAAACCTTCGGTTGACGTCAATAATTTATTTGGTCAAGTGATGACTTAATAATCTTATATATCCTAGTCAACTACAAACAATGTGTCATCCTCTTAGATTTGGTACAATCATGGAGCCGGGTACATTAAGTTAATGAAGTTGTAATATATAAAACGAGAAAAATACGTGTTACTCTCACCTATATAACCTACATTGAATTTCGAGGACAAAATATTTGTAAGTTGAGAAGACTGTAACAACCCCAAAAATAGGTCTAGAATTTTTTTTTTTTAAATAAACTCAACGTTAGATATCGAGTGTGATGTTAGTCGAATAATTGAAGCGAACTGTACATTAGTAGGATTGGTCCGAACCATCGATATGATAACTAGTGGGCTCGATCCGGTGATTATGTAGGCCTCGATAGAGACACGGATAAGTCTAATAACAATACCTTAATCTATAACATGGGCTCGACCCAAAGTAATCAAACAAAACCGAGACTCGTTTAATCGAAACGAACCCGAACCTGATAACTTAAAAATTTGTACAAACCATTCAATAATTATCCAGCTTTATCATGTATCCAAAATATATAATTCAAACATCAAATAATTTCTTATTACCACCTAGTCACCGAACCAAACAGAGCGAGAACCGACTAACGAGATATGTGACACGTTAGATATTATTATCTAAATTACATTGCGCCATGTTTTAATATAAAAATCGGTTCTCTATCCAATTTATACAAGGTAATTAGTGAAGTTTTGAAAATAAATAACAATATAACATAATGAGATATATTAGATTTCCAAATATATTAATCAGATTTCCTGCCAATCAAAACCATTGACATCCTGCGGCCTCCATTCATATTCGATCAGCCTCTGCACCCAATCCAAGTTCATGCATTCACCACTAACCAAGAAATCTCCTGCTACAAACTGATCCTCCATTACTTTTATATGAAATCCCTATTATTAACCCTCTTTGGGATTCAATCAAAATGCTCAAGCTTCATCAATTGAATACTCTCTTGTTTCACATTTTCTTCAAGAATCGAACCTGCCATCAAAGACAAGGAATCGGGTAACTTGTTACTGTTTTATCAATCCCTAATCCATTCTATTGTAACACTCCTAATGTGATGTTAACCATTTCCAGCCCTGATCTCTGTTTCACTACTCGCGGATTTTTCCCAGAAACTAAACCCGTGGAACCTATTCACTTGTTCGAGGTAATCGCGAATGCTTGTTAAACAAGTACCCGGGTGTTTTCTTATGAACAACCAGCCCTCAAAAAGCTGAACAAAAATCATATACCGATCAGTAAGCCATTCAAGAACCTCAACCCATAACCATACGAAAACTGAATTTTTATAAATATAAAACCCTAAACGAGAAACTCAGTTTTGAACCAAGCCAATAAACTTTGTTAATATTTCCTGAATATGCTGGTAATATAACAGGTTTGAAACTATAAAAATAACGCTAGTGCAGCCCCCAAAAACCGTGGACAACATACGGCCGTTCGGTAACTCGTTTAGGTGAAAACTTGTTAGAAAACAAAGCCGATATGCGACCATATTAACTTCTGGACATCTAAACTAAGTTCCAGTAGTTAAACGTGTTTATTTATGTCCTTAAACTTGGTATAAATCAGCCCCAAGAGATAACATTAAACCGTGTGATAAAAAAACCTTTTAAACCGTCACTTTTGTAACCCGTTTAATTGTGAAACAAATCGAGAAACCTAAATAATATTATAACATATCTTTTCAGACCTAAATATAATATTTTGAAGAATAATAACCTGACCCAAAAATGTTTTTAATGAAACATTGCTTTAACAAGCAAACTAGGACCCAAACGGGCCAAAACCGGACATGTTAGTATAAACGCAACTGGGAATATGCCTTTAAAACCCATGAAATAATAAAGCAACTTATTTTATGTATCATAACAGCTATTAACATGTATGATGACCAAAAGTGGGTTTTTGTTAAAAAGGGTATTCTTGGAATTTAACAAGTTAAACCGTAAATTCCATAAAATATAAAACTGAAACTACGAAAGAGAAAATATTGATTTTAAAACAGAAAGTTTTAAGTTAAACGTGTTTATTTTGAACCCTGAACTTGGTATAAATCAGCCCCGGAAGATACCTATAAACCGTGTGTTAAAAAGCATCCGAACCGGCACTTTGGTAACCCGTTTTGATAAGAAACGACACCTGCAGCCTACATGATATTACAACATATTTTTGCAGCCCAAAATCTACTATTTTGATGATATATAATCTGGCCCAAAACTACTCTAAGCGAAACATCGCTTGAAAACCAAACTATAGCCCAAACGGGCCAAAACCGGGGCCTTACTCGCAAGAGCAGCCATGAATACATTTTAAAAACCTAATAAGTGTTAAAACAACTTATTTTGATGTATTACAACAGTTTCTAAAATGTTTGATAACCAAAATTGAGTTTTGTTAAAAAAATATATAGAATAAATGTGATAACGGGCCTAAACCGAACCGAACCGAAACCACTGTTCGGGTTCCCAACACCCTCATATCAATATAAAACTTTTAATAAGTCATTACTATGTATTATTACAGGTCCAAAACTATTTTATGGTGAAAAAAAAACTGGATTTTAACTAATAAATGTGGCTAAGGGCATTTTTGGAACCAAAGAAAAAGCCGGCTATTACTCAAAAAGTGAAAATATAAAAATATGTTTTTAAAGCAGTAACTTATGAGCTAAAATGAAGAAATATAAGTCATAAAATAATTAAGGATGAGTGGTTTTGGAAAAAGGGCCCGTTTGCAAACTTAAACTCATTGTTTCGTTTAAAACCGACAACGAGCCGACTTTAAAATACTAAAATGCTTCAAAAATATAAAAATGAATATTTTTCAATAAGTGATATCTAAAATACTTTATTAGAACTTTAAAAACCATTTTCGATATTTACAACGCCCTTTTTGTAAAGAAATAGCGTTTAAACGCGAATTACGATAAAACCGGCATAAACCGAACAAGTGTTTTGAAGGATACAAAATTATGAAGTTTTTGATTTCTAACAGTAGGTATAAGTTAATAAAACCATAATTTGAGTATTTACTTATTTTACAAAAACTTGCCAAGTCCTTAACACGATTTTTACCAAAACGGACGTTAAACGAGAGTACGGGAACTAAACCTGTTTACACAAAACTTGCTGAATAATCAGACCTGGAAATAACATAATTTTGTATAATATATATTTCTTGTAACATCCTAAAATTTTTATAATGATAAATAAAAGAAAGTTATGTTTAGTGATTTCACGTTTTAGTTATTTAATGTCGAGTAAGGAACGGGTCATGGGCTTAGATTACGTAAGATGGGTTAAATGAGAATGGGCCTTGGGCCCGTGGGCTCGAGAGTTACTACCAAGTCCCTACCTCCAATTTGTCACTAACTCCCTTCCACTCCCACACCCAAACACTCTCAATTCTAGAGAGAGAAACTAGAGAGAGAAAGTTCTCGAGTCACAAATCCGAGTCCACAATCTTGTTCCTAATCGTTTTTGGTAAGTCCCTCTCGAAAATCATCCGTTTTCATAACCATTTTCGGCCTCAAATCGAGCAAAAACTCCCATTTTCGTAACTTGAGTTTTCGGGTCAAAAACCGTCTTGTTTTGGTGTCAAAATGCAACTTTTGATGTTTAAAATCACTGGGAATCGATAGCCCTTTCAATCCCGAACATTTCCATGTCAAAAACTTCGATTTTGGGTCAAAATCTGGAAAATCCGGAAAAAACCCGTAGGTTTCTCCGTCGCCCAGCTTGAAGGCGTCGAATCAGTCCATTCGATCGAATGAGTCAATCGAATCAGTCCATTCGATCGAATGAGTCAATCGAACCAGTCCATTCGATCGAATAAGAAAGCAACCGAATGGTCTCCGCCTCATTCGACCGAATGAGATCCGTATTCGATCGAACGAGTATCTATCCGATCGAACGAGTGCCATGTTCGACCGAACGAGTTTTCCCAGCTGGTTCGATCGAGTGTGTGTCTAGTTCGATCGAGTGTGCCTCAGATTCGATCGAATATGTCCCTATTCGACCGAATCAAGCCAGAACCAAGTTGTTTCCAAGTTCGCCTAAGGTTTAACTTCGCCTGAAGTGAAGTTCGTTTATAAAATGAATTAAAAACCTAATGGAAAATGTGTTAAGGCAGTTATCGAAAACGAGTAGTAGTAGTTAATTGATATGTGTAAATATTATACAGTTAGCCGAGCCCAGTTAAAGAAAGGAATTACAATCAACGGAGAACGTAACCGTGTTCAGGTGAGTTTCTAGCCCCCTTATGTGTTATGTTTTCGGGGCTGTGTGCATACTCAATATGATGTTAATACGCTTATCCTAAGAGATAAGTGTATGCCTTATGTGAATGATATGATATGTATGAATGATTGCTTGATGTTACGTGAACGATCTTCGGATATTGCACGTACTGTCAGGTTGTAACGCTATGTGTAAGGTAAGTATGATATGTATGTTTACGTGTATGAACGTGATAAAGATAATAAAAGAAAGAAATGATAATGTATGGTTGTATGGTAACGAAGAGGGAATCGAACCCTACTAATATTCGAGAACTAGGGAACCGAACCCTACTAATGTTCGAGGAAAGAGGGTACCGAGCCCTAATAATACTCGAGGAAAGAGGGTACCGAGCCCTAATAATACTCGTGGAAGGAGGGTACCGAGCCCTAATAATACTCGAGGAAGGAGGGTACCGAGCCCTAATAATACTCGAGGAAAGAGGGTACCGAGCCCTAATAATACTCGAGGAAGGAGGGTACCGAGCCCTAATAATACTCGAGGAATGTAGGGCGTAATGCTCTTTATAACATAAGATATGAAAGTAAGTTAATACAAAAGAAAGTAAGAAAGTATGAAAGTAAGAAAGTATGAATGTAAGAAAGTAAGAAAGTATGAAAGTATAAAAGTATGAATGAAAGGATGAATATATTGTTATGTGAAGGGTATGATTATGTGATTATCTAGAACTCACTCAGCGTAGCTGACTTTTAGTATGCACGCAGGTGAGTAGAATGAGGCAGCTCGCTTGAGGGGACACATGGCACTGAACGAGAGTCTGGCATCTGAAGACTTATGACGTTTTAATTTTAATAGTTTAATGTGAAAAACAAAGGATGTTTTGAGACAAGTTATGAATTATGTAATGTTTTATGAAAGTTTCATATTCCGCGTAAATGTTTAAATTAACTCTGATATTTAGAACTGTGTTTATGAGTAAATCCAACGCGAAAGTAGGGCTTCCGGTAACGGGGCCTTACAAGTTGGTATCAGAGCAAAGTTCGAGAGATTTAAGCATCCTACATGCTTAGACTCGAACGGAGTATGGGATATAAATAAGAAAGGAAAGAAGATGCCAGTTCAAGAATGCCATGTGTTGCTCAAGCGAGAATGGTAAAGGTAAGGTGTATGATTAAATGATATATGTTAATGAGAAAGGAAAGATATGTGAACGTCAGGGATAGGAATAATTGATTGTTTGATTTGACAAACTGCTTAAGTAGAACCAGCACAAATAGACTCATAAAGGGAAGTGTATAGGACACGGAAGGTAACGTGATCAGCTAATCACAACTGGCCACTGTTATTACCTGTTAGCCTTACTATCCTTGTACTAAATAGTTCCTTGAGTGATGATGTTTGTGTTTTCCCTTTTAGAATACTAATGGCGGGAGCTGGAGAATTTGTTGGAACTGGGGGTCGCACTGGACGTCGTGGCAGGCCTCGTCTTGTCCGGCAACCCTCGGTAGAAGAAGCTTCCCACACCGAAGATGAAGGAAGCGCAGCTGGAGGAGACCAGAACAACAACGAAGAAGTTCAACTTAGCCCTGCAGTTCAAGCAGCCATTGTTCAGGCTGTGGTTGCTGCTGTGAAGAACCTGAATCCCGAAGGATCTGCTGGAAGCCGTGAACGAACTGCTGAAGGGGCGGGTGGTGATGGTAGGAAGGATGGGGAAGGTGAAAGAGGGGCCTCGAGTGGGGATAAGTCTGTGAAAGTCGATGATGGGAGAAGAGGACAAGGTGGGTGCAGCTATAAGTCCTTCAAAGGATGCGACCCGCCAAAGCTGACCGGGTTGGGAGACGCAATCGCTACTCTCCAATGGATAACCGCTATGGACAAGGTTATCCGTATTAGCGAATGCCGCCCCGACCAAGCTGTGGGTTATGCTACTCAGTCATTCGTAGACGAGGCTATGTATTGGTGGGAGAGTGTGGAGCAGAGGAAGACCCGTGAAGAGCTCAAAGAGATGAGGTGGGATGATCTGAAAGAGTTAGTGATGATGAAGTTCTGTGCTGACGCCGAGGTTGAAAGGGCGGAGATGAAATTCTTAAACTTGAAAGCTGGGACAATGACACATCGTGAGTACACCACCGAGTTCAATCGAATGTCTAGGTTGGTGCCCGATATGGTCAACACTGAGGCAAAAAGGATCAAGTGTTATGTGAGGGGATTACCGCAGAGAGTTCGCATGTTAGTCAGAACAAGTAAACCTACTACTTTCGATTCTGCTGTCGAACTCGCAGAAATGGTTTATGCAGACTTGGTTGCGGATGATGTGGTGGTGGGAGATGAGAAGAAAGAGAAGAAATGGGTCGCTCCTGCTAAACGACCCGGTACCCAGATGTGGAACCCTAAGAACAAACAGCCGAGAGTTTGGGAGAACAGGTCGTGCAAGACTTGTGGCAAGGCGCACAGTGGTGAGTGTAGGTGGGGAAAGGGTTCGGATACATGTCATAAGTGTGGAAAGATACATGCCGGAGAATGTAAATTTGGGTCGAATGTTTGCTACAAGTGTGGGAAGGCAGGTCATTATGCTCATGAGTGCAGTTCTAAGCCTGCATGCTACAAGTGTGGTAAGACGGGTCATTTTGCTAGGGAGTGTACCGAAAGTGAAGCTGGAGGTAGTAGAAAGAAGGATGCCGATCAAGCTAGGCCAAGAACTAGAGCCTACATGCTGACCCAAGAACAAGCCAAGCAGATTCCTGATGTTGTGACCGGTACGTTCCTAGTAAACGGCATTTCTGCTTTAGTATTATTTGATTCTGGTGCGAATAGAAGTTTTGTAGCTACGACATTTAGTAAACTCGCTAAAATGAAAGGCTGCCGAGTGTCCGAAACTTTTGTAGTAGAAACCGCTAGTGACACTTCGGTTAAAATAACGAAGATGGTTAAGAACTGTACGATAGAATTGGAAGGGCATGAGTTCCCGATTACCTTGTACGTTATGACCTTGGGAGGGTTCGATGTGGTTTTGGGTATGGATTGGTTGTCTGAGTTTGAGGCTCAGATAGTATGTAAGAGTAGGATTATAAGGTTAAAGTCATCGGATGGTAGCGCGGTAACGGTTTATGGTGATAAGGAAAGTTCTGGGCTTAATGTCATTTCGATGATAAAAGCTGAGGGTTTGCTAAGGCGAGGGTGTGGTGCCTACCTGGCGTATGTTGTCAACGCTACGGCCGAGACGAAAGAAATGAAGAATGTTCATATTGTGCGGGACTACCCAGAAGTATTCCCTGAGGATCTTCCGGGGTTGCCACCTGAGCGAGAGATAGAATTTCAGATAGATCTAGTACCAGGAGCCCAGCCCGTCGCGAAAGCGCCTTACCGTCTAGCACCGTCCGAGATGAAGGAATTGATGTCCCAACTGCAAGAACTCCTCGACAAGGGTTTTATCAGACCGAGTGTTTCCCCGTGGGGCGCACCAGTATTGTTCGTGAAAAAGAAGGATGGAAGTATGAGAATGTGCATAGACTATCGTGAGTTGAATAAGCTTACGGTAAAGAATAGATATCCGTTGCCAAGGATTGATGATCTGTTTGACCAGCTGCAAGGTTCAAGTTGGTTCTCACGAATAGATCTCAGATCAGGCTACCATCAGCTGAGGGTGAAAGAGGCAGACATCCCTAAGACAGCGTTCCGAACGCGGTATGGACACTACGAGTTCCTCGTAATGTCATTCGGTCTAACCAATGCTCCTGCAGCATTTATGGACATGATGAATAGGGTGTGTCGGCCGATGTTGGATAAGTCGGTTATCGTCTTCATTGACGATATATTGATTTATTCAAAGTGTGAGTCTGACCATGCCGAGCATCTGAGAGAAGTATTGGAAGTTCTGAAGAAAGAGAAGTTGTACGCCAAGTTTTCGAAGTGCGCGTTCTGGTTAAGAGAAGTGCAATTTTTAGGTCATGTGGTTAATCCGGAGGGGATTACCGTGGACCCAGCTAAGATTGAAGCGATAACGAATTGGAAGACTCCGCAGAATCCGACGGATATACGAAGCTTCCTAGGGTTAGCTGGCTACTATAGGAGATTCATCGAAGGTTTCTCCAAGATAGCCGCACCGCTGACCGGTATGACCCGAAGGTCGATAGTATTCAGCTGGGGAAAATTTCAAGAAGAAGCCTTTGAAAAATTGAAGAAGAGACTCACGCAAGCTCCAATCCTTACTCTACCCGATGGTGACGAGGATTTCGTTGTTTGTGCTGATGCTTCGCATCAAGGATTAGGTTGCGTGTTGATGCAACGAGGGAAGGTGATAGCATACGCGTCCAGACAGTTGAAGGTCCATGAAAGTACTTATCCGACGCATGATTTGGAGTTAGCAGCTGTAGTGCATGCTCTTAAGATATGGAGGCATTATCTGTACGGCACTAAGTGTACTATCTATACCGATCATAAGTGTTTAAAGTACTTCTTCGAGCAGAAAGAACTGAACATGAGGCAGAGAAGATGGTTAGAATTGATAAAGGATTACGACTGTGAGATTAAGTATTACCCCGGTAAAGCTAACGTGGTCGCTGATGCGTTAAGTCGGAAGAATGAGGAAGTCCTTGCAACAGTGAAGTCATACAAGTTGATCATGAACCCGAGTCTTTTTGAAGAAATCATCAAGGTGCAGTCAGAAGTGTTAATAGATGAAGGGTTAGTAAAGAAGGAAAGGATTTATGGCCAGCAAGATGAGTTGATGGAAAACACGCATGGAGTTAAAACTAGGTTCGACCGTATGTGGATCCCACGCCATGGTGATCTTAGAAGTCGAATCTTAGATGAAGCTCATAAGTCAAGGTATTCAATCCATCCTGGAGCTACAAAGATGTATCAAGACTTGAAAAGAGATTACTGGTGGCCAGCAATGAAGAATGATGTAGTAGATTATGTTGGTAAGTGCTTAACTTGCTTACAAGTCAAAGCCGAACATCAAAAGCCTTATGGGAAGATGCAACCGCTAGAGATACCTGAGTGGAAATGGGAACACATCACCATGGATTTCATAACTAAGCTACCTCGTACGGCTAAGCAACATGATACCATCTGGGTGATTGTGGACCGTTTGACCAAGAGTGCTCACTTTCTGCCCATACGAGAGGCCATCTCGTCAGAAACGTTAGCAAACTTGTTCATCAAGGAAGTGGTAACCAAGCATGGAGTACCGTTATCGATCGTGTCTGATAGGGATACACGGTTTACTTCGAGGTTCTGGAAGAAATTTCATGAAGCTATGGGGACGAGGTTGAACATCGGTACGGCGTATCATCCTCAAACTGATGGACAGTCCGAACGGACGATCCAAACCCTTGAGGATATGCTACGTGCTTGTGTTTTAGATTTTGGTGGAAGTTGGGATGATCATCTGCATCTGGCAGAGTTCTCCTATAACAACAGTTACCATTCAAGTATCGGTATGCCACCGTTTGAGATGTTGTACGGTAGACGATGTAGAACCCCGGTGTGTTGGGGTGAGATTGGTCAGAAAGAAATGGGAAGCCTAGAAGTGGTTCAAGAAACGTCTTCAAAGTTCGATCAGATCAAAACAAGAATGAAAGCCGCTCAAGACAGACAAAAGTCTTATGCAGATAAGCGGCGACGACCAATTGAGTTTAACGTTGGTGACAATGTGATGCTTAAGGTCTCGCCTTGGAAGGGGATTATCCGTTTTAGGAAAAGAGGAAAGTTGAGTCCGAGGTACATTGGACCGTTCAAGATTGTAAAACGTGTGGGTGAAGTAGCTTACAAACTGGATTTACCCGATGAGTTAGATGGAATTCATTCAACCTTCCATGTTTCTCATCTGAGGAAGTGTCTAGCTGATGACACGTCTCACGTGCCATTAATGGACATCGAGGTTGATGAACAATTGAACTACATCGAGCAACCGATAAAGATCGTTGATCGCAAGGAGAAGCAGCTTCGTCATAAGGTCATACCCTTGGTCAAAGTGATATGGAAACACCGCAAGGGATCAGATGCTACTTGGGAAGTTGAGGATGAGATGCGCAAGTTTTACCCTAGTTTGTTTATGTAATAGTTAGGTTTCGGGGACGAAACCTCTTTAAGGGAGGAAGACTTGTAACATCCTAAAATTTTTATAATGATAAATAAAAGAAAGTTATGTTTAGTGATTTCACGTTTTAGTTATTTAATGTCGAGTAAGGAACGGGTCATGGGCTTAGATTACGTAAGATGGGTTAAATGAGAATGGGCCTTGGGCCCGTGGGCTCGAGAGTTACTACCAAGTCCCTACCTCCAATTTGTCACTAACTCCCTTCCACTCCCACACCCAAACACTCTCAATTCTAGAGAGAGAAACTAGAGAGAGAAAGTTCTCGAGTCACAAATCCGAGTCCACAATCTTGTTCCTAATCGTTTTTGGTAAGTCCCTCTCGAAAATCATCCGTTTTCATAACCATTTTCGGCCTCAAATCGAGCAAAAACTCCCATTTTCGTAACTTGAGTTTTCGGGTCAAAAACCGTCTTGTTTTGGTGTCAAAATGCAACTTTTGATGTTTAAAATCACTGGGAATCGATAGCCCTTTCAATCCCGAACATTTCCATGTCAAAAACTTCGATTTTGGGTCAAAATCTGGAAAATCCGGAAAAAACCCGTAGGTTTCTCCGTCGCCCAGCTTGAAGGCGTCGAATCAGTCCATTCGATCGAATGAGTCAATCGAATCAGTCCATTCGATCGAATGAGTCAATCGAACCAGTCCATTCGATCGAATAAGAAAGCAACCGAATGGTCTCCGCCTCATTCGACCGAATGAGATCCGTATTCGATCGAACGAGTATCTATCCGATCGAACGAGTGCCATGTTCGACCGAACGAGTTTTCCCAGCTGGTTCGATCGAGTGTGTGTCTAGTTCGATCGAGTGTGCCTCAGATTCGATCGAATATGTCCCTATTCGACCGAATCAAGCCAGAACCAAGTTGTTTCCAAGTTCGCCTAAGGTTTAACTTCGCCTGAAGTGAAGTTCGTTTATAAAATGAATTAAAAACCTAATGGAAAATGTGTTAAGGCAGTTATCGAAAACGAGTAGTAGTAGTTAATTGATATGTGTAAATATTATACAGTTAGCCGAGCCCAGTTAAAGAAAGGAATTACAATCAACGGAGAACGTAACCGTGTTCAGGTGAGTTTCTAGCCCCCTTATGTGTTATGTTTTCGGGGCTGTGTGCATACTCAATATGATGTTAATACGCTTATCCTAAGAGATAAGTGTATGCCTTATGTGAATGATATGATATGTATGAATGATTGCTTGATGTTACGTGAACGATCTTCGGATATTGCACGTACTGTCAGGTTGTAACGCTATGTGTAAGGTAAGTATGATATGTATGTTTACGTGTATGAACGTGATAAAGATAATAAAAGAAAGAAATGATAATGTATGGTTGTATGGTAACGAAGAGGGAATCGAACCCTACTAATATTCGAGAACTAGGGAACCGAACCCTACTAATGTTCGAGGAAAGAGGGTACCGAGCCCTAATAATACTCGAGGAAAGAGGGTACCGAGCCCTAATAATACTCGAGGAAGGAGGGTACCGAGCCCTAATAATACTCGAGGAAGGAGGGTACCGAGCCCTAATAATACTCGAGGAAAGAGGGTACCGAGCCCTAATAATACTCGAGGAAGAAGGGTACCGAGCCCTAATAATACTCGAGGAATGTAGGGCGTAATGCTCTTTATAACATAAGATATGAAAGTAAGTTAATACAAAAGAAAGTAAGAAAGTATGAAAGTAAGAAAGTATGAATGTAAGAAAGTAAGAAAGTATGAAAGTATAAAAGTATGAATGAAAGGATGAATATATTGTTATGTGAAGGGTATGATTATGTGATTATCTAGAACTCACTCAGCGTAGCTGACTTTTAGTATGCACGCAGGTGAGTAGAATGAGGCAGCTCGCTTGAGGGGACACATGGCACTGAACGAGAGTCTGGCATCTGAAGACTTATGACGTTTTAATTTTAATAGTTTAATGTGAAAAACAAAGGATGTTTTGAGACAAGTTATGAATTATGTAATGTTTTATGAAAGTTTCATATTCCGCGTAAATGTTTAAATTAACTCTGATATTTAGAACTGTGTTTATGAGTAAATCCAACGCGAAAGTAGGGCTTCCGGTAACGGGGCCTTACATTTCTGGAAAATTTGAAGTTTAATTTACAAGACCATTCGTTTACTTAAAACTATTCTTTCAAAGCATCTCGTTAAAAACCGACAGCACTAGTGGTAGCCGGCATTGTTAACTTTTGTAAACACAAGACGTGGTTGTCTTGAACAAGAATCATTAAATTTCTTATATGAATAAATTATATAGCTTCTATGGTCATATGGTAACTCGAAACCTAACCGAAAGCCCGAACTTTCCAAAAATGGAAACTTTATCGAAACCCGGCAAATGAACCAAGGTAACTAAAACTCTCGGGAGTTGAAATACATACCTAAAACACAAAACACCAATATTATAATATTATTTAAGTGTAACTTTCCATACAAGGAAACTTTATTCACCAAGAACCAAACGTTGTGGCCAGCACTTAGAATTAACTAGTATGCAATACCAATAACAAATTTTACATTGTTGTCCAGTAACTTATTGTGAAATAATGTATATACTTGGCATACTTGGTGATTTCTAGCATAGGGCAAGCTCACTGATTATCTTCCATATACATATTGCAGACGGACTGAGGTGAGTTTCGTGCTGCCCTTTTTACTTAAACTTTTTGAGCTGGATACATGCTGGTTTTACTTATGGTGTGATGTTTATCAAGACTTGTTTTCTGCCATATTTTTGTCCCACTTTAAATTACGAAATCATTAACTCTGGAGTGAGCCTACGGCTCGTATGGGTTGGTAGTACTATTTGGGAGACCCCCACGCACAGTGACCCTTTGTCGGGTAAACCACACTGAGGTCTGCGGACCGTTGCAGCATATGACCTAACGTTTGGATTATTGCTTGGCAGAGTAATAATCGGGGACGGGTGCCATTCGGTTGTAAGTCAAGGGGAGGCTTATGATCGAATTCAGGATTAATTGTGGACTTGATTGATGTGCACCATGCTTTATACTTACATACACGCAAACTTGCGCCGTCTTATAAATTAACTCTTTTAAGAAGAAACCCTTTAGGGGTTTGTACAAATTGTAATTAAGGTGACTTCTCAAGCGTGTGAAGAAAGAGAGAATCTTTACTTACCCCATCTGCAAGTTGGATAATTTTTTCCAATAACACTTTAATGTGGGGGTGCTTGCATTTTAACTTGGAAGGTTTAGCAATGAGGATTATTGTAAAACAATCTAACATTGCAAGCACACGACTAAGTGGAAGACAAAAAGGTCGTAGTACATAACGGAGATGTGTTTGCCTTAATTATAAGTGTATCTTACAAAGAAAAATATTATAACCAGATTCAGGTGGTCACTGAGGTCATAGTCTTAGAAAGTTGAAAATATGCAAAATTAACTTATAGGTGAATAACACATCATGACAACTGATGTCAACTACACAAGTTATCTGTAGTGACTAGACAAAGTCAATGATAATGTTATGGATCCAACAACCTGAGGGTTTAGTTGAAATCATGTTATGGAATGAGACTAAAGCCCATAAAAAAGGGTATATAAAGGAAAACATAACTTAGTTGACTGGAGATCCCAAGATCTAAGTTCAATAGGACAACCTAATTATATATCCTAGGGTGGTCACTGTGGAGGCATAACTTATGTTTAAGTAAAAACATAAGCTAATATATATATATATATATATATATATATATCCTCCTAAATCATAAAGGGAGTCTAATTACTTCCTAGTCCATTCCTATAATAACATTGACATGTTGTGAGGCTAAGCATAATATATATGGTTAATGATTTGTGTAAATCATTATAAATTTAATGCTTTTAATGATTTCTGGATAATCACCTATGTGAAAGAGAAGTGGGGTCGCTTTGAATGAAATTGTGGGGTGAGCAATTCCTGGAGCTTTCATAGAACCAGGCTACTGTTCCAGGACCATAATGGACACGACAATGAGGAGATGTGCCCGGCTAGGGAGAGTATTGTATGAAGTGTATTGTCGTCTACACCAATGGAGGTTTGTTCAAGGACATCACATCTACTAACCGCTAGGAGACTAAGTATACTACACAAAGGAAGGTTCAAAGCTAACACGTACCTATCCTGCAATACTCAACTGTCGAGGTTTCATTGGATATTTTGTGTGTTTTGATCAATCTCCATTCATGTGGGGGATTGTTGGAAAATATGGTGAATGGATATTTGATGGTTTTATTATATGTGACTCTTTAAGTGGTGAATTTAATTATTTCTCTTAACTAGAGTATTTATGTTACTTTATTAGAGGTTTAATGTCTAATATTAAGTCTCTAATTAATAAGAGACTTTTCATCCATGCATGGCTCTATATATAGGAGTTCTTATGTGTCTCATGGAGATGAGAGAAAAAGAATTCTTAGAGAAGAGAGAATACTTGAAGACCACATGTGTGGGAACCTATGGAGAAGAGTACTCTCTAATCGTTTCTATCACCATCTTATTCTTCCCTATGTCTTTTCCACAACACACTTTACCTAATGCAATCACGGGTGCGCGTGCCATCTCCGGCAGTACACACACTGTTCCGGTTGTTGTATCCTGGGAAACAGACGGACTCTTTAGTAGAGACCCGAATCTGTTTTAAGGGAAATGTATTGAATACGTGCCTCAACCACACTATATATATATATAGTTTTGTTCATCTTTTGCTACAGTCAATTGAGTTAGCCACACCAAGGAAAACTAAGACGAATGTGAAAATACCCAACGGGTGGAAGACTTGAGTCAAGAAGTTTTTGTTAAAGTTCTCACCAAAGACGTCGGCATGAATCTTTATATTAATATAAATTGCACTTTATATTTATTTCTTTTTGGTTTTGTATACGGTATTATACTATGGTATTTCTCTTTTATAACGAGAGTATCGTTATAATTATTTTATTTTATTATTTTTAAATAATATTGTGACCCATGTCCTACAATATCTTTACAAGACTTTGATATTTAGGATCAACGAAAGCAATCAAAGGTCAAGTAACTCAAGAATTTAAAAGATTAAAAAAACCTCAAAAGGTTTATTGATAAATTAATATTATAAACAATCATCCATAAATCGTCGTGAAAATTCCTATTTGTAATTGAAAACCAATGACATAAAACTTACTTACTTTTGCTAAGTTTTAAAGCAACAATAGAAATGATAGAAGAAATAAAAATTCAAATTCAAATTATGTGATCATCTAGCATAACTTTTGCTAAGTTTTAAAGTTTTCAACCTTAGTTAAACTGATTTAAAACCCAAATTAAAATAATGCTTTTCTACATTTTGTTTTGATCCGGATCGAATTGATGCTTTAAAGCATTTCATTTTAACCTAACTCAATGTGACTCAAACATGCTTGAGAAAGAAAGAGATAAAACTCAAAAGGTTGTTTTCCAAAACTGAATTTTGGTGTTAGTTGATGTGAGAATAAAGAAAAGGTATAATCATATGACAAAGGATGGTTTCTTAATCATAATTTTACATACCTTTTTGTTTGACATGACAAGTACCCACAAATCGTCACTTACTAGGATAAGAAACACCTTGATAAGCTAATGGTGTGAATGTGACTTTGGGGTCAGAATTATACATGGTTTTAAATACAAGTTGTTTAAAAGCATGCCAACACCACAAAAAAAAAATAATATATTAGAAATTAGTAATGACGGTAGAGGCTCAAGTCCCAGATCGATAATCAAACACGAACTAAACAAATAACTCTTGTTTATATTAATCAGAAAATATAATTTAAAAAACTGATTGCAAACTCTCAAACCCTAACTCGGTTTGATTATTGATGAACCCTAACTTGGTTGCATCTAGATGAACCCTAACTCGGTTACATCTCGTGTGTCTCTAGATGAACCGTAACTCGGTTGCATTTCACACGTTCTACAATGTCTAACCATGACTTGATTTATATAGACTAACCTAACTTGCTAGCCAAGACATTACCTATTACAATTACAATACAATTAGGAAACATAACCAACTATGACCGACTTGTCAATATTGGTCCCTCATTTTCACCGACTTGTGACTTGGAGTCCGAAATTACTTCCAACAATCACCCCCTAATTTCCGACTCGAAATAGGTGGTACTTTGTCTCCAAACTCGTTTCCTTTTACCCTTGTGATTTGACGCATGATCTTGACCTTCTCAGTTTTCACAACCATATTGGTCTTCATCATCTTGGTCTTCATCATATTGGTCTTGACCTCTTGAAACTCCTCTTGATCCATAGATGTGTTCTTTCGGCTCTCCCGAACTCAACTACCTCTGTGACACTGTCCCCGACCATTCACTCGGTCGTATGAACTCGCATAACCACTCCTTTGCCTTCAATCTCAGTCATCTAATCGAGCAAACATCAATCTTCTTTGATCTTCTTTTGTTCCCGAATCAAAACACGAGCACATCTTTCAAATCCTTGGTCAAAACATAACTCGCTCAAACAGCATAAAATCAAACTCTAAATTGAACCAACTTGTCCAACCCCCTTGTTAAAGTCCGTTGGAACAATATGAACAACTTTTCAAAGCCAAGCCCGCTTGATTGCAAAATAAAATAATCTTAAATTGCTTAAAAATAATTTTTCTTTGCTCTATGAGCTGTGGCAACCTTTGTTGACTTTCGTGTCTTTTTTTGTAATGATTTCACAATACAAAAGTTCCACAAAACTAGGTACAGCAAGAACCTTAACCGTAACAGCCGATCGAGTTTCTTTTCCTTTTCTTCTTCAATTGGCAGCCAACTGAAAAACCTCACCCGGTTCTTTAGTTTTTCTTTTATGCCTTCAATTTGCTCATAATTCCAACACCGATTATTGTTCAACTATTTGATTTCCGCCTTGAATCAAAACAATTTCTTGTGTAAGGAACGTCTTCGCAAAACCCTTGGAATAGCACCGATCGACAACCAACTTGTTTCCGAGCAGTCGCCACACGAACAGCCTACTCGCTGCCTGCCACTGGTAAACACTTGCAATCTAATTTCCGACTCGTAAATCCTTAACCGCTAATCTCTGGTAACTCGATTATCGATTTCTTGAACTTGGCTCTGATACCAATTCAAGTCCCAGATCAATAATCAAAAACGAACTAAACGAATAACTCCCGTTTATATTAATCAGAAAATATAACTTAAAAAAAATGATTGCAAATTCTCAAACCCTAACTCGGTTTGATTATTGATGAACCCTAACTTGGTTGCATCTAGATGAACCCTAACTCGGTTACATCTCGTATGAGTCTCTAGATGAACCCTAACTCGGTTGCATTTCACACGTTCTTCAATGTCTAACCATGACTTGGTTTATATAGACTAACCTAACTTGCTAGCCAAGACATTATCTATTATAATTACAATACAATTAGGAAACATAACCAACTATGACCGACTTGTCAATATTGGTCCCTCAAGTTCACCGACTTGTAACTTGGAGTCCGAAATTACTTCCAACAGAGGCTAGATGGCATGGCTAAAAGCCCTCAAAGTTTTCAAAATTTGATTCATGATGATAACTTTTAAACTTGATAGCAGATGATGTCGCTGTTGGAAATAGTGGATCGGTTCGGTTAATTTAACACGACCGACCGAGTTAAGACCCATGAGAGTTACACCTTGGGCAACGAACTAAATCCGTTTAAATTGTTTAACCGGTAAAGGACGAATCTAATTACGCGGAATTATTATTTATAATAGTTATAAATAATAAAGTTTATTTACTAATTAAATATACTGGTTCGGGCTTTAAATGAGAGTTGGAACGAGTTGGACTTTGGACCCGGTTAGGATTTATTATTAATAAATAATAAGATTATAATATAATCTTAATATAGTAATAATATCCTTTTCTTTAATTTGAAGATTTCTCCAAGATTAATGGAGATGCATGTGTGTGTGTGTATGCATCGTTAGACATGAAAAGAAGGAGAACCCTTCTGTCGCAAAAAGTCCAGCCGCCACCCTAGCTTCCTTTGCGTCTGCCGCAAACGGACCTCTGCAACCCAGCCAACTTTAGGCCACCACCGTTGCTTCGCGAAGCTTCGCTGTAGTCGCCTGTTCGCTGTCCCGCGTGTTAACAGCCACCACTGTCGCTGCCGTAGTGCACCGCCGCTGCTCGTTGTTCATTTCGTCACCTAGCGTTGTTCGTTGAACCTTGGTGCTCAACCGGTTATTCATTAACCGAGGTATATATTATCTCATCGGTAGTTAATAATATATTGTTTATTATTACCGTGCTCGTATGGTTTTGTAACCGGATCCTGTCGGGTTTAGTTTCGGTGTTGATTACTCGTTATATTCCGCTGCGTATATATTGATTAATTGGATTAATTAATTATTCAACATATTATTGAACTGGATTTAATAATAAATTTTTTTGACTGATCACCACTGAAACCCAACAGTGGTATCAGAGCCTTGGTTACAACGTACGAGTCGGTACCGGTCTTTTAACCGGAATTAGAACACAAAATTTAACTGATTTTAAAGTTTCTGGTTTAATTAAATTTAGGGCAACTTTATATTTTGGTCAAAATTTTATTTTGTTTTATTTGACTAAAAGTTTGCCCGAATTTTGGTTATTTGTTATGCATATGTAAATATGGCCCGACCGTGTTTGTGATGTTTTGGTTTTGGTTTTTGGTTTTGGCCATATGGATGGTTCAAATTTGTAATAGTTAGGGTTTTTCCTTTATTGTATTTATTTTTGTAATATTGTATTTCATTTATAAATATTGCAATAAACGGAGACCCGAAGACAAAGACCATGGAAACTAAACAGGAATCACGAAGTCATTGGGAGTTGCTTGAGACGACGATTGGATGCACTCAAGTCCATCCTTGTGGTTGTTTGTGTGATGTGACCCCGTGACCCGTTCGGTCTTGCTAATAGGCTCTAGCAAGATCGAACAAATTTTAGGCCATATAGATTTACATATTTTTATTGCTTTTGTGGTTGTTTAATTTTAATTGTTATATAATAACCAAGCTCACATCAATATATATATTTTAAATGAAGTTTTAAAATATTAAAAAACAATCGTATTAAAACAAGTTCTAAAAGGAGTTTGATTTAAAAACAAATTATAACCAATCACGATTTGCAAAATTAAACTAAATTTGATTTTTCCAAAACTTATAACTTAATAGGTAACTATTAACTTAAAGTTGGTTATTATTATCGCAACAAACTTAGTTTTAATAGGCTATATAAAACTAAGTATCCTGGGAGATGAAAGGGTTCATCAAGTTGTCCTGATTAATATAGTAAAACTGGACTTTTACTCTATTCGGTAATATTTAAAATTAATCCCAATTTTAAATCAATATTCTATGCCATCCTACTATAAGCCACACTTGAGGCATACTGCGAAACTTCAAGTGTTTGGAGCTACAGCACCGCACTTGATTTCTAGCCTATCCTTTCAAGGTGAAAGGGTTTCGTTGACACATCCGGCCCTTTCACGAGTGGCTATACTAGGGCGACTATTACTTTACTCTCCTGTTACGTGCTACAGCTGTCTGGAGACTAAGGTGGGCATAGATGAGGCTAAACGTATCTACTTAGACAAGTGTTGTCTTAATAGGCCTCATAACCGAGAGTTGTGCTTTATTCACAATTGGCAATCGTTGTCTGTCTGCCTAACCCCTTACGAATGTTGTGTGCTACAACTGCCATTACTAACTGTAAGCTAGATTCTCAAGTTCCTATTTTGTTAATGTTATTGGGTCATTGATAATAGGATTAAAACATCGAAAATACTAATTAAATTACTTTTGCTTATTTAACAGATGTCAACTGATAATAACACCTCATTCACTCTCAAGACTATTCTTGAGAAAGAAAAGTTGAATGGCACCAACTTTCTTGAATGGCACCGCCATTTGGGACTTGTTCTCAAAATGGCAAAGAAGCACTTTGTTCTTGATGGACCTGTTCCAACTGAGCCTGAAAACAATACTACTGCCAGAAAGGTTCTTGACAAGCATATAGACGACTCTGCTGAAGTCGCCTGCATTATGCTAGCCACCATGTCTTACGAGCTTGCTAAAGGCTTGGAAGATTTTGGTGCCTATGAGATGCTTGAGCAACTCAAGGGCATGTTCCAGAAACAAGCCCGTCAAGAACGCTATGACACTATGAAACAGCGCATCAGCTGCAAAATGGAACAGGGATCACCTGTTAGTGCGCATGTTGTCAAGATGAAAGGGTATATCGAACAACTAAGGAAACTTGATTATCCACTGTCAAATGAAATGGCAGCGGATTTCATCCTGAACTCTCTTCCCAGCTCTTACGACCAGTTCGTAATGAATTTCAATATGAATGGCTGGGTGAAGACAGTGCCGGAGCTTCATGGAATGCTCAAGACGGCTGAGATGAATATTCCCGCTAAACACAATCAAGTTCTTATGGTTCGATCTGCTGGTGTCGTCAAGCCTAAACCCAAGAACCAGGGTCATAACGGTAAAGGCAAAATAAGGTTATTGTTGCTGCCAGGTCTGCCACCAACACTAACAAGAGTGTTTCAAAGGTACCACCTCCGCCTCTTGAGGAGCGCCAATGCTGCAGGTACAACAAAATGGGACACTAGAAGCATAACTGTCATGACTATCTTGCTGAGCTGAAAAGGAAGAGGACCAATGGTGAAAGCTTCTCTAAAGGTATTTTCGTTTACGTTATTAAACTTTTCACTATCTCTAGCAACACATGGGTATTTGATACCGAATGTGGTTACCACATCGTTAATGTCTTGCAGGAGCATGAAAACCGGAAGAAGCTGAAACAAGGCAGCATGGAACTCATCGTTGGTGATGGGAAGAGAGTCCTAGTTCTTGCAACTGACACATATCGTTTTGCTTGTCCATCTGGCCTTGTAGTTACTTTAAATAACTGTTTGTTTGCACCTGGTTTGACCAAAAACATTATTTCAGTTTCTTTACTATTTGAACAAGGATTTAAGTACGCTTTTAATGGAATTGCTATTTCTGCCTACTTGAATGATATATTTTATTTCGAGGCTAAACCTCGAAATGGCATTTATGAGATTGATATTCAAATAAACAATAATGTATATAATCTTTCTAAACGTATCAGATCTGGCATCAATGATACATTTCTATGGCCTTTCCAACTTGGCCACATAAGCAAGGCACGAGCTAAGAGACTCCAATCCGAAGGGATTCTTGAATCCACAGGACCGGACTCTTTTGATGACTACAAATCCTGCTTAGCTGGTAAACTCGCCAAAGACTCCTTCACTCATAAGAATGAACGAGCAAAGGATCTGCTAGGAATCAAACATACTGATGTATGCGGTCCTTTTAGAACCATGTCTAGAAATCATGAAAGATACTTCGTTTCTTTTATTGACGATTACAGTCGATATGCTTATGTGTATCTTATGAAACACAAGTATGAAACTTTTGAAAAGTTCAAAGAGTTTCAAAACGAAGTGGAAAACCAACTCGGGAAAACTATTAAAATGCTTTGATCAGATCGAGGTGGAGAGTATCTCAGCTTAGAGTTCATACATCATCTAAAAGAGCGTGGAATTGTTTCACAGCTCACTCCACCTGGCACATCCCAACACAATGGCATGAGTGAGAGGAGAAATCGAACCTTGCTAAATATGGTCCGATCGATGATGTGTAGAACTAACTTGTCTCGCTCCTTTTGGACCAACTAAAAAGGTAAGCAAAACCCCATATGAGATACGGCATGGGCGAAAACCCAATTTGTCTTTCCTTAGAATATGGGGATGTGATGCTTATGTCACTAGTGATTCTGACGATAAGCTCGATCCTCGCGGTGTAAAAGTTATTTTCGTCGGATACTATAACCAAAGCGGATATTATTTCTTCCATCCTGATACAAATGTGATTTCTATCAAAAGGAAGGGCCACTTTCTCGAGAAGGAAGTTCTTGATCGAGGAACTGGATATAATATTATCGATCTTGAAGAAATTCAAGAACCACAAACACGCGCTGAGGAAGTTGGAACGTCTGATCAACAAGTTGTTGTTGGTGAGACATCAGACATGAACACAAGCGTTCGCAGAAGTAATATGACTTACGTACCGAATTCTAAATACCTTTGGCATCTAGATGGTCCCGAAGTCCTCTTAGTAGCCAAGTCAAGTGACGAACCTACTAACTACAAATCTGCTATCTTAGATCTGGAATCTGAGAAATGGCAAAATGCCATGAACACCGAGATGCAAACTATGCGTGACAATCAAGTCTGGAACTTGGTTAAGCTACCCCCCGAGTGTCGGGCAGTAGGGAGCAAGTGGATTTTCAAGAAGAAAACCAACATGCATGGAAATGTATACACCTATAAAGCACTGCTAGTAGCGAAAAGCTTTACTCAAACTCAAGGTGTTGACTTTAGTGAAACCTTCTCGTCCATTGCTATGATCAAATCGATCAAGGTGTGAAAACTGAATAAGTCCATTTATGGACTCAAACAAGCATCTCGCAAATGGAATCTTTGTTTTGATTAGAAAATCAAAGAGTTTGGTTTTATCAAAAATGAAGATGAGCCTTGTGTTTATAGAAAAGCTAGTAGGAGCACTATATCATTCCTCATCCTGTATGTGGATGATATACTGATCATTGGAAACAACATTCCTATGCTTAAGGAAGTTAAGCACTGATTGGGATCCTGTTTCGCAATGAAAGATCTTGGTGAAGCTACTTATATTCTTGGAATCAAGATCTACCGAGATAGGTCTAAGCGGCTTCTAGGGCTGAGTCAAAGTACATACATAGACAAGGTAATGGCACGCTTCTCAATGGATAACTCCAAGAAAGGAGTCGTCCCCATGGCTAAAGGAACCATGTTGAACAAATAGCAATCTCCGGCAACAGACATTGAAACTAAGCACATACAAGCAATTCCATATGCTTCAGCGATTGGTTTTATCATGTACGCTATGTTATGTACTAGACCTGACGTCTCGTATGCGTTAAGCATGACTAGTCGTTTTCAGCAAAATCATGGCATTGCCCATTGGACTGCAGTAAGGAACATTTTTAGGTACCTTTCAGCAAAATCATGGCATTGCCCATTGGACTGCAGTAAGGAACATTCTTAGGTACCTGAAAAGGACCAAGGATATGTTATTAGTGTTTGGAGGAGTGGAAGAAGAGCTCACTGTAAGGTGTTACACTGATGCTAGCTTCCAGAATGACCGAGACGTTTCTTGCTCACAATTTGCTTGGATGAAGAAATTCATAGCCCACCTCGACCTAGTTCCAAGTTTTCGGAAACCGATCGACGTAATCTGTGATAACATAGGAGCCATTGCTCAAGCCAAAGAGCTCAAATCTCATCACAGGGCCACGCACATTCTAAGTAAGCTCCACTATATACGTGATATACTGGAACGAGGAGACCTCATAATAAGAAAAGTAGACACAGATCAAAACCTAGTTGACCCATTCACTAAACCGATGACTCAGGACAAGCATGATCATCACAGAGATGCTATCGGTCTTAGATAAGCTAGTAGTTTGTTTTGATTTAGTATTTGGATGTGTGAACATTTAAATAGTTATACTTTTGAGTTCTCTTTTGATTTAATGGTTAAATGCAAATGTTGAATAATATAACCGTGTTCGGTTTTAATATGTTTAATCCATTAATGTTGTATTCTAAATTATCCGTAGTCGGTCAGACTCGTGGGAACGACTCTGAATTAAGATTATTCTGACTTTGGACTCAAGGAGTTGACTTTCAAACTCACAGACCTCATCATGAATGACGTTGGATGTAACTCGCATCAAATCATCTTCATGGATCTTAGTCATAAGATGTTTTGACATTGGTATACTCATTTAGTATCCTTAGACCTAAGATACATATTAGAACTTTCGTTTACTAAAGGCTATTCTTTGACCAGTGTCAACCGCTGTCGCGTAATTGCCAGCTATAAAGGCATTGGTTGGGAATAATCTGAAGTTCAGTGGGAGTTGTATGTAATCAAGATGGGATTCTGTACTCTTACATGATATGTAATAGTTAGACATCTGGGCGCCCTCGTTGATTCAAACTGGTGAAGTGTGAGGCCTCACCCAAACTTACTGTGTGTTTGAATGGACCACTTTGATTCTAGATCGAGAACAATAATGATTGAACACCATATGAGGTTGAATATGATCCATGTCTCATTGTTCAATTAATGTCTTATACAAAAAGGATAGATGACAACGGTTACCATAAGCTCATTGTCTTGCAATAGTGTATTCCAAGATGTTTTGGTTAATGACTTAAAGTGTCATATTGTTGGGGGCGGCCATGTGTAGCTAGAGCACCGCTGGTTGTGTGAGTTAAGGAACTTAACCAAAAGCCGTCCAAGTGGGAGACTGTTGGAAATAGTGGATCGGTTCGGTTAATTTAACGCGACCGACCGAGTTACGACCCGTGAGAGTTACACCTTGGGCAACGAACTAAATCCGTTTAAATTGTTTAACCGGTAAATGACAAATCTAATTACACGAAATTATTATTTATAATAGTTATAAATAATAAAGTTTATTTACTAATTAAATATACTGGTTCGGGCTTTAAACGAGAGTTGGAACGAGTTGGACTTTGGACCCGGTTAGGATTTACTATTAATAAATAATAAGATTATAATATAATCTTAATATAGTAATAATATCCCTTTCTTTAATTTGAAGATTTCTCCAAGATTAATGGAGATGTGTGTGTGTGTATGCATCGTTAGACATGAAACGAAGGAGAACCCTTCTGCCGCAAGAAGTCCAGCCGCCACCCTAGCTTCCTTTGCGTCTGCCGCAAACGGACCTCTGTAACCCAGCCAACTTTAGGCCACCACCGTTGCTCCGCGAAGCTTCGCTGTAGTCACCTGTTCGCTGTCGTCCCGCGTGTCAACAGCCACCACCGTCGCTGTCGTAGTGCACCGCCGCTGCTCGTTGTTCAGTTCGTCACCTAGTGTTGTTCATTAAACCTTGGTGTCTCAACCGGTTATTCATTAACCGAGGTATATATTATCTCATCGGTAGTTAATAATATATTGTTTATTATTACCGTGCTCGTATGGTTTTGTAACCGGATCCTGTCGGGTTTAGTTTTTGTGTTGATTACTCGTTTTATTCCGCTGCGTGTATATTGATTAATTGGATTAATTAATAATTCGACATATTATTGAACCGGATTTAATAATAAATTTTTTTGACTGATTACTACTGAAACCCAACCATCGCATCCTTACCTACGGCGGAATATCGGAGGCGTAACTGATTGCACAGTAGCTCACATAATGCTAACTTTAATAACATAGTGGCAGTAACTAATTATTTAATTTATATATTCAAATACATCACATAATCCAAACAAAACATTATCTAAACTTAACAAAATTCAACACAAATTTACTTTAGATAAATGTTCGTTGATATCCTAAAGGTATCATATACTTGCTTCAAACTTCCTTCATCCAAAACTAGCAAACCTGTAACATGCGTAAAATAGAGTTTGATCAACATAAAATTGAGTGAGCAATACACAAGTTTAGATTGTAAAACAAATAATTCATATGTATTATAAACACACCATTAATGATATATAACAATTACCAAATAAATAGATGTTGACCCTTTTGGTCTAGCACAAAGCCAGCTTACCGGGGTAAGATATGCACACTCGATGAGGATGATGTGGCTCAACCGCCTAACAATAAAAATAAACACATAACCATATAGCATGTCATCGATGAGCAATAAATCCATAAACACATAATATCGAATTGTGGTTTATGAGGTATAGTTGTAAATAAATAAACAACTTTGATGTGTATGGTACACATGTCACCCCCAAAAGTAAATTATGAAAAAAGGTGTGAATTACTCACCTTGGAAGGTTGGCGAGCGAAAGAAAATAAACAAATAAAATAAGCGAGCTGACTGATCCGACACGAAACAGCCTATAAATCTAATACATGAAAATATAGTTAAAACTGAGAATAGTCCAACTAGAATCGAATTAAAATCGTTTACGATTTATGAGTTATGATGAAAACAAGTTTTAAGCGAGCCGATGCGGGTCATAATCCGAACAGTGAAAACGGATTCGGATTCTAGTCTATCACATGTAAAACGTGAAAATAAACATAAAAGTCTTCTGTACTGAAAACTAATTTTGACCAGGAGATACAGTAATTGCAAAATCCCCAATTTTAACCTAACATAAACCCTAAGACGAATTTGATTAAATTGAACATAATAGCCCCTCAATCCTTTAAAATTGAATGAGGGATTTTAATGTTATGATGAATTAGAAAAACTTTTATGTACAAACTTACCCTAAATTCGGATTAGAACTAGTTGATTATGATTAAAGAGACCCGTTTGACTTTGTTGGTCAACTCTTGAAGAACATTAGATTAGTATCTTGAATTCGGGAATGAGAGAGGATGTTTGAGAGTGTGTAGCAGATTATGAACGAACCATAGACCTTGTATTTATATGAGTCGGATTCTAGCTCGTGTTTATCACGAATTGGATGATAACTTGATTAAAATTCAAAACGAAACAGATAAGTCATAATCTTTGATCTAAAACTTGAATTAGATGATAGAATTCGAAGGATTAAGATAAATTTGCTTAGGATTATTGTAGAACGTTTAGATTTGAATTACAACACATTTAGGATAAAGATTTGAATAATAAACGAGCAGGAATTGGTTAGAACACGAACTAGCTTCAGATGCAGCATGGTCGCATCGCGCGGCCAGCATAGGTTCCGTCCTCACGTGGCGTAGCGAGGTGAATCCTCTCAACTTTCATTTTTACAAAGCCAGTCCCTAAAGTCTTAAGAACTTGCTCCTAACTACTGTAACTTGATATTTAAGATACGATAACGAGTTAAGAGGAGCTTAAACCAAGATGATACACTTTTATATTTGATCTTCTATTTTAAAAATATAAAAACTCAAAAATATTGTCTTTTAATTTATGTCTTTAATTTCCTTTTAAAAATTTACTTATCAAACCAAACCCAATATGATATTCACTTACGATTGAAATAAATACAACGATTTAGTAGTAAAAATCAAACAAGTGTGTCCGTGGATCGTGTAACATCTCAGATTTTTCATATTTGTATTGGTTTATGTTTAAACCGATTCGAGAATATAATTCGGATCTTTTGAACTATTTAAAACTTGTATTTATTGGTATTTAAATTGGTATAACTTATTTTATAATTCTATAAATTTCAGTCATGCCAAATAACCATTAGAAATTCTTAAAATTGCTTAAAATGGCTAAAAAATGATTTTCCGAAAATACATGGACTAATTTTGCCAATAAAAAAACAAAATGTGATGGACTAATTTCTGGAAGTTATTTTATAATCTACTATTATACATTATCTTCATAAATTTCTTGTTTATCATACCAAGATATTTGAATTAATAGAACCGATTTGGTCATCAATTGCTTATTCACTTTTCTAAACGAGTGACCCTTATTTTGTTAAGTATTATCAAAAATACACCCACCCTAAACCCTAAAACCCTTACATCTACATATTTTATGAAAAATACACCCTAAACCCTAAAACTACCGTCCTTGGCCTTTCATAACATCAAACCCACGAAATTCTTCTTCCCCATTATCATATTTTTCAAGTTTAATCGAATTCTTTCAGTGAACTTTATTAATAAACCAAGACACGAATGTTAGTACAGGTCGGGTTAATTGAAACGGAAAATAGCGGGTGTTACAGATAAATCGATATCTAGCCCCGTATTTCCTAAAGTTTTAAGGTTTTATTTCAATGTTTTAAAAACCATCTTGACTTCAGTTGATTTTGTTCTCAAGGTCATGCATCTATTTTACTTTCAAGGTCATGCATCTATTTTACTTTATCGAACCCACTTGTGCTTCTAGCTTGGAGGGGTCTCACTGGAGTGTAGAGGTGTTTTCTCCATTCAGACGCTCAGCTGTAAAGAACATGAAAACCCATAAGAAGGTCCAAGTAGTCCAAACCCTTCACCACTCAGCGGTATTTAAGTATATATCAAAGTGATACATAAGGAAAATGTTAGCTATTGTTTTGGCACGAGGAACGAAAGTGAAGTGATAACTAATAAGAAATGAACCAAATTCTAACTAGCCATTAGGAATGGCCTATGCTCTCTACCAGACCCAAAATAGATATTCAAATTAAAACCATTAGGCCTAAAATAGATGTTCCATTCAAAACACCAAGCCCAAAGTAAGTGTACAAATTAAAACCAATAGAAACCGCCTATACTTTTGTCAAGTTATATAGTTCCGTTTCCATTTTCCAATATAGATCAAATAATCAATTTCTTAATAATGTATTAAGTTTAGTGCATTGGAAAAATGGTCATTTTGTATTTTTCTCATCGTACTTTCTTTTAATGAGACAAACGAATAAAGGTTTTTAATTTCAAGGACGGCTCATTTTATAATAGCTTTGACTATTAGGTCTTTTATAATAGGACATTCGAAAATTTTGGACGGTGAATTTCAATATCCGAAGTTAAAATTCGATTAGTTTATATTGGTAACAAATACAAAAGTATTTTTAAAAATTTAATTATATTAAAAAGTACTTGTAGATAGGTCTGTAAACGAACCAAACAAACACGAACAAAGACATGTTCGTGTTCGTTCATTTAACTTAACACGAGCACGAACACGAACACTTAATTGAACAAATATTTATGCTCATGTTCGTTCATTTAAAGATCTTCTTAACGGTAGATTCAGCCACATAATAAGTCCCCAAATTGTAACTCGAGATGTCAAGATTGTTCGTGTTAGTTTAAAATCTAAACAAACTACTCACGAATATAAATGAACAAAGATAAATAAACATACAGTAGAAACTCGATAAATTAATACTCGATTATTTAATAAACTCTCTAAGATAATATTTTTTGCCGGTCCCGACTCGGGGATAGGGTGCTAAATTAATAATTCGCTAAAATTATAAGATAATACATTTTTGATAATTTCTTTAAACCCCATATAAAATATAAATTAATAATTCCTTATATATAGCATATTACATAAATGATTTATGTAAGTTTTTTGAAAAATGACTCAATTGTCTTTTGTTTTTTGTTGAAATCAATTTCCCCTTGAATCTCGTCTCTAATTTTCCTTAGCATGGTAAAAATTTCTGGTGTTGTTTTCTCATAGCTCAGCAAGAAATTGTGCAATGTGATTGCCGCTTTAGTAGCTTCGTTTCGTGAAGGGGGCTCCATTGTAGAATTTTCATCATCTTCTTCATCAATATCATCTTTATTAATTTCAATAATGTTTTCAATAATTTCTTCATTAGTCAACAACTGTGCAACTACATTTTCTTCTGGGTGAGTCAGAACATTCTACTATGAATTAATAAAATATTAATTAATAATTATTAATTTATCGATTAATTAATAACTCTTTTAATTAATAAATTTTGGTGGTCCTAAGTGTATTATTTTATAGAGTTTCTACTGTATATGAACAAGTGCAAATGATCACAAACAAACAAATATAAAACCATTAAATAGATGGCTCATCCGGATAATATTTAATTATTTTATATTAATATGTTAACGAACATAAATGAACGAATAAAACATGTTTGCTTGTTTAACCAAGCGAACACATATTTTTTATTCATGTTTGTTCGTTTACTAAAACGAACTTTTCCTGCCGAACGGTTCACAAACAGTTTACTGAAAATTCAGTTTGTTTACCGGCCTAATTGCGTATAATCAGAAAATTTTTTAATGTTGTTCCAAAATACCCAATTTCTAATTAATCTTTATTATTTATTTTATAATTAAAATTTTACTTTGGTATCCGAAATATCTATTAAACATTAATCCAAATCCAAAATTTCGGATAGTCGAATAGATTGGATCCATCCAAGCCGGTGAATAGAAGGCGATAAGATTTACCCCCACCAGACTCGAAAGAATATATACTCAACCAACAGTCTCTCCACTAACAACGACTTCTTGTTGAACTTGTCGTCCACTTTCTCTCCCATCTACAATGGATCCAAACCCTAACAAGTTTCCAATTCTCTCCTACATCATGACCAAATTCCCCACCGTCAACCGCTCTCACTCGCCGGACTTCGACATCGAACAACCACCGCCACCGGCGACAGCCAATTCCACACCGGAACCAGTTTTCGAGATCACCGAACGCATGCCGTACTTAAACGATCCTCACCTCATCGCCTCCATGCGTGCAGCCGTTGAAGACGTCTCACGCACTCGATCTATCCTCAAAACCCTAGGTAACTGTCCGGATCACGAGCTCGTTGATATCGCCAGGTCACGGCTTGCCGAGATTGAGGTTTCCGGCGAGGATACGGCGGAGCGGCAGTCGTACGAGGCGGTGATATCGTTGTACGAGATGTTTGAGTCGTATGAGAAGTCGTTGAGTGAGGCGGAGAAGGGGCTGGAGAAGCTCTATGAGGATGCCTATGTGCGAGGGAAAGCGGCCGTGGTTAATGATGAGCACGGGAGTTGTAGTGAGGTTATGGTTGATGATGAGGTTAGGGATGAACTGGCTGCGATTTTACGCCAGGCGGTTGCCAAGAGTGTCGAGCGGATTGATTTGTCGCAGAGGCGCCTGCCGTCTATTCCGGAAGCCTTTGGGAGGCTTCGGATGTTGATTTCGCTTAATCTCTCATCTAATCAACTTGAGGTTAGTGCGATTATCTCATTTAACATATTATATTGATTCATGTTAGGATTTTAGTAACATAAAGAAGTATAATGAAATGACGGATACAATTATTAATTAATTATTAGATGATCAATGTTTTAGTCATTTTGCCCTAGCTTCATTGTTTTGAGTTTGAAATGGAATATAATCTCATCTAACATATCATATTCTTATTATATCTTATTGATTCATGTCTGGATATTAATTTTAGGCGTTATCCGTGTTAGCGACATAAATAATTAGTCAGATTATCAATGTAGTTACCTATGCGGTCAATATCGGTGCTATAGCGGTTATCGGACTGTGGCAGAATACCGGTTGACCATCGATAATATTGACCGATATTTTACTGATATATTACCAATTTATCAATTTTTTAGGTCTTAATTGTCAATTTTTAGTGTTTAATGTTAGTATTTTAAGTCTTAATGAGTTCCAACTTGCTACAATTGTTAGTGTTTTGTAAGTTGCAATAGGTTAGTTTGTTAATGGTTCGAGAGTATACTGAATTTTTAAGTGTTAAATTGCTATATATATAAATTTTGCATGATGTTAAAATTACCGATATCTCAACTCGATAACCGATATCTTAAATGTCGATCTTAAATATCGGTCCTTGATCTATATCCAATATTTCCGCATTAACTGCATAGGTAGTTACTTAATTAGATGATGAATGCAATAGTTTTATTGTTATGAATTTGAAGTGGAACATATTCCTATGCTGTGGGCCTGTTGATTGATTGAACTTTACTCCAGGTGCGCAATTATATGAAACCGGACTGTACTTTTATCCTAAAACTTTTAGAATATGAGTAGAGCATATGGGACCGTATGGTACCAGTTGTTATCGGTAGGGTACCAGATTCATCCTTGTAGTACAATATTTCTAGCAACTAGCAAGCAATGTGATAAATTAAACACTTTAGGGGTTCTATTATTCCTGGCCTAGTTTTTTTTTTCTGTTATTTTTTGGAATACACTTTTCATATTGACCAATCACCAAATTGGAACAGAACATTCCTGATTCAATTGCTGGACTTGAGAATCTTGAAGAGCTTTATGTTTCTTTCAATCTTTTGGAATCTTTACCGGATTCCGTTGGCTTATTGTTGAAACTGAAGATTCTAAATGTTTCTAGCAACAAGCTAATGTCCTTGCCTGACAGCATTTGTCACTGCAGGTATGTTTGTTTGGATCCGTCACCCGTTTACCGTTTATTATATCACACATCTTTCTAAACCGTCCTACGATTTAAAGGGATTGTTTGGATTTGTGTTTTCAAACTGATTATGTTTAGTTTTAATGTTTGGATAAATAGACTCGGCTTCTGATTATTTAGTTCTAGAACATTTTCAGATAATTACTTTCATACTATCTGCAATGTAACATACTTGTTTTCATAACTCGTAAGTGTAAAATAAATTTACTCAGTTACCCCATTTTTGACCTGTTTGAAACTTTTAATCTCGCATTAGCATTTTGTGTATTAGTTTGTTGAATAATCATTATTTGCTAAAAACTCTACCAACTGATTATAATGCTACCATGACTGTCGGTTGATTCGATTACATGGCATAATCAAACGTTTAACTTATATTTCGATTTTTAGATATTCATATCGAACTTATAACTGATATTTTGGATTTTCATAACCAAACTTATAACTGATATTGGTTTTAGATGTTCATAACCTAACTTATAATCGATATTTCGGTTTTTAGACTTTCATAACCGAACTTATAAATGATATTCTGGTTTTAAGATTTTCATAACCAATCATTTTCTGTTACAAGCAGTTTGGTTTGTTTGGTCATATGAGAGGGAGGTTTGTTTGGTCATATGAGAGGGTGGTTTGCTTGATTAGGTAAGCCATTGGTTTTAGTCCTACTTCAAATCCGTTTCAGATGATAAAGTTATGAAAATAGGCAGCGAACCTTTTATTTATAAAGAAATGGATTAGGCAAGTAATATGATTATTTGTAAACAATATAAAAAAAGTAATAAATTATTTAAAAAACAAAGGGAAAAATGAAGGATGAGTTTCAGTGACGGTTTGATTCAATTATCAATACACACAGGCATACCCAACCACCGTTTTTTAAGTTGGTTCTTTTATTATGGTATGGTTCAGTTTTTCTGCTCACCCTACAACTTGTTTTATTACGACTAATCGTCAGCCCTCTTATTCTTATTACAGGTCACTAGTAGAACTTGATGCGAGCTTCAATAAGCTAACATACCTACCAACCAACATTGGGTTTGAACTCGTGAACCTAAAGAAACTGTCTGTCTCATTAAACAAGATCCGCTCACTACCTACCTCAATTGGAGAAATGAAATCACTTCAGTTCCTAGACGCCCACTTCAATGAGCTCCGGGCCATACCGCCATCAATCGGCCGCCTCTCAAACCTTGAGATCCTTAACCTTAGCCGTAATTTCAGTGACCTCACGTCACTTCCGTTCACAATTGGCGATTTAACCAATCTCAAAGAACTTGACATCAGCAACAATCAGATCCAAGAACTTCCCGCCAGTTTTGGCCGCCTCGATAAGCTTGAAAAACTTAATGTGGAAGAGAACCCGCTGGTGGTGCCGCCTAAAGAGGTGGTTAATGATGGGGTGGAAGTGGTGAAGGTGTTCATGGCTAAGAGGTGGCTTGATTTGTTATTGGAGGAGGAAGAGAAAAGCAAGAGTGTTGAGAGTGAGCCAAACCAAGGTGGTTGGTTGACCCGTAGTGCCTCGTGGTTGACCGATGTGGCAGGAACTGTTGGCGGGTATTTGGGTGGTGGTGCGAACACAACTAATGCTGACCCGTATCTCAATCAGCAACTGTGATTAGGTTACTTCCGAACTTCCCTTTCATTGGAGTTTTAAAGTTCTTTTTTTCTTTTAGTACTTTTACTATGTGTGCTTCACTTCATAAAAACCAAGCATACCTTTTGCTTATAAAATTCATTACAATGCGAGTTTGATTCGCGCAGGATAAGTCCATTTTGGACATGTTCATAACTCGTTTAAACACATATTACACAGATTTAGATTTTAGTTATCTTCACCTGCTCTCTTCTCTGCTGACTACAATTGGGTCTAGTCATGCTTCTCTTGATAAAAAAGCATCGTTTAGGTTTTTTGATACCCTCATCTGTGTTAATTGTTCAATCATATCGAACTTTTGAAAACCCACCAATCTAACCTTGCTTCATTTTGTGGTTTTTATATTCATTCGTGAGAAATCAATGCTTGTTGGTTGCTCAACAACTGACTGCCTCGTATTGTTTTAGGTGGGTGATAAAAAGCCGATTTAGTTGATTTTAGCTGCCACGATCCATTTGTAAGCCAACTTCAGTCGAATCAAATTAGTATTTCAACCCATTTTAAAATGGCTTTAATCTGATTTGTTTGATTCGATCTTTGTTTCAGTCCATTCTGGACCTTAATTTGAAGTTTGTTTGAATTTCAACTGTGTTGGGTTACTAGAATTTCAGCCGTGTAACGCAAAATTTCATGAAAATTCACTCCAAGGACCGCTGTATTACATCGAGCAGACAGCCGGACTAAAGGTTTATTTAATAAAAGTATAACCGTGCCACAGACCATCCTTATAATAAACCCTTGGATTTAATTTTCAAGTCCCGGATCGATAATCAACACGAATTAAACGAATAACTCTCGTTTTTATTAATCAGAAAATATAACTCAAAAAACTGATTACAACTATCAAACCCTAACTCGGTTTGACTCTTGATGAACCGTAACTCGGTTGCATCCAGATGAACCCTAACTCGGTTACATCTTGTTGTCTCTAGATGAACCCTAACTCGGTTGCATCTCACATGTCAATCTATAATGTCTAACCTATCTTTGTTTATATAGACTAACCTAACTTGTTAGCTAAGACATTACTAAATATAATAAAACTCTAATTCCATGGGTCTAATAGGTCCAACCTGATCACCTACACGTGACGGGCCTATCAAGTTGAAAATTACTTCCAACAAATTTGACCCTTAAAATATTTAGGCTTAAGCTTTGGAATGAGGTGTACCAAGACACAAGTAGGCCTTAAAACTATTAAACAAAATTTTATTTTATTTATATATCCTTTTTAATATAAGTTTCTTGACGTCCGTAATTTTCTCCAACCTTATATATTTTATTTTAGGTAGAAATTCCCAATACATACCACTTTTCTGATATTCATATCTTCTTCCATTAACATCATCATCTTCTTTATTTATATTCAAATTGATCATACAACTTCAACCCATTAAACAAATAGAGTTGGTGCCACCATTGCCAACGACTCCATGTGCATCTTCACATGCCCTCAAATTCTTCCCCTACTTCCATCATTCATCTTACAAAAAGCAACATTCTTCAATTATATCTTCATCTAAACAAACCCTTAAACCCCTAAAACCATATTAATATTCACATTCATATTCTCTCTAGATGATCATTAACAAGTCAACAACCATTGCATCATGCTTCTTCTTCTTCTTCCTCATCCTTTCATTCAACATGTTAATGCTTTATAACTACGGATCATGGCGGTCGTCAACCCACATGTCGGCGGTTGTTTATGCTCTAGGGGTTGTGTTGATCCTAGGTTTGGTGGTGGTATTGGTGAGGACCACCATTGTGACGTGGATCACGGTGTTGGTGATGCTGAGGTTTACAGGCAAGCGGCGTCGTGTGCTGGTGGTGGAAGGGCGGAAGATTAGCGGTGATGTCGCCATGCATGTGTTGAAGGTTTTTATTAAAAAAAGAAGTCTTGTTGCGGTTGCTTGTGCTACGGTTTTGAGCTCAATGGCCATGGTTTGGGTTGCTTAAAGGTTATGGTGACAAGTTTAATCAAAGTGGTCCCTTTATTAGTATATATTTACAATATTAAATATCGTTTTCTTTATTGTTTCTCTTTTTTATCACAGGGAGCATTTGCGTAAAAACAAAATACGTGATTCAGTTTTAGAGTTTAATTGGGGTTTTTGTTTTAGAGTTGTTTTTTTCTAATTGTTGGGTGCGACCTCAATCTTTGATTAAACACATAAATATAATTTTTCCAAAAAATACCTATCTATTATTAACTAGTGTTCAATAATTGGGGTTTTGACGGTTTAATTAAATGTTCGTCCGTCTTAAATCGTTGAACCAGTTGTGTAAACTAAACAGGTTTTTATACTGTAAATTTAATCTAGGAATCTAGTATCATATATTTTTATTTTTATTATTGGGATATATAATTATATATGTGTAAAATCTTGAATCATCTTTACCATTTTAAACTTTTAACATAAATTAATGATTTTGAAAAAGAAATCAGTTCAAATAATCAAAACCGAACCATTAAGTCATCAAATCGGTCTTTTAAACTGCAAATTTAACCTAGTAATCTAGTATCATATATTTTTATTATTGTAATATATAATTATACTAGCTTTAAAACCCGTATATTACACGGGATTTGTTAATGTGCAAATCAATACAATGAATTATTTGAAATAAAAAAAAAACTAACTGTTAAACATAAAACATAATTATGTAAAAAAATGTATTACAAATATATTCGAATATATATATATATACATATACTACAAGTATTAAGAAGTTTAGAATTTACAAATTTGAGAAAAGTAAAAAGGATTACTTTGCAACTTCTTAAAGTAAATTGTCATAAGTATTAAAGTAAAGTATATTTTATGTATATGTAGTTAGTCTCTCAAAAGTAAACCTTTCGTAAATAAAATAAGCTATCAAAAGAACAAATGACTTTAACCACACAATGCATTTTCTTTGGCATTGGGCTTATTGTTAAGCATACATTTTTTTGTTGTGTACTGTTAATAAAATAAGATGTAAGATAACATAAACATAAAGTTCAATACTAAAGCAATATATGAATGCAAGAAGTTGACTTACAAGATGTGACAAGTCTATATGATTTAAATTTATATATAATTACCTTTTAATCTCATCAATAGTAGTATCCCAATTGCCACACCCAGTGCCTTCACATTTTTACTACTTATTGCAAACCATAAGACATAATTACAAACATTTGGCCATTTATTATATTAATTTTTTATCAATTTAGTAAAAAAGTTACAAATAAAAGAGCTCACCCGCGGCCAATGCTACTATGGCGTTAAAGTTTTAAAAGTTTGTAAAAGTTTGAAAACAAAAGAAGTTGATTATGAGTCCATTAAAACATTGATTTTCGTTGGAATGCTTGATATGTAATTGCATAATACATCATAAGAAAACACTTGAATAAGACAAATTACAATAATGAATGTGTGATATACTTGATATAATCTTGAAAACATTAATCAATTGCAATAATAATATTCTCAATTAAAATTGTATATTTATATATATATGACGGATTAGAGAATAATATGTAAAAACAATTTGGATTTTGTTATATGAAATAAATATTAGGTTGATTGGCTTTCAATGTCACAAATCCATTAAATTCATTTTTTTTTCTTTTGTGATTTAAATCCATTTTTTACATGTGAAAATGTTTTTTAAATTAGAAAATATACATATGTATACATATTTTTGTTGTTACGCTACAAAATATAGATATTTAGAAAAGTTAAGATATTAATGAGAGTGATTTAATTTTTAAATGAACACGTAATCTAAGAAATCATATATTATAATAATAATAATTATTATTATTGGTACATTCTTTTTTATATTATTATGCATGACATTATTATATATATTATAAATTAAAATTGAAATTGGTTAAATATTTCAATTCCATTTTTAGTTTTATATTTTCTCATGTAAATTGTAATAAACATTATTTTTTTATTAGGAATTGTCCAATTTTAGAATATATCATCTTTATTTATATGGAACGTTTTTAGAATGCCTATAAAAAAGATATTAAGAATTTGAGCGGAAAAAATTAGCCAAGAAGGAATATGGGACTGACATATCATCATCATTATTTTCTTTAATAGTATAGGTAGATATATGCGAAAAATATTGAACCATCTTTAGCATTTTAAAGTTCTAACACAAATTAATTTGAAAAAGAAATCAGTTCAAAATACTTCAAATAATCAAAATCGGATCACTAAGTCATCAAACTGGTAAGACTCTCTAATTTTCCAACTCACCAATCTTGTTGATTTGGCTTGTCGTTCATCAAAATCGTGTATAGTTAACGGTTTGCCTCAAAATGTTCGTCAGTATCAACTGGACTAGAGTTGGCTGATTCAGTTAAGAAAATGTTGGTTTACAAATCGTGTAAAAATTTATTGATGCAAAGTTAAAATGAATTAAGAATCTCAAATAAAATACAATATAGCTATGTAACAGTTATCAACAATTGAATGTCAAATATGTATTAGCCAAAGTTAAAATTTAAAATAGTTTTTATATATCATTCGAGTCGAGCTTAATCGAACTTGTGCTTGGTTTTAAATTGAAGGTTATTTAATAGACGAACTTCATATACCAAACTTGATTAGCCTCAGATGTCTAAATCAACCGTTTTGGTGGACTCTTTTTTAATGGCCTCTTGCTACTTACATGAGTTCTTTTGGTTTCTAATTAAAGTTGGCCTTTAAAAAAATATATATAATTGTATAATAAAACATTATATGTATAATTTAGAGAATCAAATAATATATGTTAATATATCAAAATAGAAGTATAAACTATATAACAAAATAATTATTGTATCTTAATCTTAAATATATCTAAACGAAATTTTTAAAAGCTTTTTGGTTGCTCTTTACATTGCCACTAGATTACTTTATTTGTAAATAGAGACTTCTTATGCATTTGACCCGAATTCACATGTATGGATCTCACCAAACCCAGGTAGCTATTAAACAGATTATAACATCTTATTAAATTAAAAAATTAATCTCATCAAATATTTGATGTGAAAATTCTATAAAATAGAGATATACTAAAAATTACTATATGATTTTTTTTGTAAAAAGATATTATTTATTATTAAGAAACAATTTTATAGTAAATAAAATAAGCGGATAATGGGTCAAATCAAACCCATTTAACTTTTAAATTTGGCTATAACATCTCATTTATTTGTGAAACTCTTTCATATCAAATCCTAAGTATATTATTAACTTTTTTACAATAAATAAAATTTAAATTAAAAAAATATATAAATATTAAAAAACGAATCATACAAAACAACCTCGTAATAAAAGACATAAAAGCTAGTGTGTATATAATTAAAATAGTTAGTTAATAACTAACTATAGCATATAAAATTATTCACGGTTAAACAAGATTTCAAAACATAAAACTAATTACAATGTGACCTAGAACTAGAAAGCTGAGATGTGGTTGATAACTCCCTATTCATATTAATCATTACGGGTATGTTTGACAAGAAGTTTTTAGGGGTTTCAAATTTCAAGCTTTTAAGAAAAAACTCATACCCAACAAAAAGTTTTGTTTGGTTCAATGGGCTTGAAGCTTTTATATTAGGAGAAAAAACTATTTTTCTAAACGCTACCACTACTAGCCATAGTTACCTAATTCGCGGTTCGATCCGGTACGGGTTCGCGGTTCGGGTACGCAATTCGCCAAATGTAACGTATTCGGTACAGAGGGGGGTAGGCTCATTTCGGTACGAACTGGTACGGTGTACGTAGTTCGGTTCGATATACCCAAATAAAAAAAATAACTATTTATAATTTATATATAATTGTATATATATCATGTTAATTTTATAACTTTTATGTATAAACTATAAGTTTTAAGGATCAAATGTAAACAAGCAAAAATAGAGGGAGTTAATTGTTAATAAACACAAACTAATTTTATTATTTTTATTGTTTTTATGTAAATATTTATAAACTTTTAAGGTCTAAATGTAAACTGGTGAAAGCTTAAGGAGGAATAAATGTCAAATTAACCAAACTTTTTAAAACCTATAACAAAACCACCCACGTTCTTAACTTCATATATGCCGCCGCTTCCAATTTCCTCCTTTTCCGGTGAAAATGGCAGCACTGCTATCAAAAATTGACATAGCGTACCGAAGCGAATTGGAACACCGAATTCGTTTTTTTTGGTACGCGGGTACCAGAGCGAACTGGAACGAAGTGAATTTAGTTTGGGTTCATCGAGTACCAATTTGCAATTCGCGGGTCTTCCAGCGAATTCGGTAACTATGCTACTAGAGTTTGAGAAAAAGCTAGAAGCTTTTACAATTGAATTTACAATTTTGATACTTCAACTTTCATCAACTTTTGTTAATTTATATAATAGCTACATATTTTACCCTTATTCAAAACTAACTACACCATGACTCTTTAAAAGTCCATAACTTTTTCACACGTTAATATTTTTTTAAACACATTACATCATAAAAAAAAGCATTTTATTCTCTTTAATTTGAGTATGATATTGATATACTTCTTTACCGGTTATGATTGGCAACAAGTCGAGTCAGACGAGCTTGGGTCATGTGTAAGAGGGTCGGAACGAGTCGATAAAAAATGGTTAATTTATTTCGGTTCATGTCGGTACAGTTTTGAGTCGAAAGGGGCCAAGTCAAAACATGTTTCAGATTAAAACGGTGTTGGGTCGGAAAGGGTTTCAAATCAAAAGAGCTTGGTTTAAAAAATTATCTATTTGAAATTACTGTATATTTTAGCTTTATTTTTTGATTTTCGCCACTGATTACACGCTTACTGCCTTTGCACAAAGTACATGTCTGCATTCGGGTTATGCGTGCACTAATATCAAGTGAATCACGTACCGACAATAATTATAAGGTTGATGTCAGGTTGCGCGCGCACTCCGCCGCACTGCGCTGACACCCAAATACCTAATTAGTTTTATTAAAAGCTCCAGCTACTCTGTCAAATACCTAAATATACATCTAAAAAGCTCCAGCTACTCTGACACCTAAATATGTCTAAAAAGCTACAGCTAACAGCCACCAGCTAGAGGTGCACAAATCGGTTTTTTTAAAAAAACCGGTTCGGTTAATAACCGGACCGGTTTTTCTTGGCCTGGAAAAAAACCGGTTTTTAAATAACCGGACCGGTTTATTAACCGGTTTTTTTGGTGCAAAACTCGGACCGGTCTAACCGGTTAGGACAGATTTAGAAACCGGTTAGAACCGGTTAGTAACCGGTTTTTTTAATTAACCGGTTTTTTTTTAAAATAACCGGTTAATAACCGGTTTTTTTCATAATAACCGGTTTTAAAATTAACCGGTTTTTTCCATAACCGGTTCAGTAACCGGTTTTTTCTCTAGAACTTGTAACCGATATACGAACCGGCGGTTACTAAACCGGTCAAACCGGTTTTTAAATAACCGGTTTTTGTAAAAACCGGTTTTCGGTTTAAACCGTTGAACCGGTTCACCAACCGGGGTTTTTGCCCATCTCTACCACCAGCTAGTTATGCCAAACATACCCTAACATAGAACTATTGAAGTTATCAATCATGGTATCTTGTGTACAACTCATAGTAGTATCCCGATTATTCTCTGTTGTCATTGTAACAACCCTTCAATTTTGAATGTGTCAATTTATATTTATGCACTTTAGGCCAATGATATGTGATTCTAATCTGTAAATACTTTCAACTTCATTTATTTTATCTAGCAAATTTGTTTTCGTAATTGGATGTTTGAACCGATACTCGATTTTCATCACTCACAAGTCATGTTCTAGGGTTCGAATGATGAACAAAGATACACCATCTTTCAGTGTCACTCATCATTTACTAACAGCAACAACAACAATCATACCCAACATTTCCCACAAATAACTAAAGCTATCTACAGGGTCTGGGAAGGGTGAGATGTAGACAACCTTACCTCTATCACTAAAGATAGAGAGGTTGCTTCCAGTGAGACCCCCAGCTCAAAAAATAAGTAGATAATATATATATAAGAAAAGAAAATAGTAGTATATTAATACCATACTAGAAATAATACACTAGTGGTAGCATTTAAGCAACATTTATAATAGATAGACTAAATAATAATAATAACAACAACAACAACAACTATTATGATAAAGATAATAACCATAAATAGAAAATGAAAATATTAATAATGAAAATAATATAATAAAAAGTTATCACAAGAGATAACCCTCCTTCTACGGGTCCTTAACCTTAATTCTACGTCTCCAGGAAGTCCTGTCCTGAACCATGTCCTCAGAGAGATGTAAATCTAGCAAATCATACCTAATCCTCTTGTCTCATGTCAGTTTGGGCCTACCTCTACCCCTTCTACCCTCTACAAATATAGTTTCCACTGATCTAACGGGAGTCGTTTGTTGTCTTCTTTTTACATGTTCAAACCATCTCAATCTGCCATCTCTTATTTTATCTGATATACTAGTTACCCCTAGTCTATCCCGAAACGCCTCGTTTCTTATTCAGTCCAACCTTGTGTGCCCACACATCCACCTTAGCATCCTCATTTCTGCTACCTCAAACTTACGCGCATGTGTCTTTTTGATGGCCCAACAATCTGTTCGGTATAGCATCGCCGGTCTAACCGCAACCCTATAAAACTTTCCTTTTAATTTAGTTGGGAACCCCTGTCACACAATACCCCTGTGGCAGCTCTCCACTTACACCATCCTGCCTGGACATCACTCTCTATACCCCCATCACTTTGTACAAACGATCCTAAGTATTTGAACTTGGTTGACTGCGAAACCTCTTGACATTCAAAGGTGATTTAAATGTCCTCATCATCGTTTACTCCACCAAAGTCACATTAAAGATACTCCGTCTTTGATCGACTAATCTTTAAACCTTTACTCTCTAAAGCAGCTCGCCACTCCTCTAGCCTCATGTTGAGATCTTGTTTACTCTTGTCGATCAACACAATATCGTCTGTGAAGAGCATGCACCATGGAACAGGCTCCTGGATTGACTTTGACAATTCGTCTAGGACTACTGCTAAAAGAAACGGGCTCAACGCTGATCCATGATGAAGGCCTACCTCCATGGGGAAGAAGTCAGTATCCCCCACAGGCGCACAAATGCTTGTTTCAGACTTGGAATAAATATCCTTAATTATCTCTATGTATTTCCCAGGAACCCCTCTACCCTCAAGGCTATCCCAGAGAAGTCAGTCTGGAATACTGTTGTACGCATTTTCTAGGTCAATGAACACCATATGTAGGTTACGCTTTCTCTCTCTATACTTTTCCATTAATCTTCTTTGGATGTGTATCGCCTCTGTAGTTAACCTTCCAGGCATAAAACCAAACTGGTTCACTGATACCTGAGTTTCCCATCTAAGTCTAGCCTCAATAACTCTTTCCCATGGCTTCATAGTGTGGCTTAGGAGCTTTATACCTCTGTAATTACCGCAACACTATGCGTCTCCTTTCTTCTTATAAATAGACTACGACACTACGTCTCTATTGATCCGACATGTTATCTGTTTTTAAAATCGTGTTAAACAAAATAGTTAACCATATAACTCTTTCCTCTCCCAAACACTTCCACACCTCGATTGGTATGTTGTCTGGACCAACTGCCTTAGCCCTTCCCATCTTCCTAAGGGCATTCCTCACCTCTTTTTGAGTGATACGTTGACAGTAGCAGTTATTCCGATGATGTATAATTGTGTTGTCATTTTGTTGTTGGTGAGCGCTGCCGCTGTTGAACTTTGTTAACATGTTTCTTTAGTTTTTTTTGTCCGTGTTGTTTGGTTCGTTTGTAAGTCCATTCCTTTAGTGAAGGTATTAAGAAACCTTATTTCAATTCCCAAAAATTTCTTAAAATTCCAAAATTCATAGTTTTCAACTATTTTTTTTTATTAATAATCAAAACTTGATAACATCTACAAATTTTCAAAAGCATCATAGAAATATATGCTATCAATTTTTAAAGGTTGTTAAGACTAATATTGATTTAATAGTGGCATGAGTCAAAACTTAGTAGTAAGTTCACATAAAAAAAGAAAAAAAACGCACAAACGTACCCATTAGTTAAGTTTACATGTGACCCAAAAACACATATTTAAATAATAAAACCTCACTAATTAGTAACGATAGTGTGTCAAACTCAAACCCCCAAGCCGATCTTAAGGCTTTTGGGCATGAGCGGAACCACAACGTTCACTGATCGGCCAGTCAATGCGAATAAAAATTCTAAAAACAATTTTATTCACCGGAGTAGCTGATCAAATATAAAAACAATTCTATTGTAACATGAGATGAATAAAAAGCTCTAGTTTCGTCAATTCTATCACAAATTCAATTTAAAGGGGCTAAAAGCATTAGCAAACAAATTTTTTCATTATTGGCTTTACTTTGGAATGTTAAAGGCTATAATTATACACAAAATAATCAGCCACATATTGGACTCAAAAATTATTGTTAACAAGATTTTGATACAAGATCTTGTTTCTGTGGGCTCAAAAGTAAATCTTAATTGAGACAAACATAATCAATAAACTTAACCTTACCCGAACACAAAAAAACCACTCGGGAAACATAAATTTCTAACCATCAAACCTCCTAGACCGATTGAGCATGTTTCTAAGACTGTTCTTGCTTTCCTTTTTTCTCTTACCACCATTACTCGACTCGTCAAACTCGTTTTCCAACAATAACCCTGTCTCGAGCCGTCTTGAAACCGCCACAATCTCATAAGAATCCCAAAGTGATTGCTTGAAGTCCCAACTCGTTGAAAGCCCATAACTTTGGTTATTGTTTCGTGTTGGTTTGGTTAATGCTTCAAGCTTAAACCGAGTGGGCTTGTTCTTGAAGTTGAGGCGACGGGCATCAAATTCATTGGTGGATGATGGTGGCGAGGTGGTGGTGGTGTGACCGAGCCATGCTTGTGCCACCGCCTTGACGATTTCAAGCTCTTGTTCATTTTGTTCAATGCTTTTCTTCATGGTGTTTTTGAGTAGTAATAAGGCTAGAAAAGGTGTGTTTGAGGGCCATGGTTATGGGTATGTTATTCCTATCATTTGGACGGAATGAGAGCCTCACATGGTTGAATTTAAAACAAGATAAATGTCATAACATTAATGTGCATCAAATGGTGTTGTAGTATATAGGTTTGCCCCACAATTTTAAATATATGGAAATATGAAGTCCACGTCATTGCATGTATATGGTTTAATTGGAATCTCAACTTAAAATATATATATATATATATATATATATAGATATATAAACAATAAAGAAAACTCAAGTTAATATCTCACGAGAAATACTACATTTATGCTCAATTTTTTGTAACATTATTTGATTATTTTTCTCTTACATTTTAGGTATAGTCGAATAAAGGTGAAAAAACCCAAAACCTAAAATGCTCATGATAGATACCAAAACAACTTAAGAATGAGATTTATTATAAAACTAGTTTTTTCCTACCCGGCGCGTTGCGCCCGGCAGCTGGTAAAACCCCAGCGTTGAAACACGGACGTTGGTAAAACCCGAGCGTTATGACAATGAGTTGACATGAGTTCGGTCAGTATCGGCTGCGTTCGTTATAATATAAACACCATTAGTAAAATTTGAACGTTAAAACCCAAAAAAGTTACTTCGTCAAATTAACATATAAAAGCATTTATTTGGTTGGCAAACCTAGGTGGTGGTAAAACCCAATCGTTGTGGTCCCGAGCACTGAGGCGGTAACTTGACATGAATTTGGTCGGTTTTGATTATGTACGTTACGGCACCAGAACTAAAAATGAAAAAAATATAAAAATTGAGGTGGACCAACGACCAATTTTTTTTATTTTTTTTTGGGGGGGGGGGTCGGTCGGTAAACTTGCGTATTAGTAAAACTCGAGCATTGTCGGTCATTGGCTTTAAATAAGGCCACGGGCCTGCATGAACTTGGTCGGTTTCTTTCAGGTTTGTTATGGTACCAGAACTAAAACAAAAAAATTAACGTTTTGTTTGTTTCCATTACATTTATTATGGTAACTGAACTAATAAAACAAAATTCGTCGACCAATACGGTGCCACCAAGTGGCCCAATAGGCTACTCGCGGCACCAAAGTTGTTATTTGTATTATATTAATAATTACTCATTTGGTTTTAGACCATGTACAATATTAAGTGATGTTTATTCAGACTGTTCGAATTAATCCTGAAAAAATAAATATATTACATAATTTTAAAGAACAAAATGCAAAGTAAAAACTTGTTAAAAGCATATATAAGTGTTTGTTATTTGAAGTCGCTTTTTGTACAAATTTAAAATCAGTTACAGTTAATGGAAGTTTCAACGGGTACTTAACCGCAAAAGAACAACCCGACAAATATGAGAACAATGCTAGATAACGTTTTATAATCAGGTATATAACTCTAATAACAAAAACCGACATATTACAATTAATGTATTAACTCTTTTATCAATTTTTACTAGGGGTGACGAATGGGTTGGTTGGGTCGGAACGGATTAGGGTCGAAACGGGTTATGGTCAGAATGGGTCAACTAAAAAAAGGGTTGTTTGGTTCGGGTCGGAACGGGGATCAAAAGGTTTGGGTCAGAACGGGTCCGGGTCGGAATGGGTCAAGGTCGGAACGGGTCGGATCGGTTTTTTGTTTTCTTTTTAAGAACGAGGGTAAAGGCGCAAATGTTTTAGTTTTTTTACATTTTTCGTTTTTGATTTATATTTTGAGTTATGATTTTTTTATTAATTTTTTTGAAATTTTTTTGGAAGGGGTTGGGTTTTTAATAAAAACTGAAATAGAACAGAAATGAAACTGAAAAAACAGACAACAACAAAACAAAAGGCCGAAAACGAATCCGAAACCGACCAAAAACAAACAAAAGAAACCGAAACCCAACCAGTCCAGTGCTCCGAAACTGACTAAATAGAAACAAAGGATACCGAAACCCAACCCGTCCAGTGCGAAAGCTCATGTCGGCTTGAAACCTAAACCGAACTCGTTCTAATCCAAAACCCGTTTCAACCCGAACTTGCCACATTTCCTTAAGACACTAACCCAAATTGACCCATTTATTTAAATTTGTCGACCCATTTTGACCCGAAAATAAGGTGGAGTTTTAAGCGACCCATTTTGACCCATCTTATTAAAATCTATGACCCAAATCAACCCATATGATTTTTAAAACAACCCAAATTAACCTATTTGAAATGGTTTGGGTCAAGATTGCCACCCCTAATTTTTACATAACAAAATGAACTAAATGCACAAACACCATCAAGACATCAGTTAACACAATTATATATGTGCCCATAATTAGCTGCATAATTCATCTCCACATAGAACTTTGAAAAGATCTACAAATCTTTTTAAATGCAAAAATATTCAAGCAACTTCCACTTGTGCATAATGCAAGAATAATTTTACCTCGCTCCAGATTGTTTATTTCAGTCCGTACAAAAACCCAAACTGTCTACAAACTGTTGATCTAACCATCAAAATCATAAAACTCAATACAAAAAAATCATATAACAGACTCTGTTAAACAGACCCAACAATACTAGTAATCAACTTATGTTTCCTAACGTGAGGCGGACACAAAAACACCAAATCCTTAGCCTCGGATTCCCTCCCTTCATCAACCATACTCTGCACAACATTCTGGTACGCTGTAATCGGCGGCTTTTCCTTAAAACTTAAAGCCTTCAAAAACCTCAAGGCATCATCCACAGCCCCATATTTTCCAAGATACCCGATAAACGCCTCGCTAAACGGCGGGTACTCATGTTTCTTCATCAGCCTTAAAATCTCCAAAGACTCCTCAAACTTCCTGTCGAACAACAACTTTTGAATCAAAGTTTTACAAGTTGCTTGCCAAGGTTTAACCCCTCCACTTTTCACCATTTCAACTAACAATGTATACGCGCCAATCGTTTTATTATGACCCAAAAACGCGTTTAATAAAACATCCAATAGATCGGCGTCCGCTTCACATCCTTTTTCTACCATATCGGCTAAAATAATAACTGCTTTTTCGACTTCATTCGCGGAACAATGTCCTTGAATGAGAATTGTCCATGTTTTAACATCGGGTGTGCACCCGTTTTGCTCCATTATGTTAATCACTTCACGCGCATCTTCTAGCTTTCCGGCTTTACAAAGCCCGTATATCAACTGACTATAAGTTATGTTATCGGGTTCGTACCCTGTGTTTTTCATCCTTGACATCATCTTTTCGGCTTCTTCAAACTGGCCCACGCTCGTTAACGATCTATGAATCCCGTCATAAACGTTTTTCGATAAAGAATTACCTTTCGATTCAAACTTGTTCACGACCCGAAACACAAGATCCAAATTGGGTGACACGCTACCCGCGAGGGTTCTTAAAAGTACACCACAGTCTTGACTCGAGGGAGGGTACGGGCTATCCATCATGTGCTCGTAAAGCTCCACCGCTTCGTTTAACATCTTTCGTTTTTGAAAGAATCTTGAAACCTTTAAGTAAGTATCAAGATCCATCTCATACCCGTTGGTTTTCATTTCAAGAAACGTGTTCCAAAACTCTTCGATCGAATCTTGATGACCAAGAACCCGTAAGATCCCGTTATAAGTGACTGAACTATGCTCAAACTTATAATTTTGCTCAACCCATTTGAAAAACCCCAACGCCTTCAACGGGTACTTTCTCAGATCCTTCAAAACCCTAAGCACAAAATTATCCGACAACCCGAACCCAAAATGCATCATTTTTAACCTTTCTTCAACCCCGTCTCCCCAATCCGACCCGACCACGACACCAACAATCTCCTTAACAATCTTATCAACCGCGCTATGTTTCACCATCGCATTATAAAACTTGATAAAAACTGAACACTCATTCATCATATTCAAATTCTTGAAATCCCTAATAATCAATAAGTAAGCTTGATCATCAATAAAGAAACCCTCTTCTTTCATCTTATGAGCCGTGACCCAGAAGCGCTTAATCGATTGCTTATTGGTGTAAACCCGAAGCATCAAGCTGTAAATTGATGAGCTTGGTTGAAACCCTAATTTACCCACAACCCAATCGAAGAAATCGGATGATTTTTGGGGGTTTTGGGATAACTTCTTTAGAATATAGACAACAGATTCGTGGGTGAAATCGGATTTTGACTTTAGCAATTGGTCTTCTAAATTGGTTGACCAGTTTTGGGATAATATGAGGTTAAGGGTTTGTTGTGGAATTGAAGAGAAGAAGAGATTATTATGGAGATTGAGAAATGGGGAAATGTAATTAGGGATTATTACCTGGTTGGTTCTGGGGAGGTGAGTCGAGTAGAGCGAGTTGGCGAGTCGGAGTGAACTCAGTAATCTCTTGCTTGGATTCATGGCTGCTGCAAAGAAGGTGAAGAAGAAAGGGGGCAAAAGGGGTTATTGAGGGTTTTAGGTTTTGATTGTCAGATTTCGGTCAAGTCGGGTTCGGGTTTAGCCCATCAAATGTCAAAATATTGGTATTGGTATTGGTATTGGTATTATACAAGCTTTTGAACCGGCGTATTAACCGAGATTTATCAAATAATAAAAATAAATAAGGTCTGTTATTTAAAAAAAATGAACAAAATTAAAGGTAAAAAAAATAAAATATATAGTATAAATAATAAGAAGTCTGTAATCCTAAATTTACAAATTAGAAATAATCACTTTATATATAACATTTGTCAAAATGGTTTTGACCTATTACCCATTGATAGATATGATGAATGAGATAAGAGCTAGAGAATTAGAAGAGAACTTGTAACTCATTTGTTAAAATTGTTTTGACCCATGGATATGTGTGATAAATAAGATGAAGAATTAGAGAATTATTTGACCTATAACCCATGGAGAGATAGGATGAATGAGATGAAACATTAGACCGTCCGCATCAGTTCAGAGTAATTTTCTCTACAAACAGTGTAGTCAGCGTGCCACGTCAACTTTTTATTTATTTTTTTCACAAACACTTTTACCTACAACAATAACATATTCATTCTTCCCACAAACAACCTCATAATTTTCATATCACCAACATGGAGCACCCACAAACCACCATCCTTGATGAATGATCTTTAAGGATGGATGGCCTCCACATCAACCTCCACAACACTTGTCTTTTCCATTCTTCTCACAAATTTCCTTCACATAAGCTATGGATGGCCTTGATGCGAAAGGTCTTAGAAAGGAAATTATAACCCATTTGTCAAAATGGTTTTGCCCTATAACCCATGGATATGTAGAATGCATGAGAAGAGAGAATAGACCAAGAATGAATGTGAGATTGGCACATCATCTCCATTATTTTCTTTTATTAGTATTGTTAGATGTTAGATTAGATTAGATAAATATAAAATATTAATATCTACATCTATTCTATATCTATATCTATATCTACTCTCTAATAAAAAACTACAAGTTTTGTCATTTGTCGCTCCCAAGTTAAACTTCACATTTCTTAAAAATTGTTAATTTAATATTTAATTCCTATTTATTTGCAACTATTTGAAATTTATAAATGCCTCATATTTTATAACCTTAAATGGATCCAAAATATGTAAAACATGATTCTAATAATAGTGAAATTTTAATTGTATAGTGTATTTTGTATATGTTTGATTCATCGTGTATAATTTTTCATCACTTAATTATTATATGTTATCTTTCGTTGAAAAACTCGTGTATTACACGGGTCTTAAGCTAGTTACTCTATAATTAAAGCAAATGGGCGGTGTTACTATAGCACTGTAGCATTCTACAGTACCAAGGGCATGTTGGTAATTGCATACTTTGAGAATGCACAGATCTGTCTTTGCTCTTTACAAGTGCCCTCAGGTTGCCCCTAAATAGATCTGAATCGATAATTAATTTGCAAACTCATCGCCAAATCTCGATTGCCTGACAATCCAACAGACTTGATATCCATCCGTGGTCGTTGCAGATTGACGAGGAACATCGCGGACGGTGGTCGGAAATCGGAAAGTAATCAGAATTTTAAGTCGCTCTTCATTATAGGTTTTCGGTTTTTGGTGTTGTTCCATTATCCATTTTCATTAGTGAAATTGATTTGAAAAAAATAACAGTTACTTTTGTTGTCCTATTTATGCGGGGTTTTTGAAATTAGAGTGTCTATTAATTGAATTAACCGAATTCACTCCACTTATATTGTACAAAGCGAGTTGTTATATTCTACCTATTTTGTAATTTAGTACCTGCATGAAAGTTAAGGTAGCGTTTGATAGAAGGAAATAGGAGGTGGAATGAAATGGGTCATTCCGTATAAATAGGACAACAAAAGTAACTGTTATTTTTTTCAAATCAATTTCACTAATGAAAATGGATAATGGAACAACACCAAAAACCGAAAACCTATAATGAAGAGCGACTTAAAATTCTGATTACTTTCCGATTTCCGACCACCGTCCGCGATGTTCCTCGTCAATCTGCAACGACCACGGATGGATATCAAGTCTGTTGGATTGTCAGGCAATCGAGATTTGGCGATGAGTTTGCAAATTAATTATCGATTCAGATCTATTTAGGGGCAACCTGAGGGCACGTGTCATGTAGTAATGGAATGAACCATTTCATAATGAATGAAATTCCTTTCAAATATATGATTTTCATTCTTTAAGAAGTAGGGGTATGTTTGGTTGGAGGTAATAGAATGAAGGAGGAATGGAATGGGAGAAGGAATGGAATGGACAAGGGAATGAAATGGATCATTACCATTCCTTTGTCTTGTTTAGTTAACCTATAGGAATGAAATCAATTATTAATTTTTTATTGTTTGGTATCCAAAAAAATTGTAGAAATGAAATAGAAATAATAAAAACACTCATATTTCAAAATACTTTTTAACCCAAAATACAACACCCTACAATGGCGACGGTGGTAGCTCCAGCGACGAAAGTGATGGTGGCGGTGGCGATGGTGGCGGGGCGGTGGTGGTGTCAGCGGAGTTGGTGGTGGTGCCAATGGTAGTGGTGGTGGTAGTTGTTAGGTGGTAGTGTTGTTGAGAAAGTAGGGTGAAGGAGGAATGGAATGAAAAAAAAGAAGGGGGTGAGAAGGAATGGTTTTGATGGAATGAGATTCTATGTGTAATGAATGATTCCATTCCATTGAGCAACCAAACACCATTTTTTTCATTCCCACGTAATGAATCATTCCATTCCTATTGTCATTCCTGCATACCAAATACTACATATGTGTTTTTTTTCATTCCTTCAAGGAATGGAATCAATAACAACAATAATAAAATATTATGATTATTATATTATTGTTATTAATTTTATTATATTATAATTATTTTTTATATTATAATATAACAATTATTATATTAGAGTTATTATCGTATTCTCAATATTATTAAAATTATTTGGCGAGTCAACGCTTCATAACGCGTATGCGTGATTAAACATTTTTATGATTATTTTTATTCGCTTTAGTGGTCTCGTTGAAGTGCGCGGGTCTTAAAAATGAGTTAATACGAATATTCATAATATTATTATTATTATTATTATTATTATTATTATTAGTAGTAGTAGTAGTAGTAGTAGTAGTAGTAGTAGTAGTAGTAGTAGTAAATGGATGATCATTCCATTCCTATATGATAACCAAACGTGACAAAAAAATGGTAATGGTTCATTTCATTCCCTCATCCATTTCATCCCACATCCATTCCATTCCCTCATCCGTTTTATTACGCCATACCAAACACACCCTAAATTCTAATTATATTAATTAGTAATTACCCACCTATTAACGTATGAAGAGAGTTCATGGAAATAAGGATTTTGTGAATGAAGATCTCATACAATTACTACCTTAGTGGTGCAAGGCTGGATTGTTAGTGATAATACGAGTCCTTAGTAAAATACATGATATTGGGTTTGTGTTTCCTAAGATCTCATCCGTTGGCCTTTGAAATTAGAGTTAGTGTTTCCTAAGTAAGTTATTGAGATGATTAGTTAGATTTGTTACATTTCAAATAATAGATTTTGGTTTTGGTTGTCTTATGTTAATAGAAACGAGGATATATATGATGAGCTAATCCTATAGTTTTAACAATATGTTTTCACTTGGAATCTAATCATACATAACGGGCCGTCAAGAACAATTTGCCTCGAATAAGACAAGCCATATAATATACGGCCCTTATTAACCTACGAACTGATCTTTGGATTAGGGACTGAGATTACAGTTAAATGCTGACCTGAAACTTAGGTAAGAAAAAACAAACCAATAAAACCACCATGCGTAACATAAGTAACAGCGTATTTACTTTGACGTAACACGTAACAATGGTGCAACGCGCCATGAAAACATCTAGTTAATTGTAAAGCAAATAGAAACCACTACTTTACTATATACGTGTGCTATACCTTATTGATGCGTTATGCGTGGTATTTCTCTTTTGTTTTCTAACGTCTCGGCTTCTGCATATACATGTATTCAATTATTTTCCTCATCATTGTTGTGTTGTGCCGTATTTTATCTTTCCTCTCCATCGGTTAGTACAGAGTCACCCCTTGCTTACTTTCATTCGGTGTTTTTAATTTTCTTTTCTTTTTCGACAGGCTCAAAATTATAAAAAGAAAAGAGAACCACTTGCAAGTCACAAGAAGCCTAAAACATACAACGAAATAAAAATGACAAAAACACCAAGCAAAAAACCATTTACATCCGTTTAAATAGGAAAATTAACGAAATTAAACATGCACAATTTCTCTCACTCCAAGCCCACATGCTTACTCCTATGCTTGGTCCAAAGAAACAAAGTTGTCTTGATGTCATACACCAAATTGCTCACTTAGAATTGTTTGTTATTAAAAATCTTGTCATTTCAAGCCTTCTAAATCATCCAACATGTGACTAATATAATTTCTTAGGTCGCTTCACGTTCCGCCACATTATTTTTATGCTTATTAGGGTACTCCAAAAGATCTCTCACAATATCAAAATAAGTGGACTTTGGTAAGTTTACTCAACCATGGATAGTCGACTAAACCCACTTTGCCACCCAACAATGAACCATAAGATGTACCGCCGACTCCTTATTCATATTGCACAAAACACATGTATCGTTTCCAACATCTATACCTCTCGTTAAGAGTGCTAATTTTGTAGCAATACGATCTAAAAGTAACCTCCAACTGAAAAAATTTACCTTAATGGGAATGCATTTCAGCCACAAGGAGCTGTCAACGACCACATGTACCTTGTTATCTGGTTCCACCTCAAGTTCTTGACCAGAAACTCCTCAGCCGAACCATCCAAACCTTTCCACATCCACTTATCGGGGTCCAAAAGTCACTATCGCCGACGATATCAAGTCCAAACAATTTCGAAATTAGACACGGAACTGCGCCGATCTAGGTATCTTGAACCATCTCCATACCCAAGTAACATTATTATTAGACCACACATAACAATCTTTAACAAAAATATCTTTTTGTTTCTCCAAGGCAAATAACGAAGGGAATATGTTTTTTAACGGCCTGTCACTTTTCCAATTGTCCAGCCAAAACAAGATTTTCTCCCATACCCATTTTTAGTTGTATACTTTCCAACATATTCTGATTACTCATCAGTTTATCTTGATCTAATTATGTATAGCTTTCCAGCCCCCCCCCCCCCCCCCCAAAGAGATTTTTCAACCGGAATTGATCCCCATGACTGAATATTCGTATGAACAACATAAATAATTTTAACCCACATAGAGGACTTATAGTTTTTATATCGAGCCCACCATTTAGCAAGTAGAGCAATGCTGGTTGCATTGAAAATCCTGACCCCAAGACCACCCCAATCTTTATCTCGTATTATTTTTTGCTACGCAACCCAACTGATTTTATCCTTTTCATCATCTCCACCCCCATAAGAACTTTCGGCATTTGGACTCCAATTTTTTAGCACTTTAACCGGGGAATGAAAGATTGAAAAATAATAAACCCCCAAATTACCAAGTACTGATTTGAGTAGTGTTAGTCGGCCTCCAAAAGATAATGTTTTCTCCTTCCATTTTGATAGTTTAGTATCAAACTTATCTAGATAGGTTGCTAATTTCTTGTTAAGCCCATGTTTGCTCCAACCGGTAAACCTAAATGAAAGAAAGGTAACTTATCAGACTTACAATTAAGAAAATCAGCCATTGACTAAACCAAATTCCAACCCGCTTTCACCCTATAAAGTGTGTTTTTATGAAGGTTAACCTTTAATCCCGAGGTTACATGGAAGGATCTCCGAATTCCTTTTAGATTTGTGAAATTAGAATGACACCATTATCCAAGGAACACCGCGTCATCGGTATAAAATAAGTGTGAAACTAGCGGGTCATTCTACAATGTTTGTATTCCTTTGAACAACCCTTCAAAACAAGCTATTCTAGTGGAAACATGTAAGGCTTCCATTGCAATAATAAACAAGAACGAAGATAATATGTCACCTTGAAGAACCCCCCTCCGAATATCGAACTCTGAAGTGGGTGAACCATTAATAATAATGGAAGGGCGTGCTGATAAAAAGGTGCCTTTAACCCACAATCTCTATATCTCTGGAAACCTCATTTGTGATAAGATGGAGTCTAAAAAATTCCAATTAACATAGTCAAAAGCTTTGTCAATGTTCACCTTGAATATCATCAATGGCAAATTCGTTTTTTTTACACCAAGAGGAAATTTCATTAAGAATCAACACACCTTCTGTTATGTTTCTCCCAGATACGTAAACGGATTGTTCTTCATTTATGACCAACTCAATCACCAATTTCATCCTGTTAGCCAATACCTTAGATATTATCTTAGGTATGCATCCAATCAAGTTAATCGGTCTATATTCTTCAATTTTTTGTGAGAGAGCTTATACAGATCTAGATCATATGATAACGACGATGTTCATGTTGATTATTAATACGATTAGGTTTGATTACGTTAGTAGGTGTAGTGTGTGTATTGAGATGGCAATCGGACAGAGTAACGAGACTTGAGATGGAATAATCAGAACTCTTATAATTAGAATAGATTACAGGGGTATATATAGGAAGATGACCCTATTCGTTAAGTTAAGCTTAATGAATAGGTCATTCGTTACAGTTACTTTAACGAATTAACATGCTTATTCGTTAGTACATTTAATGATAGCGAATGACCCTCATTCGTTATCTCATTCGTTATCTCATTCGTTAAACATGGTTAACGAATGAGCTTACATTTAGACGAATGTGTTACATTCGTTACGGAGTAACGAATGTAACTTACAATAGAGCGAATGGCCTTTTTACCATAATTACATTATAACCCCTATACTTTAATCTATTACATTAATAACCCTGATAAAGATCGAGACGTACAAAACATGTATCAACAAACTCCCCCTCGTCTCGAGCTCTTTATCATTTATCTCTGGAACATCTTGGTCTTCCAATCAACGCAACTGTGAATCTTTTATGCATAACAGACTCTAACAACCTTCTGAAACTGCATAGCAAGCTCGTAGTTGCTTACGTTAGCTAATCTGATCTGACTTGTAAATAATGCATCATTGTCAGCCTCAGATAAGTTAACTAGCCACATTGGGTCAATCACACGTGTTGTCTTTGTGTTAGAACTGTGACCATATACAATAACCGCTTCACCTGTAACGTTGTCGTAGTACCAATAATTAAACGTGGTGAATAGACTCTAAGGAAATATCTTCATTGGAACCCTCTTCATTGTCTTTGGCGGCTTTACCTGTAATATCAACTTTCTCCAGCCTGTGCGAGTATCAATCTCATCAATGTACTTATGAGTAGGCACCTGTGGCTTGAAGAACTTGAAACCGAAATGGGTTTCATGTAATAACTGCTTATAGAACCAACTAGCCCACTTATCGTCCCCACGATTCACGAATGGTCGATTAGCTGGTGTTCTCACATCCCACCTGGGCATAGATAAGATATCGTGTGGGCGTCTGAAGTAATAAATACCATGCTCCCACTTAACGATATATACCTTAAGATCTGAATCATACTGCCATGCCACCAAGTCACCTCTCACATCTTTAGCTGGCTTGTACTTCTTCATTTGGTATGCTGATGCTCGAGCCTTTTCAACTTTGACTTCTTCTCGTTCGTGATAACGAAAAGTCTCGATCATCTTGTTCATCTTTGCAACATTATGTTCAAACATACCATCCAAAGCACGTTTACGCCTTTTCTCAGTAGCAGAGACATGACTTGTTCCAGCAGTTTTAAATTTATCTTTCTCTTCTTTCAAATGACGTTCTGCTGCATCAAAATGCTCAGTAGTGAAAAACGGAATACCTGAGTCGTTGTTGTTGTCGATGTAGAACTCAGGGTACTCCTCAGCAGTAACATCTTCTACCTCTACCTCATCAAAATCAGGCACATTCCCGTGTGGAATGCCTGTATTAGTACTTTCTTCCATTTCAACATCCACTTCCATACTCTTATCCAACTCATCCACCTCATCTTCATTTAGATCCAGAAGCAAGGCAATTTGTTTTTTTGTTAATGAATGATCAACAAATTCACCTTCTTCGATCTCATCTGCATTCACCATACTGTGCACAATCCCATCCATACCAATAAACAAAATCATATTGGCCTGAATAACATCAATCGGTTTGGCTCTCATGTAGTCTTTGTATGGCACAATATGCATCTGACTATCTCCAGACCTACCACCAACACTTGAATCAGTCTTATTACCTGCCGACGGTGCAGAACTGCCGCCCGGTTGCTGATCTATCCCACCACCTGCTCCATCTTGATCATCTTCATTGTTCTTTAACTTCTTTAACTCATCTTCTTTACATGTCAACTGAAGAATGATCTCATCATGCTTATCCAATCTCTCCCCCTGAGCAGCAACAAGGGCTTTCAGTTCCCTATTTTCTCGCTGAATGAACTGAATATGTCTAAACATATTCCGCTGCTCTGCCCGCATCTGTTCCTGAAATGAACGATCTGCTTGAATCTGGGTTTGTTGCATATGCACCAGATTCAATATGTTAAACCACTGTGCACTGGGAGACAACTCATAAAAATGAGGATGAAGTAATTGCATCGGACCCTGAGGACGATTAAAAGTCATAAACGAATGCTCAGGTCTTGGCAACGATGTAGGTGTAACAGGAGGCACTGGAGTGGTTGGCTGTGGTGTAGGCATACAAGCCAACACTGTCTGAAGTATGTTACCAAAAACAGGATCTGGTCGTGCAGTTGTAATCAAGGTCATAGAAGGAGGTACCGGAGATACTGGCATGTGAACCGGTGTCGGTGACCTTGGAATCTGTGGAGGCATAGGAGACGTGGGAATAGAACTCGAAATAGATACTGGAGGAGTCGAACGAACGAACGGTTGACTAGGAATTTCAATCCCTGAGCCACGTCGTACCCTTTGCTTCTTTGGTTTCTCCCCCTTTTCCACCATAGGTTCTTTACCCTTACGCTTACGCTTTTGCTCATAACTTAACTCAGCCTGTGGTCCTGGACCACCATCATCACCATTTCGACCACCACCACCTTCATGTTCAGAATCGGAGTCATCATGAATCCAACGATCATTAGGTGGTGCAATGTAATCAATATTCACCAAGTGACCAATCAAACGCTTGAACTTTGGTCTATCTGCAAGACTCTGACCTCGGTACGATCTCAAACGTCTCATGGTCTCAACATCCATATGCTTTAATTTCATCACATCATCCTGATCTTTAATCAACTCAGGTTGGAGATCATTGATTATCATCTGGAGAAATCTTGGATACATTAAAAACTTATGGCGGCTCGTCAAGTTCTCCTTCAAGTGATAATAAACCATTTCAGAGAAGTTGAATGGTTTATTCAACACCAAGGCGACAAAAGCAGATTGCAACATGGCTCGACACTCGTCAAATCCACCTCTTCGTCCACCGAGACAGTGTATCAACACGTGCAACAAGTACTTGTATTGTTCACACAAGTTAGCCTTGTTGTACATGGATCTACCCAGATCGCCATTATACTTTACACGGCTGAATAACCCTCTAATCAAATCCTTCTCGAACTCACATGGATCGTCAATTGTATCAATAAAGCCCAACGAGTCTTGAATAACTCTAACATCGATCACCACTCGCTTGTCTTGAATAACGGCCTCGATCTGATTTTCTGCTTCATTCAATCGAGCTGTATCCCAGAACGCACGTATAATCTTCTGATAAACCACAGTGCGAGTGGATATGGCTTTCATTCCATGACAAGAGTACTGGTGCTTGTTCAGGTTCAGCTTCAGCAGGGTTAGCCATCTGGTTTTGCTCGGGAGCAGAATTTTGAACGTTTTCGTCAGCCATGACTGTTAAAACACAACAAACATTAGTATAATATTCAATTCTGATTAATGAATGTCTATCTCATTCGTTAAAAGATTTAAACGAATAAGACATTCATTATACATTAATTGTTTACATTCGTTGCCTTTAACGAATGAAACATATTCGTTAACATTAATTGTTTCCATTCGTTGCTTGTAACGAATGAAACCTATTCGCTAACAAATGTTATACGAATGAGTTTTTAAATATCTAACGAATCAACCTGATTCGTTATACCTCATTCGTTACCAACTTAAATGATCATTCGTTAACAAATTTAACGAATATGCATATCATTTGTTAACACTTAACGAATCTATTCTAATTATCACCTTGACAATCCATAGTCAAATTATTTTCATGATTTTGACTTAAAGAGGTCAAATACGAGGAATATCATCGTCTGAATCGTACAAATCTGATAACACTTAACCATTAATCCTGATAACAAGCATCGTTGAACAATTTTATTCACGATTATATGTCTTTTGCTCGAGAAACGACCCAATAAACGGTTTTAATCATTGTTAACTGTTTTGGTTAACATGCAGTAAATAATTCAATCGATTAAACCAAAAATATCCAAGGAAATTCTACACAAATCATATCACTATCATCGTCTATACCTGCAGAACACAATGAGATCAGTTAATCGGTATAATCTTGAGCGTAAGAATTCTGGAAAATTTTTGCAAGAGTTCTCTTAGGTGACGATGAAATAGGAAACAGGCGAATGAACCATCATTCGTCTGTTCTTGGGATTATAAACCCCAATAATTTCACGCAACCCATGGTCATTCGTTTAAATTTGAACTAACGAATGGCCTCATTCGTTAACTTATTAATCTTATTCGTCAATCCTTTTAGACGACTAAGGATCATTCGTTAAACTTTAATGAATATACGTTATTCGTAAGAGATTGTCATTCGTTAAAATTTTAACGGATGGTACATTAAATTCATTCCATTCGTTAATGATTGCACGAATGTCATCCATTCGTCATGCACAACGGAAGAGAATGTAGTTATAACGAATGAGAAACTCATTTGTTAATATTTAAATAACGAATGGCTTTACATTCGTTAAACCATTTAACGAATCACCATGTTTTCCTTAGCGAATGAGATACAAATTTCTTAAGGAATTAAATTATTTTAAAACCAATTAGGGTTTTTAAAAAAATAATAAAATAATCAACCAAATCCCATTAGGGTTTGATTTTATACATTATAAATACCCGATCAACCAAGAATCGGTAATGTTTAAATTAAAATGGATTTTTACGTTAAAAATACAACTGATACCAGTTGTAAATACATTAAGCACGATTAACTTTAAAATTTTGGGGATCAATCTTTTTCTTTTGAATTATTCGCTAGCTTGGTAAATCGAAACTAAAACAGAAATGAAAAACAAATAAAATCTTTTTGGATTTTCGAAACTTTTCAATTAACAAATGACAAATAAAAATATACTAATAAAGCAGTACATATTTTTGTGAGTTGAGCAGGGAATCATATTGACAAAAATGTCACTAAGTAACACTTCAATTTCGATGATTATTATACACGTAACCCAACGATGATTGCAGATATAATTGTCCTCTTAAACTTTTCACAGACTTGTCGGAAACTTTACGATATGCTTTAATTTGGTTCAATTAGGCACAAAACCATATGTGGACCCTATCAATCAGATATAACATTTCTATCACTTATACAGTGAATATCACATGTACGTTTTTCTTTAATTTTCCAAATTTTGATTAACTATGACTCATGCAAAAATAATAAAAAGAAAATAAAGCAGAATGTCAAAATTTTCCCTTAAGATCGGTATTACTACACGCAGATAAGGTTCCATTTAAAAAAATAGAAAGATAAAAATAAGTTGAAGTTGCATAAAATCTTAACTCTCAATTCGGATAATCTCGTATTATTGCGCGGAGAAAGTTCAAGATTTTATGCGAAACACCAAGAAAATAAAGTAGAATACTCAAATATTAACCCACAGGTCGGATAATCTTATCGCGCAGGAGAGGATCCAATATTTGAATAAAAATAGAGAAAAAATAAAGTTGAATTTCTTTGCAAAATAAAATAAAAACAAAGCAGAATTTTCTTCAAAAATGAAAGCATGCACACACAGTAATCATTTTGACTTTTCTTTAAATCAGATATAGTATCAATCTTTCAAGATGTAATTCCACTAGGTTCGACATTCATTATCTTTATATGTTATCAGTTCCTATATAGTCTGTCAAGCCTATCTTCGCATATCATATTGCTGGCCTTACGGTAATTTTTAATCTAGTTTATTCATGTACTAGATCAATCCCGTCAATGTACTATCATTTTCCCTTTTTGCTTCAAAACTCATTTTGAGGAGCATTTTTCATTGTTTTTGAAATTTTTCAATATTTGAATGTTTTGGAGTTTTTAATTTTCTCTGTACAAATTGAAAACACAATGTTTTTGGTTTTATATTTTCTCCCCCCCTAAAAACGACAAAAATCAAAACAAACAAGAAATAAAATTATTTAACCAAGCTTTTGAATATCTTTTAAAGTTTTTAAACCATTTATACCCAACAGATATTGAAAACGTGTTTTGTCAAACGCTTTGGTATAAAGGTCAGCCTTTTGAAAATCCTTTTGAATTTTATCAATTGATATTAATTTCTTTTCAAAATAATCACGTATGAAGTGATAACGGATTTCAATATGTTTGGTTTTCGAATGGTGAACCGGGTTTTTGGTGATTGAAATTGCAGCAGAATTATCAATATAAATGGGAGTAGTAAGAAACTTCAAACCGTAATCCCGCAAGTGTTGCTGGATCCAGAGAACCTGTGAACAACAACTCGAGGCCGCCACATACTCCGCTTCGGCTGTTGAAGTTGAGACCGTTGTCTGCTTCTTACACTGCCAGGAAACAAGCCGGTTTCCTATGAATTGACATCCCGCTGTTGTAGATTTGAAGTTGATTTTGCATCCTCCGTAGTCCGAATCAGTAAAAGCGGTGAGATCGAACTTATCGTCTTTGGGGTACCATAACTTGATGTCTGGATTTCCCCTCAGATAATGTAAGATGAGCTTTACTGCCGCCAGGTGAGTCACTCGGGGACTCGATTGGTACCTAGCACACAAACAAATAGCAAACATAATATCAGGTCACGATGCAGTCAAATACATGAGAGAACCAGTCATGGCACGATATAGGGTTGGATCAACGGTATCCTCCAATTCATCCGGTGATAAACTGTGACCCACGGGAAAAGGTGTCGAAGGAATTTTGCCGTCAGATATCTTAAGTCGGCTCAAGACATCGTTCACATATTTCGTCTGATGGATAAAGATCCCGGAATCAGACTGGTGAACTTGCAATCCTAAAAAAAAGTTCATCTCTCCCATCGAGCTCATCTCGAATTTGGTTTGCATCGTCTTTTCAAAATCTTTACACAAGCTGTCATTCGTCGAACCAAAAATTATGTCGTCCACATTGATTTGAACGAGGAGCAAATCATCACCTACGTTCTTATAGAATAACGTACAATCCACAGTCCCCCTCATGAATCCACTTTCAATCAGATGGTCAACCAACATGCTGTACCAGGTTCTCGGGGCCTGGTGTAAACCATAAAGAGCCTTGTATAATCGGTAAACACGTTCTGGAAAGTCTGGATCCTCGAAACCAGGAGGCTGCTTCACATACACTTCCTCATGAATCGATCCATTCAGGAACGTCGATTTCACGTCCATTTGATAAACCTTAAAGTTCTTATAGGCTGCATAGGCAAGAAAGATACGTAGAGCCTCCAGTCGTGCAACCGGAGGATATACTTCAGCGTAGTCTATGCCTTCTTGTTGATTGTAACCAAGAACGACCAATCGTGCCTTGTTCCTCACGATTACCCCACGATCGTCCTTCTTACACTTAAAAACCCATTTGATCGGAATAGCCTTTTTCACACAGTCGGGTTTATCTATTAAGTCCCATACACCCAGTCGAACAAACTGTTGCAACTCCACCTGCATAGCTTCAACCCAAGACGGTTCCTTAAGTGCCATTGTGACACTTGTCGGTTCTATCTTTGATAGGAAGCAGGTGTATTGTGCAATACTGAGGATACCCGAAGAGTGCAAATCCGCATAAGCACAAACTATCGAATCCTCGGTAGGAGATACATTAACATCAACTTGATCATCACATACATTAGCTAATTGGTGTCTTGTGCGAACCCCATCGTTCACATCACTAATTATCTGTTCCTGCGGATGACTCAAATGAATCCTTAAGAAAGGATTGGCAGGGACAGATACGTTATCACCCAAATTGATGATATTTTCCTCCGCTGTGTCTAAAGAGACAGTCGGTGAATCATCACTAATTAGAATTGGCTCAGTTGTCTCTAGAGCTTCATCTAATATAACGGACGATGAATCCACAAAATCAGCATCATCGAAAGATTCAGAAACTTCGTTCGACGTTTCTGATACGTTAGGTGAGTCATTTACATCAACTGAAGAACACCTTGGATTTGGAAGACATTGTTCCTCCAAATAAGATCTAATGAGATCTTCAGGGACTTTTTCAATCGTTGAAGTAAACGAATTAAATAATCCATCGTAATCAAACATCCAGTCGGGACCAGTACCAGTTGGTGGAGTGGTATAACTTTGGCAATCAACGTGATACCATTCGTCCACACAACCCGAAGAGATATTGAAGACCCGTTTCTTAGGAGAATTGTATCCCAAGAAATACCCCTCAAAGGCTTTTCATCAAACTTTCCAGCCTCTCTCTTCAAAACAGTACATGGACACCCGAACGGTTCCAAATACTTTAAGTTCGGTTTACGATTGTTTAGAAGCTCGTAACTCGTCTTCTTGAGCTTCTTTACTGTTAGTACACTATTCAAAGTATAGCACGTTGTGTTCACAGCTTCGTTCCAGAATTGAACGGGTAGCTTCGAATCCGCGAGCATCGTTCTTGCTGCTTCAATCAGCGTACGATTCTTTCTTTCAGAAACACCATTCTGTTGAGGAACATAGGGTGCACTGAATTCCCGATGAATTCCTTTCTGTATGCAGAAGAAATCCAATACATTATTCCTGAATTCAGTTCCGTTGTCACTACGATTTCGTTTCACTTTTAGTTTGTAAAGTGATTCGATCTTAGTAATTAAATTCTGAATTAAGAAAGGTGTTTGATCTTTCGATCCTATAAATAACACCCAAGAGTAACGTGAGAAATCATCAGTCACTACTAAGCAGTACCAATCTCTAGCAATACTGGCATGATTCACTGGACCAAAGAGATCCATATGAAGTCGTTCCAGAGGAGTAACAATCGTGTTACGTGACTTGCTTGGATGTGATTTCTTCTTTTTTTTCCCCTTCTTGCACGCGACGCAGTGATCATTGAACTTGAAATTCTTAGGGACACACCATCCACTAAATCATTTGCAATAAGAAAGTTCATCTTTCATAAGTGAATGTGTCCCATACGTCGATGCCAAAGAATAGAATCTTTTTCAGTCGCTTTTGACACGAAACAAGTCGCTGAGGGTGAAGCAAATACATCATAACTCATATCCAGTACATAAATATCATTCGATCGAGGTGATCTCATGACAACCATATATTCAGGAATTGTATATCCGGTTAAAGCTTATAACTGAATAATCTTATCATGTCTTTTATATGTTCACCAAAAAACAGTGTTGCTTAATCAAAAACATTTTACAATTTCAAAACCATTTCTTTTGAAAGTTCATTTTAAACATTGATTCTGAAAACAGTGTTGTCATCTAAGAACATTTGACAAGCACACACTTCAACAATATCAAACACATTCATTCAGACATCATAAATGATTCAGATAAGTATACAAGTCTGTCGAGCATGTTCAGAAATCCATCGAGCATACTCGGAAGTCTATCGAGCAACCTTAAGATCTATCATTATGGAGTCTGTGCTCGAGAGACTTCTTGAAAGTTCATGACATTAATACTGTGCTCGAGCAGTAGACTTGTACTAGAAATACTTAGAAAGCTTTCCAGGACATGTCCATGCTCGAATATCAAAATATTTCCTTTGTGCTCGAATTACTTGAAAGTTCTCAAGTGTGGTTTGCTTGTTCTCAAAGAGCAACAAACATACCATCAGACATGAATCATGCTCGAAATACTTGGAAAGGTTTCCAAAGCATGTTTCTATGCTTGAGCAGCTGAGACATGTTATTTGTGCTCGAAGTACTTAGAAAGTCTTCAAGTAGCACTGTCTGTGCTCGAGGAGCAACAAGCACAGTATCAAGCACAGATTCACACTCGAAATACTTAGATCACAAAAATATATCATGTATGCCCAAATCTAAGCACAGTAAACAAAAATTCAGTTCATAATAATCACTCATACAGAAACAGTCACAAACATGATTCATTCAATCAGTATAATCAGTCAAGCAAGGCAATAAATCATGCAAACATTCATAGTGAGAAACATAGATAATCAGTAAGCACCTCACATAAGCACACATCATCAATTAAACTTCATCAGCATTTATCATACCTAGACATTTTAACAGAAAATGAAACTTAGTCTTATCTAAAGGTTTGGTGAATAGATCAGCCAGGTTATCAGATGTATCTACCCGTTTCATTTCTATTAAGCCTTTTTCATGACAATCCCTAATAAAGTGATGTCTAATTTCAATGTGCTTAGTCTTAGAATTTTGGACTGGATTCTTAACTATGAACAAGGCAGCAGTATTATCAATTAAAATTGAAGTGAGTAAGAAATTCAGACCATAGTCCAGCAATTGATTCTGAATCTATAGAACCTGTGCACAGCAGGCAGATGCAGCAATGTATTAAGCCTCAGCAGTTGAGATGGACACTGTTATCTGCTTCTTTCATTGCCAAGACACCAGCCTGTTCCGTAGAAATTGGCAGCCTCCTGAAGTTGATTTTCTACTCATGTTGCAACCATCATAGTCACTGTCTTTTTAGGCCATCAAGTCAAAAGAAGAGTTCTTTGGATACCAAATCCCCAAATCTAGTTTCCCTTTGAGATATCTAAAAATTCTTTTTATTGTTAGCATGTGTGAGATTTTGGGGTTAGCTTGGAATCTTGCACAGACACATACAACAAACATAATATCTGGCCTTAATGCTGTCAGATACATAAGTGATCCTATCTTGGCCCTGTATTCATGCTGGTCCACTGGCTCCCCCTTCTTATCAGGCACCATCTTCTCATATGTGTCATTTGGTGTGGAAACTGTCTTGAGGTCATGGCACTTGAACTTGTTAAGAATCTCTTGGACATATTTTGATTGATTTATAAAGATCCCATCTGCCTTTTGATGCACTTGAAGTCCAAGGAAGAAGTTCATTTCTCCCATTGAACTCATCTTGTATTTAGACTTCATTACTTGCTCAAACTCTTTGCACATTTGTTCATTAGTAGAGCCAAAGATGATGTCATCTACATATACTTGCACCAGCAGCAGATCTTTGTTCCATCTTTTGTAGAACATAGTTTTATCAACAGCTCCTCTGCAGAAACCATTGTCTAACAGGTGGTTTGACAACTCATCATACCAAGCTCTAGGAGCTTGATGTAGTCCATACAAAGCTTTGCTGAGTTTGTACACCTTGTTAGGATGGATTGGATCTTCAAATCCAGGAGGTTGAGTCACATACACCTCCTTATCAATCTTTCCATTCAAGAATGCAGATTTCACATCCAGTTGATAGACTTTTATGTTCATGGATGCTGCATATGCTAGAAAGATCCTGATGGCTTCTAGTCTTGCAACTGGAGCTAATACTTCTTCATAGTCTACTCCCTCTTCTTGTAAGCACCCTAGAGCCACCAGCCTTGCCTTGTTCTTGATTACAATTCCTCTTTCCTCTTTCTTGTTTCTGAACACCCATTTGGTTCCAATTGCATACTTGCCTCTGGGTTTGTCTAGCAAGTCTTAGACATGAAAGTCCCTGAACTGAGCTAACTCTTCCTAGATAGCTTCTACCCAACTGTTTTCTTTCAAATCTTGATTAATGTTCTTTGGTTCAACTTGGGATAGGAAGCAAGCATAAAGACAAATGTTTGCTCTTTCAGAGGAACTTCTAGTCACTCTCTCATGAAATTTCCCAATTATGTTCTCTGCGGGATGATTTCTCTCAACAGAAGCAGTCTGCACAACTTGTTGTGCTGAAAACTCTGTTTCAAGATTTGTCATATTTATCTTAGCAGCTTCACTTTCAATTCCTTCTTGATTTTCAGCAGCTTCTTGAGTTTGATCAATTTCAAAAGATGATGCTTCATTTGACCCAATTTGGAGAGAGTCAAACAGAGACTTGAATCTGTCTTCAAATTGATTTGTCACTTCAGGTTGAGCCTGTTGCTGATTGATTTGAACTGGTTCACTCTCCATGTCACTTGGTCCTTCATTTGATACTTCAATGGCTGCTTCTTGACCAGTGGCATCCATTTCACATGCTCCATGATTGCTTCTTTCAAAGGCAAATCCATTTGTTTCAGGAGCAACTGATGACCACAGTTTGTCCAGATCAAGTTGCGTTTGTTTTCTTTTGTCTTCAAAACTTGTTTTGTACATGCTGTCATCCATGTCTTCACTATAAATCTTGAAAGATTTGATCATCTTCTCCAAATCAAAAAGCCATTTGGGTCCTTCAACATTATTGAAATGGTTTTCATTGAAGATAATGTCAGAAGACTTAATGACTACCATGTGTTCCTTCACATAGACTCTGTAAGCCTTGGAATGAGATGAATACCCCATAAAGAAGTATTCCAGTGAATTTGACTGGAATTTGTTAAGATAGTCCTTTGTATTTAGAAGTGCGCATCTACATTCAAATAGCTTTAAGAACTTCACATAAGGTTTTCTCTTGAAGATAACCTCATATGGAGTCTTATTTTGAGTCTTGTTCATTAGAACCCTGTTCTGGACATAGCAGGCAGTGTTGATTGCCTCTGCCCGGAATGTAACTGGCAGATTTGCATCAGCAATCAAGGTCCTTGCAGCTTCAATTAATGTTCTGTTTCTTCTTTCTGCAACACCATTTTGCTTAGGAATTCTAGGTGCACTATATTGCTGAAGGATCCCCTTAGAAGTGCAGAATTCTTCCATCATTCCAATCTTGAATTCTATGCCATTATCACTTCTAATGACCTTTACCCTTTTGTCAAGTAGATTTTCCATTCTGATCACACATCCCTTGATCAAATCAGGAGTCTCATCTTTTGTCCCTAAGAATTAAACCCATGTAAATTTTGAGAAGTCATCTGTAATGACTAGACAGTATCTTTTCTTCCCAATGCTTGGAACACTCACAGGACCAAAAAGATCCATGTGGAGTAGTTCCAAGACCTCATCAATAGTATTTATCAGTTTGCTGTTATGAGAGGATTTGTGTTGTTTCCCTTTAAGGCAAGATGTGCACTTTTCTTCAAGCTAGAATTCTCTTGTAGGAAGGCCAACAACATGTTCACCTTTCATTAGCTTGTTCATATTCTTCAAGTTGACATGACACATCTTCCTATGCCACAATTTCGTCTCATTTTTAGTGGCCTTGGAAACAAAGCATGAACCTCCTCTGGATGTAGCTGTGTTCATTCTAAGCTCATAGAGGTTGCCATTCCTTGGAGCCATCATCATGATCGTCTCAGTTGGAATCACAAATTCAGGCTTTAGAATTAGACAGTGTTCATCATTGAAAGCCACTTTGTATCCTTTGTCATAAACTTAAGAAATGCTGAGTAGATTGTATTGTAGTCCTTCAACATGCAGCATATTCTCAAAGGATACCTTGCCATTGGTAAGGGTGCCTCTTCTAACAATCTTCCCTCCATTTTCATCACTCCCAAAAGCAACTGGACCTTCATACTTTCTTTCATAATTGACAAGAGCTCCCCTGTCACAGGTCATGTGCCTGGAACATCCACTGTCCATGTACCATATATCATTGCAAAGTATGGACTGTTCCTGTGCAAACACACATAAGAGAATCTGTTAGATTCTAAGTCATAAACTGTATCAGTTTGCAATTCAGATTCAATAGGAGATTCATCAGGAGTTAGAACTGGAAGTGGAAGTGGATCTTCATAGACAACTTCACATTCTTCATCTGAGTCTGAGTTTAACCCAGCTGATACAATTGATGACTTGATGCTGTTCTCAATCTGATCAAGCACACAGTCCTTCCAATCATTTAACTCCTTCTTTGTCTTCCACTGAAACCCTCTTGGTTCATCAAGAATTTTTTATCACCATTAAGAACTCCAGGTCTCATTTTAGCTTTTCCTTTGTCATTTGACCTTTTTTTCTTCACTGGTTTGCTGGATTCTTTTGTATCATCCTTGATTTTCAGCACTTGCTTCAATATCTTCTCTAAACAAGATCTTTTCCCTTCATCACTTGAGCCGTTCTTCTCTTCATTCAAATACCTTAGATACATTTGTTTGTATCCCTTCATATCAAAACCACAAACAACATCTGGCACAACAAACTCATCTTTCTCAAACCAGTAGGAATCTACATGATGACCATATGCATCACATTTTTTGCACCATACCTTGGCATAACTTCCCTTATCTTCAAGCAATTGCTTGTCTTTAATTCTGTCACTTGGTTTGGGGAAGTCAAAGCCTAGGGATGTTTCTGGGCATAAGGTGTTGCAGAAATCCATTTTGATTGGCCTATTCACATCAGACACTGAAGGATATTTCTCCTTGACAAACACAATTGGCTTCACTTTAGATAGTGATCTTGAGGAGCTTCCTTCTGGTTTATCAGCAACTCTTCTCATAGGCATATAATCCACATCCCCAATATCAAACAGTTCATGGTTAGAGAAAACTGGATAAATTGATGGATGGGTTTGATCATATGTGGACTTCTTTGGTACATCATTCCTTTTCTTGATTTCTGACTGAGGTCTGGCACATATATCAAACACCACATGCTCTCTTCTCATCTTCTCAAAGTTCTTTTTCATTTTAGGATTTATTTTTGGCAATATTGGAATCTTTTCATCATTCTTTTTGCTTGATTCCTTATTCTTTTTCTTGCCTTTTGATGACTTGGTGCTTCCACAGCTGCAAGTACTCCCCTCACTGGAGTATTCATTCCATTTCTTCTTCACTTCGTCTTTCTTTTCAACCTTCTTCTCTGATTTCTCATTTTGCTTCATCAAAAACTCTCCTTCTTTGTCAACAATTACATCTTCATACTATTTTACAAATTCAGATATGTCTTCAAAGACATTCTTGAATTGCTTCAAATATTCATTTATGCTCTCTTTATCCACTTTCAATGGATAACTGTCACAAAAAGGTGGTGGCACCTTTTTGTATTTCTCTTCATCTATCGTTTTGTCCACGAATCTAACTATATTTGCAGTAGATACCAGATTCTTCAGGAATTCTAATTGAATCATCAATTCAGCATTCTTCAGCTTCTAATCAGCATACATCTTTTTCAGTCCCTTATTCTCAACATTCATTCTTGATTGAGTTCTGTATGCTTGCATACAATCTTCTTCTAATCCCTTAATTTGATTCTCATAGGTTGCCTCACTAGTCTCATACACATTCAGAAAAACTTCCTTTCTACCACATTCTGACTTCCACTTTCCTACCTCCTGATTAAGTTCATCAATAGTCAACAGAAGATCAGAAATAGAGATATCAGAATGTACCTGTGCATTTGAAGATTTTGCTTTGTCCTGCACCTTGGCCATGAAAGCTACGTTTTCCTTTTCCATCTCTGCCGCATGATTACTCCAGTCAAACTCCCCATCTTGAGGTACCCTTGTGACTGCAACATTCCCTTAATCTCTAACCTGATTCACAGTATTTGGATTGACTCTGTTCTGGTTGTTATGAATCTGTAGTTGGTTATTTCTTTGAGGTTGGAAAGATTGTTGTTGGGGTCTATTATGTTGTTGGTAGGGGTTTTGGTTGGCCATTTGATTTCTTTGATGCTGGAAGTTTTGGTTTTGATTCTGGTAGAACTGATTTTGATTAACTTGATTTCCCACTTGCTTGGGCTGATTGCATTCTCTGACAAAGTGACCAGGTTACTGACAGTTGTAGCAAATTGCTTTTGATTTGTCAAACCCTATTCTTTCAATGGGTCCAGAGAAACTTGATCTTCCTGTCCTGTTGAACAACCTTTTGCTTCTCACAGCTAGGGATGGCAGTGAAACCCGAATCCGATGGGAAAACCCGATACCCGACATAATTGGGACGGGTCTTACCCGTCCCATTAGGGTTTGGGACGGGTCCGGGATTAGTTTTTAAATTTTTTTCCGGTTTAGGATGGGTCTGGTATTTCTAATATACCCGATTACCTGATTATATGCCCGAAGTACCCAATAACTATATATATATATATATATATATATATACAAATATAGGGGAGATTTCAAATAAAAACCCCTTTGAGTTTTAAGAACTCGAAAGAACTCAGTGTAACGATTTTTTTTTCGAATTTTTTTTTACACATTAGTAATATATGTAAGTTACATACACGTAAAAAAATTACATAATTTTTTATGCACCGAGTCGACTTTTTACACATGTGTAACGGACGTAAAAGTTAGTGTAACCACTTACATCTTTATTCTCACTCCTACTTAGACTTTTTTACCAGATTTAATCTCAACCACATATTCCAATCCATTTAATTAAATGTGTGGCCAAGAATTGAGTTCTTAAGTTCTTACATCTCAACATGGTTCTCAAAATATCCCTCCCTTACTATATATATATATATATATATATATATATATAATATACATACATATATATAAATATAAAAATTAATATTTCTAATTTGTGTTAACTGTTGTTTAATTTTTTAACATTCTAGTAATGTTCAAGACTATTAAGAGGATATTGTGTGTGTGTATCAATAAGCAATCAATTAATAAAACACATTGACCAGTTGCATATTGTCAAAACCTGTCGGGTATACCCGATGGGTATTTTTAATAAACTAACGGGTATACCCGAGACCCGATGGGTAATTACCCGATAAATGCTTGACGGGTCTGGGATGGGTCTGGAATGGGGTTTTATAAACGGGTCCGGGTCTGGGAATACCTAGACCCGTCCCAGACCCAACCCATTGCCATCCCTACTCATAGCTAACATGGCAGTCTGCCATTTGATGTCCATATCTTCTAAATCATCAGCATCAATCTGCTCAAGGTCTTCCTGGACAATGCTTGTGTTGATCAGGTTCTTCACCACAAAAGCATGATATGAGTCAGTGAACATAGAAAATAGAGCTTGATAGTCTGCTCCATGGCTTGAATTGCTTGGTGTGTAAGGAGGGTGTCCATTTGCAGATGAGGTGGTGTCATCTTCTATCAGTTGTACATTGAAACTTGGCTGACTTCCTCCACACACCGAGCTTGTTTCAGCTGGTTCTTCGATGATTTGTGATTGCTGATTCTTGACAGAAAGATTTCCCATAGGTGCTACAAGAGCGTTTATCATTGGGAAGCTGGGCTTATCCTCTCTGATCATGTGATTCTCAATCATCTCGTGCTCAGCAGCCTTTAGGAAAGCTATCACATCATCCAACTTAAAGTTGGGAAAATTGACCTTTTCCTTGATAATTTGCTGGCTGTGTACCATTCACCAAACAAAGAAGATAACAGTTTTTTGTTTAGGTCAAAGTCAGGGATTTGTAGGTTAGTTGTCCTAATCTCATTTACAATGACCATGAATCTCTGCAGCACAGACTTTAATCTTTCTCCTTCCTTGAACTTGAATCTATCTAATTGCTGCTTCAGTCTATCCTTTTTAATGTCTCTCAGTTCTGTATTTCCTTCAAACATGTCAATCGCTGCATCATACATCTCCTTTCCAGTTTTGTGATGATTGACAGTTGTTAGGATTTCCCAAGATAGACCTAGCTTCAGCATAGACAGTGCTTTGTCATCTCTTTTCTTCATTTTCAGTTCAACAGTGGGATTGTTGTTTGTAGCAGTTGAAGGAACATATTGTCCTTCAGTGATAGAAATCCAGAGTTCGGGGTCGTTGTAGTTCACAGCTGCTTCAAAAAGCACCTTCCATTTAATATAGTTCTCTTGTCCAAGAAGTCTTGGAATCTTGTTCGTAGAAACTTCATGGTCTTCCATTTTAGCAGATCTGAACTTTGATGCAGATAAACAGAGTAAAGCTTCAAGCTTTTTCACAAACCTTCAGTCCCGTGGCCTTCAGCGAGCTTCCAAAGCTCCAATACCACTTGTCAGGACCGTGAGTCAGGTGAAACCTTAGAAAGGTTGACAAGAACACACAGACTCAATAACCCAAAGGCCTATTGAATATCCCGGCGGAATCAGGATATCCAACGGATGGGAACGAAGGTGTGATATGATAACAAACGAAACAACAATAAAGATTCAGTGCAAGCAAATACAAAGACAAAGATTTACTGTAATAAATGCATCCTTCAATGAAACAGTAAATGGAATGTCTAGGGTTTCGTGACGGCGGCGGCTGTACGAGGAAACAAGGAGAATATTCTTTGGAATGTTTCTCGTATTCTGTGTGCACAGCCGTCTCATTTTTCGTTAATGGAAACATAGGATCCTATTTATAGACCCTGACATTCCTTCTGAAATCCGTAATTATTACATAATGAAAGACAAAAACAAATACAAGTGTAAGTGTCTTCGAGCATGATTTGTATCTTGCTCAAGCACACTTCAGTATGAAGGGTATGCTCGATGAGTGTCTTCGAGCATACTTTACTTAGAATATTTTACGGTAAAAAATATTCTCCTCTAGAAAGCTTCATTCCTTTTGACTAATCCAGGCTTTGCTTGAACTAATCCATCGAGCAAGTCCATTCTCCTTGATGTCTTCAATCCTGTCTTGAGACTTATTCAGCAATCTTTAGCATGCTCGGATGTAAATATTGCTCGATAGATTGAATCATGCTCGTAGTCCATGCTTGGAGCATATGACATCCTTTTATTGCATCCATGCTCGTCACCCTGTACTCGGACATCCTGTGCTCGTAACATTTGGTTAAAACTTGAATGATCAAGTTGTTTGCTCAATTGGCAATCCATACTTGATAAGAAAACACCCTTGCTCTTTGAAGTGTAGCTTGCTCGAAGCTTTAACACTTAGATGAATCAACCACAAATGGTTCTGAAGACCTTGATCGAAGTAGTAAAACCATGCTTGATAGTCTAAGCTTGCTCGAAGTCCATACTTAACCATTTCCTGAGGTGGTTGAGAAGATTCCAATCTTCTTTATGAAAAATCCAACCCAACAGATTAAGTGGAACCTACACATCAAAGCCCTAAAGCCACCTTACCATGGTTTTACTGAGCCATACCACCCCAACTTGACTTTAACCTTAGAGTTAGATGATCAAAACTATGCACAACCATGTGTACAATTTTGAGCCATAGGTAATAGCTAAAACAATCAAGGATATTATGGTCCAACCCAAACTTAAGCATCAAAGTCTACCAGAATGGCCATTAGATACTATTAAGGTACAATTAGGTATCTATCTAGCAAATAGTCCCCACTACATGGCATACCCCCGTTATCAAGAAACACCCCAAAGTCTATCTCCATAGGTGAGTATGCATGAATTCATCTGTAGGGCTTACATATGACGTGTCCCGTGTGGTCCGTTTCTTAATGGTAATGAGACGCGAGCACGGGGACCCCATATGACTAACAGCGTGGATGATCAAGTCAGTAGTGTAATTGTACTTTAAAAGCACGTAATGATCATGCTTAATGACTTATATTTGGTAGATAAACTGCAAGTTTGCTCTTTTAGCTCTTTTAATATTCATAAATCCACTTAGGAGATATGAATACCCAGATGATATACCGCATAAAGACCCATGGTCTCCGAACCCTAGAGCATCCCATCAATACATGATTTAAGGTTATAAAACCATACACCTATGAAGCGTTAACCACTTAAACTAGAAGCATTTTTCTTTATGTTTATATCACAAGCCATCTAGCATACTTTAACGTTAAGCCTATCCAAGCATCGTTCAATAGTTTATTCATATTTAAAAATTTCTTTTGGTGATCAAATCTAACAAAAGGCTTGAGTATAACCCGATCTTTCATCTCAGTCCTTACACATGCTTAGCTAAACAAACAAAACACGAAGATGTTTCCCGCTAAAATCAAGTAATTAGAGGTTCAATTAAGTCAACAACCAAACCGTCCTTTCATTCTTAAAGGCTGAGCCTACAGACACATCCAAATTAAGTGTGTTGTTATTTTTATTATTATTATTATTGTTATTATTATTATTATTATTTTATTTATCTATTTATTTTTATTTTTTTATTTTATATATTTATATAAGTTTTGACAAACAGTTCCCAATTTTTATATCATTTTCCACTGTTTTTGCAAAAAAATTAAATTCGGGACGTTTTTAACATTTTCCACTTTTCCAACTCCAATCCAGCATCCCCACACTTAAACTTTACATGTCCCCAATGTAATTTACGGTTAAAAATTGAGTGTAATACACAAGAACTTAAAGATTTAACAACCAAAGTGAAGGAAAGATGTACATGCACCTGATTCGAGTCTCTCTTGTCAAACGGGTCCTGCTGATAAGTACTGTTGCAAACTTGACCCGATCTCCTTGAACTTTGATGTGACAATATATGCTACAAAAAATATTGACTAGACCACCATGAACTTCCCCACACTTCGGGCTTACTATGACTACAAAATACAAACAAAAAGTAACACGCAAAAAGAAAAACAAAAATAAAGAAAAGCAAAACAGAATAAAAGGTCGGGTTACCTCCCGGTCAGCGCTAAGTTTTTGTTAAGGTCTTCAGCCGGACCGTTACCTCATTTTGCGTTTATGGTGGTCTAAGTGGACAATTTCCTGCCGAGTTTCCTCTAAAAGCGCGATAGTTGATATGCCTCGACTCCTCTTCTTCCTTCATGTTAAGTAAGTTTGATGAACCCATACAGGCGGGTGTGAATCACTTTTACCCTAGAATTTCTCACATACGCCCGATGGTTAACAATTCGAGCACACACACTTTTGCTTTTGTTTGAACAACCTAACTTTGATCGAAATCGAGCTAAACATTTCCCCACTGAGTTCCCGGAGTATGCTCGGTAGTTGAGGTGCTGTGTGCCCCCCTTCTTCCTTGTGGTTGACATATCAATAGAAACAATATAGGCCCATTTCACCATGTTCTATTCAGTGTCTTCCAAACTCACTTTCCTTTTCCTTGAACTTGAACCATTCCCCCCAACTTCATTTATTGGTGTGATTATTATAAGAGAACAATTGGGATTCACCTGGGCTACTTCAATCACATGCTCTTCAAAGGTTGATATGCCTTCAACCGGGTTTAAAATTTCAACTTCATGCCCTAAAATATCTGAACCTTCTCCCTCCACATCACCATAATCATCAAACCCAATCACTACATTCAATGGCTCTTTAGTAATTGATAGAGTCGGTGCGGTAGTAGTCTCCAAAACCTCCCCTTCAACCTCTCTAAAATATCATTACTATCCTCATCTATCAACTCATCTTCAGCCCTGACACCACTAGCCAACTTATCTCGTTCTCGTTTAATTTGGGCTACCTCTTCTAATAGTTGACTCATTAGTTCATCTCGGGCAGCATTAGACGTTTCTTGAATCTCTAATCTTTCATTTATAGCCTTATTATGAGCTTCTTGATCTCTCTTCATCTCTCTTAGAAAATCCATAATGTCTTTCATAGACTCTTCATTGTTACCTGAAGAATCTTCTTGATCTTGCTGATAATTCCTTTGATACGTACCACCATGATTATAATGTTGAGTGACTTTCTCATATATTGGTTGTGGGTACTCATCAAAATAGTAGTCTTCCTCCTCTCGATAACTTACAAACGTTGGCATCTCGGGCCCATCACTATCATACTCATCAGCTGACTCATAAAGCCCATGATCATTAGGTGGAGGCGGTGAATAATTTTGGTACTGATTGTTACGACCTTACTGATTGAATTTCCTTTGGTTATAGTTATCTGACTTGCAGTAGCCTTCAAGGTTGGGTGAAGGTGGCTCATGATATGAAAATGGAGGGTATGAGTCGTCGTCCTCCATGGCCTTATATCCTTCAACTGGGTCATAAACCCAACTCCACGTCATCTTGAGTTACCTGCACACATGAGACACACCAATACCTCGCGTAAAATCAAACAAATACATGTAAAAAAAACTAAATTACTAAACTAAACTTGCATTTTGCGCGTTGATTCCTCGACAACGGCGCCATTTTGATCGATGTTGAAAGTTCAATCAAAAACATTTATAAAGTACCTTCACTAGCTAGGGCAAGTAAGGTGTCGAATCCACAGGGAATCAGTGGAAAGTGCTAATCTAGTTCAATTTGTAATAACTAATTATATACTGGGTGGACAAGCGATGTCAAGCGGTTTATAAGAATTGTTGAAACGAAGCGACTATTAATTTAATTTGTAAACAATTATAAAAAGGGTAACCAGCCTCCAGTTTCAGGTTTTGAAGCAAGTTGGATACAAAACTAAACCTATTTGATTATAATCTTTCTTTAAATCAATAAACCAAAAGACTAAATGTTTGACTATGCTGATTATCAGAACTCAATCCGAATGATTGACACGGCTAAACAATAATCTAACTAATTGTTAAGTTTAGGTATTGATGAATTATTAGTTCTATGGTTTAAAATAGTTAGGTTAATGACACTAAGAACTTAATCCTAATTGTTGATGACCACAAATCGTTTAACTGATAAACTGTAAATCAATCAATAACCAAAAACACTTTCAAGCACACAAACAAAATCCAAAAGTTAGGTTTAGAATACCAACAATCCAACAAACAACTCAACCCTACACCCGGAGACGGTCACAAGCGGATTAGCCTTGCATAGTTGTCTTCATTAGCTCTCTTGATTCTTCAATGGATGATGGCATGGATGATTATGATGACTGGGTTGTGTTAGAAGGGTGGAAAACGGCTCCAAAATCGTCTAAGTATGTTAGGGTATGAAGCATTGGCGGCATAGGGTTGAACCGGGCTTAAATATGGAAGAAAAAACACCTAAAAATCACGTTTTTCCGCCCAGTCGGCCGTAACCTACGGTCTTCCCACCGTAAGTTACAGTGGGGACAGTAGCCTACGGTCCAAGCTCACTGCCTTACGGTGACTGTCCCCTCGTACTGTTTTGCCCATAACTTCTTCGTTATAGCTCCGTTTTACGCACCATTTTCGGCCACGTCTTCGCCTTCAAATTGTCTAATCATTCCATGCAATAAAATATTCATTTCCATTCCATCTCATATGTTCCAATTTAGCTCGTTTAAGCCCCTATAAGCTCCATTCACCTGTACACGTAAAACCACTAAAAGTAATTGTATCCAAGACATATAAACATATAAAATACACGATATAACTTACTTAACACACATTATTTCACCCACACATCACATTCCCACACTTGTCCTTTTTCGTCCTGAAAAAGTTTTACAATGGAATTAAAACCAGAAACTGTTTTTACTAAATACTCAATTTATTTTTTATTATCAACAGATAACACAAAAACCGCGATTGTCGATATTGCTATCCACTTAAACCCATGCCCTAATACTTACCGGGACAAACAAGGGGTGACAAATTCATTAGTTTATATGATTATGTCAGGACCGTGAGTCATGTGAAACCTTAGAAAGGTTGACAAGAACACACAGACTCAATAACCCAAAGGCCTATTGAGTATCCCGGCGGAATCAGGATATCCAACGGATGGGAATGAAGGTATGATATGATAACAAACAAACAACAATGAAGATTCCGTGCAAGCAAATACAAAGACAAAGATTTACTGTAATAAATGCATCATTTAATGAAACAGTAAATGGAATGTCTAGGGTTTCGTGACGGCGGCGGCGGTACAAGGAAACAAGGAGAATATTCTTTGGAATGTTTCTCGTATTCTGTGTGTAAAACCGTCTCGTTTTCCATTAATGGAAACATAGGATCCTATTTATAGATCCTGACATTCCTTCTAGAATCCCTAATTATTACACAATGAAAGACAAAAACAAATACAAGTGTAAGTATCTTCGAGCATGATTTGTATCTTGCTCGAGCACACTTCAGTATGAAGGGTATGCTCGATGAGTGTCTTCGAGCATACTTTACTTAGAATATTTTACGGTGAAAATATTCTCCTCTAGAAAGCTTCATTCCTTTTTATTAATCCAGGCTTTGCTCGAACTAGTCCATCGAGCAAGCCCATTCTCCTTGATGTCTTCAATCCTGTCTTGAGACTTATTCAGCAATCTTTAGCATGCTCGGATGTAAATCTTGCTCGATAGATTGAATCATGCTCGTAGTCCATGCTTGAAGCATATGACATCCTTTTATTGCATCCATGCTCGTCACCCTGTGATCAGACATCCTGTGCTCGTAACACTTAGTTAAAACTTGAATGATCAACTTGTTTGCTCGATTGGCAATCCATACTTGATAAGAGAACACTCTTGCTCGTTGAAGTGTAGCTTACTCGAAGCTTTAACACTTAGAAGAATCAACCACAAATGGTTCTGAAGACCTTCATCGAAGTAGTAAAACCATGCTCGATAGTCTATGCTTGGTCGAAGTCCATACTTAGCCATTTCCTAAGGAGGTTGAGAAGATTCCAATTTTACTTATCAAAAATCCGACCCAACAATCTCCCTTAGATTGGAACAAGCTCAGATGCACCAAAACACACCCGCATAAAGTTACACATGTATCAGATATCAAAGATAAATCATTTAAGAACATGTCATTTCATTACATATAGGAATTCTGCCTCTGGGGCAGTACAAGTCAAATTTTTACATATCAAAATACAAAAACAGAAACAAAACAAAGATAAACAGAACATAAAAGGATCATCCATGTGCTCCGATCTGTTATCTCCTGCTCTGGCTCATTTCTAATGCTTTCTCTTTCATCAACTTGACCAGTGCAGCTCTCTGTTTAAACATCTCGAGCTCAACTCCATCTTCTGAATCTATTGGGAATTTAGCCTTAATTATATCTTTTAGGTCTTGGATATGTATGAGTGGTAGATCATCATCATACATAACCACGGCTATGGTTCCACCAGAAGCGTTTCTTACCGTTACTGATTCATTTTCTCTGTTGTAGGTGATGTGAGCAATTCTTCCATTTTGTTGAACTTCTGAGTTCGGCTCCAGCATCTCTTGCCTCATTCCTAAGCACTCCCTTAAAGTTTTTCTTTTACCATGTGAGCTGCTAGCTTGAGTTTTTCTTTTCTTGGTTTCAAAGAGGGAGAGTTCTAAAGTATGTACTTCATTTATTCTTTTGTTTCTTCTCTCCCTCTCAGCCTGGCTGTGTATCTCTCTTCTCCTCTGCTTCAGGAATGGGAATCCCTTTTCTGATTGTTCTTTAATAAATCTGGAGAGATCATTTCTTTGTTACCCGGCCAGTTGGCTTTTGTTTTGATTATCATACAGATCCAACTCAACCATCCTTTTCTATTGTTCTTTAGAGAAATTTCTCAAATCATCTCTGAAGGTGATTAGAGTTTCTACTTTGTTTTCAGTGATAACCCTCAAGGTCTTGGATCTCTTATCGAAGTAGAGACATTTGGGCATATTTAAATGTCTTGTTGGCTCTAGCCTCACAATCTTATGCTTGAGATTTCTTGTGCATTCTTCTTTGACTGATGTAGCCCAGCCTCTTCATACCATTTTCTTATAGTCTCATATGTCTGTACCAGCAATCTTGACATTTTTGCCCCCTTTTTATGAAGAGCACTCATCATCTCTGCTCTTACTTCTTCCTCTGCTCTCCTCTTGGCCTCTTGCAATCTTCTTTGGGTTTCCAAATACAATTTATGCTCTCTATTGCATATATCAATCAATTTTTCATGAGGCATGTTTTGAAATTGTTCTTCTGTCATCCCTATCTCCATTACAATCCCCTTCAATGTTTGTACCCTTTGTGGGTCTTCAAACCATTTCTTGACTTCCTCTTCTTTCTTTCTGGCCTCTTCTCTCTCCTTCTCCTTTCTCAACTTGAAATCCTGTTTTCTTAGGTAATCTGCAGTAGATTTCTTATCTTTGTGAGACTTTTTCACCATTTGGATTTTTCTTTCTAAGTCTTCAAAGGACAAATTGATCAGTTGATTGTATTTGTATCCATGTAGTTGAAGAAATTTAATGTCTTTGTGTTTGGCCCTCAGAACTTCATAGGCAGTTTCATCTCTAGCCTCTTCTTCTTGTCTCTTCATTTTTGAGTCTCTCAGCTTCTTCCCTTTCTTTCTCCTTTTTCTTGGTCATATTTTCAACATAATTTGCAACGTCATCAACTAAGGCATTCTTGTATATTGTATCAAAGGTTCCAAAGCATCGTAGGTACAGAAATACAGCCTTCTGTCCAGCTTTTATTAGGAACTCCCTTTAGGATTCCCGGCTCTTCCATCCTTCAGCCTCTTTCCTAATGCTTTCTTTTAACATTCTTTCAATATATTTCTTGTCATAGTCAAGGCTTAAAAGGTAGGATTTGTCCATATTCTCCCTTTCATCATCCTTCAATCCTCCTTCTTCTTCATCATCAATGTCAAATTGTTCATCAAGATTGTGAAGTGCTCCAATCTTGGTTCTTCAACATTTACTGGTTGAGTCCCTTTCACATCTGCAGATTTGGCCTCCCTTCTCTTGTACACATTCACTTTCACTGATTTTTGTCTTTTAGGCTTTGGTGTCACAAGTTCAGCTGTAACATTTCTTTTTAAGGAGTCTCCTGCTTCAGTTTCAGGTTCTGTAGGCTCAGTGATAATCGATTCTTCATTCACAGTCTTTTGCACTTCATCGCCATCAGTCTCTGTAATTATAGGTCCATTTGTTTGAGTTGCAGGTTCTTCATCAATGATTTCTTCAGTTTGAGTTGCAGGTTCTTCATCAATGATTTCTTCAATAATGAGTTCAGCAAGTTCAACAACCTTTTCCACTCTTGGGTCAGACTGCACATTGCTGCTAAGATCTATAAAGTCTTTTTGAGCCTTTTTAGCAGCTGATACAATTTTTGGATGATGCCCTTCTGGTTTGTTCAGAATGTCTGTAAGATCTTTCATTATGACTAGCTTCACCATTGAGCTTGCAGATATATCAATTTTCTCATCCTCTTCTTGATTGACTAGACCTAAACCGAGCTCTTGTTCCTTAGGTGTTTAGTCTCTGGATTTTCGGGCTCAAGTTCAGTTTGTACAGGCTTAGATAATGCTGGCTCAGCTTGTATGGGCTCTTGTTCATCATCATTTTGTATAATTGGAGTTTGCTCATCAGTTTGTGTTCCTTTTAATACCTCCAATGTAGCCCTTATAGCATCATCGGCTTCTTTTCTCAATATCTCTTCTGCCTCCTCCTTCCTCATATCCATCAGTGCTTCAAGCACTTCCTGGTAAATTTCCTCTTTTTCTTCCTCTACTACCACCCTCTGTCTTTCTTGATTTATCATTTGTATCACAGTGTTGACAGACTCCACTTCTTCAATGTCAGGATCCACAACATTATCCTTCTCTAAAATCTCATCACCAGATTTGTCTTTATGGGTTGTTATCGGATGAAGGTCTTCCTCAGTTAGAGCCACCCCTTTGCCTTTGATTTGTCTTTGGGCAAGTTGTTTAGGGGTCTCTTCTTCTACTTCAATCTCCTTCTCTCCTGACTCCCCCTCAACTTGAACATCTCCTTCAACGACTTCAAAATTTATCATTACAGGTACATTAGATGTTCCAGCAACTTACAAAGGTCAATCAAAAACATTTACAAAGTACCTTCACTAGCTAGGGCAAGTAAGGTGTCGAATCCACGGGGAATCAGTGGAAAGTGCTAATCAAGTTCAATTTGTAATAACTAATTATACTGGGCAGACAAGCGATGTCAAGCGGTTTATAAGAACTGTTGAAATGAAGCGACTATTAATTTAATTTGTAAACAATTATGAAAAGGGTAACCATTCTCCAGGTTTCAGGTTTTGAAGCAAGGTAGATACAAAACTAAACCTATTGGATTATAATCTTTCTTTGAATCAATAAACCAGAAAGACTAGATGTTTGACAATTTTGATTATCAGAACTCAATCCGAATGATTGACACGACTAAACAATAATCTAATTGATTGTTAAGTTTAGGTATTGATGAATTATTAGTTCCATGGTAAAGATAGTTAGGTCAATGACACTAAAAACTTAATCCTAATTGTTGATGACCACAAATCGTTTAACTGATAAACTGTAAATCAATCAATAACCAAAAACACTTTCAAGCACACAAACAAAATCCAAAAGTTAGGTTTAGAATACCAACAATCCAACAAACAACTCAACCCTACACCCGTAGACAGTCACAAGCGGATTAGCCTTGCATAGTTGTCTTCATTAGCTCTCTTGATTCTTCAATGGATGTCACACCCCACCTTCGGGCCTAGGCGTGTGACTCACAGTTGGTACCACTTTTGTCAATTTATCAAAGTTTGCAGCGGAAAATGTTAATTTAAAATATTTAATTTCATAACAAAAGGGATTTAAACACCCTTGATCGTTTTACAAAATTACTTGTTTAAGAACAAGTTTAATATATATGATTCATTACAAAATTAGCTGAGCCACCAGCTGTAAACTATGCCTAGTGTTCTTCTATCTCCCCTGGCATATCCATCACTATTCCTTACTCCTGATTACCTGAAAACAGTTTCAAAATACGTCAGCTATATGCTGGTGAATACGCTGACTCAATAAAACATTTTCACAATTCGTAATGACACAACACCAATAGTGTTCAACGACTCAGTGGGTCTCAATCCCATCTCATCGTAACTAAACATACCCACAAACCACATAATCGGACTTCACTCGCCCTAGAGACAGTCACTTGTCTCATGGTCAGTATGTCTGTAGTGTGCCCACTACAGTACATATATGTAAGGATCCAGACACATGTGTATTTTAGTCTGAGTGTCTAGTACTACCTTGTATCAAAAAGTTTTAGAGGATTTGAACCAACCCTCATGCAAATATTTCAATAACTCTTTTACATATGGATAACAGTCCATAATTTAAAGAGTAAATATCTTTTCAAAATATACAGTACATAGCCATATTCACGTCATAAAACATTTCATACTATAAAAAGGTTTGGACGTATTCACCTTTTATTGATTTCAAGATTTCTCACCAACAGATGTCTGATCTTTATCTCGGACCTATAGTACGAGAATAACATTCTATAAATAACTAGATCTACAATCTAACTATAGACGTTAAGTCTATTTGCATAACCTTTACCTTGATATTCATTTCATTTTACAAAACATTTATATGCTACTTTTCTTCATGAAGAAACGTATATATCAAGTTTCTTCTTTCATAAGTAATATCTTTATAAAAATAAAGAGCAACATTTCATCAAACTCTTATCTTATGAAAGCTTATATTTCACTTACTTACTTGATCAAGGTATAGACTATATTCTTGACTAGGGTCTAAGCCTTTAAATATTAACAAAATAATAACTTAAGCAGAATCCCTACCTTACGCGGGTATTTTGATTTGCCTAAGCCTTGTACCAGTAGCACTTCTACTTAAACCGTCAGAACCTTGTTTCGAACTCGCTTAACCACTCGACGGAGCGTCAGAACTTCAATTAATGCACGTTTTACGAGAAATCAAGGTCTCGAAACCTCACGATCGTCGGGAACGCCTCCCTAGGTTATATGTGTGGAAAGAAAGGTGTTTTTGGGATGAGAATGCTTCAAACCCGTAGCCCCCTTTTATAGGCAAAGTTTTGACCACCATCGCGTAGCGCGATGGGGTTTTCCCCTGGCCATCGCGTAGCGCGACGCCGCAATCCACCAGAGGTTGCCACGTGGTTGATCCGGTTACTTAACCTGGTCATCGCGTAGCGTGATACCCCTTTCTTCTGGACCATCGCGTAGCGCGACGCCCCTTTTTCTAAACTCATGGGAAACTGCATTGCGTAGCGCGATGATCGCGTGATACCCCTTTCTTCTGGACCATCGCGTAGCGCGACGCCCCTTTTTCTAAACTCATGGGAAACTGCATTGCGTAGCGCGATGATCTAGTCTGTATACTCATCGCGTAGCGCGATGGGTTGAGGAAATCAAAATTTTTATTTTCAACCCCTGGACTTTGTTAACTTGTCACTCCTTGGTTTATCTTCCACGGTTCAAAAATACTAAAGCGGCCCTTATGCGGCTCGCATGGCTCGCGGCGATGCGAGCATGCGAAGTGCAAAGTGCGCCATCAAAACGCCACATTACGTCCATTGGCCGAGTCCGAGTGCGTGTCAGTGTCTGAGTTCGTGTCTGTGCGCGTCGGGTGCTTCGCACCCTCTGCTAGGACTAGTTAGAGTGGTATTACCATGGAAAACTCCTTCCTTATGAAGTGCTTTTATTTCTTTCCCACCTTCCATGTGGGATGGAGTTTCCTTAATTATTCCTTTAACATAATATGCTTTCTTTTCTTTATCAAACTTTTTCCCATTAAATTTCACATAATTATTTTTGGTCCTTTATCTTTATAAACTTGTCAAATTTATACCTAAACTTTGTGGGTGTTACATCCTCCCTACCTTGGAATGAATCTCGTCCTCGAGATTCGCTAGAACAGATGTGGATACTTTTTTCTCATTTCCGATTCTAACTCCCAAGTAATTTCTGGTCCTCTTCGGGAGTTCCATCTAATCTTGACTAATTTTAGCTTTCGTCGTTTAAGTCTCTTTACTTGGAAATCTTCAACTTGTAGAGGTTGTTCTACAAATTTTAGATTCTCATTGATTTCAACATCCTTTAAAGGCATAGCTAAAGTTTCGTCAGCTAGACACTTTTGTAAGTTAGAAACATGAAATACATTATGTATTCCTTTCATCTCTTCTGGCAGTCATAAGCGATAAGCAACAGTACCGATTCGTTATAACACTTCAAATGGTCCAACAAAATGCGGACTTAGTTTTCCTTTCTTGCCGAATCGTACAACACCTTTCCATGGTGAAACTTTTAACAAAACTTTATCGCCTATATGAAATTCTAACGGCTTACGGCGAACATCAGCATAATTCTTGTGTCGGTCTCTTGCCGTCTTAAGTCGTTCACGGATTTGTAATATCTTATATGTTGTTTCTTGGACTATCTCAGGTCCAGATATTTGATTATCTCCAGTTTCAGACCAACACACCGGAGTTCTACATTTTCGTCCATACAATGCTTCAAATGGTGCAGCCTGAATACTCGTGTGATAACTATTATTATACGAGAATTCGATTAAAGGAAGATGATCATCCCAATTTCCTCCTAGATCAATTACACAAGCTCGGAGCATATCTTCAAGCGTTTGAATTGTTCTCTCACTTTGCCCATCAGTTTGAGGATGATAAACAGTCTAAGATTTAGTTGAGTTCCTAACGCTTGTTGGAAACTTTTCCAAAAATGAGAAGTAAATCTACTATCCCGATCAGATATGATAGATAATGGCACACCATGTAATGATACTAAGTTGTTTACGTATATTCGTGCCAATCTATCCATAGAGTAAGATTCATTGATAGGTATGAAATGAGCAGACTTAGTTAACCTATCAATAATGATCCAAATAGCGTTATGTTGTCAAGTAGTCTTAGGGAGTTTCGTAATAAAATCCATTGTTATCATCTCCCATTTCCATACAGGTAATTCAGGTTGTTGTAGCAACCCTGAAGGTTTCTGATGCTCAGCCTTAACTTGCAAACATGTTAAACATTTGGCTACGAACAGAGCAATATCCTTTTTCATCCCGTTCCACCAGTAGTTAGGTTTAAGATTTTGATACATTTTATCACTACCGGGATGCATCATATACTTTGATCAATGAGCTTCACTCATAATCCTTTCACGTAAATCCACAATCTTTGGTACCCAGATTCTAGTTCCAAGTCTGAGTATCTCATCATCTCCTTTAACTAAAGAGTCGATTGTACCATTACGCTTTTCTTCGGAGATTTGATTTTCTTCTATTGCTTTCTTTTGAGCCTCCTTGATTTGTGCAATTAAATCTATTTGTAGTTCCAGTCTTAAGGCTCTAACTCTCTTGGGTTTTTCATGTTCTTTACGACTCAATGCGTCAGCTACTACATTTGCTTTTCCTTCATGAAAGATGATTTTACAGTTATAATCGTTTTGGGTTTCCATCCATCTTCTTTGACGCATATTAAGTTCCTTTTGATCAAAGATATGTTTTAAACTTTTATGATCAGTGTACATGATAAACTTTACTCCATATAGATAGTGTCTCCATAAGTTTAAAGCAAAAATTATGGCACCCAACTCTAGATCATGAGTCGTGTAATTCTTTTCGTGTACTTTCAATTGTCGAGAAGCATAAGCTATTACTTTGTTTCGTTGCATTAGTACACAACCCATACCTGAATGAGATGCATCACTAAATACAACAAAATCTTTTGTACCTTCTGGCAAGGCCAGTATAGGTGCATTAGTAAGCTTTTGTTTAAGTAACTCAAATGCTTCTTGTTGTTTGGTTCCCCATTCATACTTAACATTCTTTCGAGTTAGGGAAGTTAAGGGAACAGCTATACGGGAGAAATTCTTGATGAATCTTCTATAATATCCGGCCAGACCTAGAAAACTTCGAACTTCAGTTGGCGATCTAGGAATCTCCCATTTAGCTATCGCTTCAATCTTGGCGGGATCTACTTGGATTCCATTTGCATTGATAACATGACCAAGAAATTGTACCTCATGTAGCCAAAATTCACACTTAGAAAATTTAGCATACAATTTCTCATTTCAAAGTAGTTCAAGCAAAATCCTAAGATGAACTTTATGATCCTCTTCCGATTTAGAATAAATAAGTATATCGTCGATGAACACGATTACAAATTTGTCTAAATAAGGTTTACAAATTCTGTTCATCATGTCCATGAATGCTGCGGGAGCATTTGTAAGTCCAAATGGCATAACCGTGAATTCAAAATGTCCATATCTGGTTCTAAATGCAGTCTTTGGAATATCTTCTTCTTGAACTTTTAATTGATGATAACCTGAACGTAAATCGATTTTTGAAAAACAACTTGCTCCTTGTAGTTGATCAAACAAATCATTGATTCTTGGGAGCGGGTATTTGTTCTTGATTGTTACTTTATTCAACTCACGATAATCGATGCACATTCTCATCGAACCATCCTTCTTTTTCACAAATAAGATCAGAGCTCCCCAAGGTGAAGAACTCGGTCTTATAAATCCTTTCTCTAACAGTTCATCTAACTGTTTCTTTAATTCTCTCATTTCCGTTGGAGCTAGTCTATACGGGGACTTAGCTATTGGAGCGGTTCCAGGTACTAAGTCTATTCTAAATTCAAAATCACGCTCCGGTGGTATTCCCGGTAATTCTTCTGGGAAAACATCAGGAAATTCTGAGCCAATTGATACGTCTTCTAATTTCTTCTCTTTAGGTTCTTCCGTTACATACACCATGAATACTAAACATCCTTTGCATAGACATTTATTAGCTTTAATCATCGAGATTAAGCTAACATGACCTCCATCTTTGTCTCCGGCTATTGAAATTGTCTTCCCGTTTGCACTAAATTGAATTGCTTTTTTATCACATAAGATACGGGCTTGATTATCAGATAACCAGTCCATACCAAAGACAATATCAAAGCCTGCCAATGTCATGGGTAACAGCTGGACAGGTATGACATGTTCTGCTAATAGAATTTTACCCTTGTTCAATACTTCAGATATTCTAACTTGATTACCATCGGCCGTTTCTACCATGAGGGATTTGTCTAACTTAACTAAGGGTTCGTTTAATAGACTACAAAATTTCTTATCTATAAAACTTTGGTTTGCTCCCGAGTCAAACAAAACTCTAGCATAAACATTATTAACGAGAAACGTACCGGTTATGACTTCCGGCATTTCAGCTGCCTTCTCAGTGTTGAGCACAAAAACACGTGCATTTCCTTTCCTACCTTCATTCTTGGTGCCACTACCACTTGCACCTTCTCCTCCAGTTTTCTTCTTCGGATATTCATTTTGAAAATGTCCCATTTCACCACAACCATAACAAGCAATCTTATTTTTCCAGCAATCGGTTGCTGCATGACCCACTTGTTTACAGTTAGTACAGGTAAGTGACTGATTGAACATGCACCTTCCGAAGTGTCTTCGGTTACATATCTTACATAACGGGATTGGTGATTGAGAATTATTTTTCTCCCCACGATATGGTTTCTTGTTGTCCCTTTCATTCTTCTTAAACACAACCTCCCTCTTGAAGGTATTTTCTTTATTTTCTTCTTCACAGGTTCTGATTAATGCATTCATCATATATCCAGCCAACTCCATGGCTAAATCAATGGTTTGAGGCAGAGATGATCTAACCATGTCTCTAATCTCTTTTGGCAAACCCCAGATATAACGAGTGACCTTGTTATTTTCTGGCGTTACCAAGTGTGGTACTATCCTACAATACTCCAAGAACTTAGTATTGTAGTCCTTGAGATTTGTCCCAACAACTCTATGATTTAAAAACTTGATTTGAATTTCATCTTTTTCGTTCATCAGGCAAAACTTCCTGGTTACAAGATCCTTGAATTCTTCCCAACTCAGTTTGTACATATTTAATCTACCCTTGGCTTGAATAAGGGTATTCCACCATTGTAGAGCTTCGCCTTTAACGATTGGGAGGAATACTGAATTGCTTCTTCCTCAGAGCACTTACTAATGACATTATTGGCTTCTATTTCTTCAAGCCATCCCAGTGCAGCAATAAAACCCTCATTTCCATGAAATTCTTTAGGCTTAAATGTTTGGTATGTCTTACAACTGCAGCCTTTCTTAGTCTTTTGTTTCTTGGTTTTCTTCTCCTTATAATCGCTATCAGCGTTATAGCTGACATGTTCTTCTTCTTCTTTTTCTTCTTCTTCTTCTTCTTATTTTTCTTCTTCTTCTTCTTCTTCTCGCTTAGACTTATTAGATTTCTCATTGCTCGATGTTTCCTTCTTCCTCATAGACTCAAGCATAGCTGGAAAAGCTTCGGCAATTCCACTTGCAATCAGTTCTTGCATATCTTCTTTTCTCACAAATTGATCATCAACAGGAGGGGTAACATTCACTTCATGATTTTAGACAACTTGGTTTTCGACATTTTTCTTCAGTCTCCCTCTCGTGTTCCTTGAGGGTCCACTATTGACTTCAACGTTCGAATTTCCTCTTTTCGACATTCTACATACGAGAAAATAGTAGGCAACTATTAGTTACTATTTCTAAGAATTTACCAAAGGCATATATCTTATCCGTACTTTCATACACTTAAATTGGTTAAAGCCTAAGTATTTTATTAAATACTTAATTCGCTAAAACCGATGGCTCTGATACCAACCTGTCACACCCCGCCTTCCGGCCTAGGCGTGTGACTCACAGTTGGTACCACTTTTGTCAATTTATCAAAGTTTGCAGCAGAAAATGTTAATTTAATATATTTAATTTCATAAAAAAAGGGATTTAAACACCCTTGATCGTTTTACAAAATTACTTGTCTAAGAACAAGTTTAATATATATGATTCATTACAAAATTAGCTGAGCCACCAGCTGTAAACTATGCCTAGTGTTCTTCTATCTCCACTGGCATATCCATCACTATTCCTTACTCCTGATTACCTGAAAACAGTTTCAAAATACGTCAGCTATATGCTGGTGAATACGCTGACTCAATAAAACATTTTCACAATTCCTAATGACACAACACCAATAGTGTTCAACGACTCAGTGGGTCTCAATCCCATCTCATCGGAACTAAACATACGCACAAACCACATAATCGGACTTCACTCGCCCTAGAGACAGTCACTTGTCTCATGGTCAGTATGTCTGTAGTGTTCCCACTACAGTACATATATGTAAGGATCCAGACACATGTGTATTTTAGTCTGAGTGTTTAGTACTACCTTGTATCAAAACGTTTTAGAGGATTTGAACCAATCCTCATGCAAATATTTCAATAATTCTTTTACATATGGATAACAGTCCATAATTTTAAAGAGTAAATATCTTTTCAAAATATACAGTATATAGACGTATTCACGTCATAAAACATTTCATACTATAAAAAGGTTTGGACGTATTCACCTTTTATTGATTTCAAGATTTCTCACCAACAGATGTCTGATCTTTATCTCGGACCTATAGTACGAGAATAACATTCTATAAATAACTAGATCTACAATCTAGTAATAGACCTTAAGTCTATTTGCATAACCTTTACCTTGATATTCATTTCATTTTACAAAACATTTATATGCTACGTTTCTTCATCATGAAGAAACGTATATATCAAGTTTCTTCTTTCATAAGTAATATATTTATAAAAATAAAGAGCAACATTTCATCAAACTCTTATCTTATGAAAGCTTATATTTCACTTACTTACTTGATCAAGGTATAGACTATATTCTTGACTAGGGTCTAAGCCTTTAAATAATAATAAAATAATAACTTAAGCAGAATCCCTACCTTACGCGGGTATTTTGATTTGCCTAAGCCTTGTACCAGTAGCACTTCTACTTAAACCGTCAGAACCCTGTTTCAAACTCGCTTAACCACTCAACGGAGCATCAGAAATTCAATTCATGCACGTTTTACGAGAAGTCAAGGTCTCGGAACCTCACGATCGTCGGGAACGCCTCCCTAGGTTACGTGTGTGTAAAGAAAGGTGTTTTTGGGATGATAATGCTTCAAACCCGTAGCCCCCTTTTATAGGCAAAGTTTTGACCACCATCGCGTAGCGCGATGGGGTTTTCCCCTAGCCATCGCGTAGCGCGACGCCGCAATCCACTAGAGGTTGCCACGTGGTTGTTCCGGTTACTTAACCAGGTCATCGCGTAGCACGATACCCCCTTCCTTCTGGACCATCGCGTAGCGCGACGACCCTTTTTCTAAACTAAAGCGGCCCTTATGCGGCTAGCGGCGATGCGAGCGTGCGAAGTGCCAAGTGCGTCATCAAAACGCCACATTACGCCCGAGTCCGAGTCCGTGCACGTGCGCGTCGGGTGCTTCGCACCCTCTGCTAGGACTAGTGAGAGTGGTTAGCCCCATAAGAACATTACCATGGAAAACTCCTTCCTTATAAAGTGCTTTAATTTCTTTCCCACCTTCCATGTGGGATAGAGTTTGCTTACTTATTCCTTTAACATAATATGCTTTCTTTTCTTTATCATACTTTTTCCCATTACCTTTCTCATAATTATTTTTGGTCCTTTATCTTTATAAACTTGTCAAATTTGGACCTAAACTTTGTGGGTGTTACAATGGATGATGGCATGGATGATTATGATGATTGGGATGTGTTAGAAGGGTGGAAAACGGCTCCAAAATCGTCCAAGTATGTTAGGGTATGAAGCATAGGCGGCATAGGGTTGGACCAGGCTTAAATATGGAAGAAAAAACACCTAAAAATCGCGTTTTTCTGCCCTTGCGGCCGTAACCCACGGTCTTCCCACCGTAAGCTACGGTGGGTACAGTTGCCTACGGTCCAAGCTTACTGCCTTACGGTGACTGCCCCTCGCACTGTTTTGCCCATAACTTCTTCGTTATAGCTCCGTTTTACGCACCATTTTCGACCACGTCTTCGCCTTCAAATTCTCTATCATTCCATGCAATAAAATCTTCATTTCCGTTCCATCTCATATGTTCCAATTTAGCTTCTTTAAGCCCCTGTAAGCTCAACTCACCTGTAAACGTAAAACCACTCAATGTAATTGTGTTCAAGACATATAAACACATAAAATACACGATATAACTTACTTAACGCACATTATTTCACCCACACATCAGCGTACTATTTCGGTGAATGACATCCAATGTGCTTGATCTATGGCCATTCACTACTATTCAAAGTTTCCTTTTGATAAGTTTGTTACTTATTATTGAATGACCATTTGTCTAAATGATTATGCGGTGTGTGTATATGTTGGGAATCAGGTGAGTTTATGAAGTTTCCATGAACTAGTTTTTTATATGTTTTTCTTCAATCTCTAAAAAGGTGTATACATCAACCCTAAGTAGCACGGGAACGGGTACGGGACCAAGATACGGGGACGTTACGGGTATGAGAAATGGCAAAAATAAAAAATCCAAATACAGGTACGACAGAAAAATATAAAAAAAATACAAATATATTAAACAAATTCCAATATATATATATATATATATATATATATATATATATTGTTTAAGAACGGAATACGTTACATTAATACTTAGGGTTACAAATGAAATTTAAAATCCTAGAGAGACTAGATCAGAGAAAAAACACCTTTTATGAAAAAGTTTACAAGTTTTAAAGTCGATATGCAAACAAGTGAAAGATAAAGGGGTTAAATGTTAAAAAACTAAACTTGTTTAACCCTAAAACCTAAAACGTGGCTATTCAATTTCACAATTTACTCACCTAATCTTCTTCTTCCTGGGAAGTGCAAAACCCTGGCTAAAGCGGAAACGCCCGAGTGTGACGTATAGATTGCTCAAAACACATGTGACACTATTAAGTGACAATATTATCATTAATTAATTTACAAGTCAAGTACACAAGGTTGCAACAAGAAATACAATATAAGTACAACCAAACATTTTGTCCATTTGTTTAAATAACCTAAGTTTAGTGTCTTCTCCAAGTATCATCCTCTAATGTTTGTACATGTAGCATATGTATAAAATAATGTCAACTATATGAATAGTTGGTGAGTTCACCAGTTTGATATAATACGTAAAAATCATACAATTCCATGAAACTTGTGAGAAGTGTAACAAAAGCGCATGCAATGTCCTTTCCAGTTGGTAACAACAAACGTACTTGAATCGGGGGTCCCTTTTCCACTCAAAACAATGGTCCTATGAAAAGGGGCCGTATGATCATACTTATTGAGGCAACCAATTAAAATCAACGCACGTAAGCAAATAAGCAAATAAACACACAAGTCCATGTAACGAATTGTAGTTTGTAAGAGAAATTGTAAATACATGAAGTTTATTGGATACATATGCTACCCCCAAAAGTAATAAAAGGGTAAAAATGGGGTGTGAGAAGCTCATCTTGAAATTAAGGATAAACATTGCAATGAAAACCGAAAGCATGATAACGAAACCGAAGCAACCGAAAGTACTTTAAAGAATCCGAAATGATTGAACTTGTAGAACAATAAATAAAATAATACAAAAAATTAACGACTAACAAACAGGGTTATTAAAGTTATTTATTGTATAATTTGTTGGGGAAATATATTATTTTATTATAGTTTTTACTAATTTAAGGCGTTTAATAATATTTTATGTTTTAACAGGATTTTAACGGTTGAATATTATTTTAATATTTTTTGATAAATAGCTTAAGGTATATATGAGAAATGTGGAATTTTCAAGGTATGGGTTAAAGTTTATGAGTTAAAACTAATTTTAACGGTTTAACAGATTAGCTGAATAATTAAAGTTTAACGATTTAATATTAACGAATGAGTTATAATTAACGAGTTAACGATTTTGGAAGTTGGTTTTTTAGGGGAAATGATGAAATATAATTTATATTTATTTTATAAAATTTTTATTTGGTTTAAAATAATTTTATTTGATTTATTATGATTTTTAAATATTTCAATCTATATTAATTAGATTTAAACAAATAAGATAAAGGTTTAAAAATATTTAATAAAAGAAAACATGAGCTGACCCGGGTCTCTCAACTCGTACACAGATAACCTAACCACGTGAGCTAACACTACCAGTTGGTTTAAAGATAAAACATATTCTATTTAACCTTAACTCCAGTTCATCCTCTTTAATATGAAATCCTGAAATTCTAATTATCAGCTTTGGTTCCATGTATGTTAATTTAGTGTTAGGGGTACTTATTAACAAAGATAAACGACCAATAAGTATATTACCTATAAACATGGCGGCTTGATGTTGAACGGTAGTTGCTGGAAAAACGAACATTGACGGATGATTTTGCGATCTAGAGTGTATTTTTAGGTTAAATTGATGATGTAGGTGAGTTTAGATGTTGGATTAGAGGCTTTATATAGCTTCAATTGGAGTGTTTGATGTTAATTGCTCGTTATTAGCTTTTAATGGAATTCCGGCTGTTATCAAAATAAATTAGCACATTACAAATCATTGAAATGAGTTGTTATTGACTATTAATGATCGCTGTTAAGGTCTAAGGTCGTTGTCACACCCCAACCTAAGGCGGAAATGCCGGGGCGTGATCCGATTGCTCACAGCTCGAAGATACTATCATATATAAAATGTGACAATATCTAATTAATTATTTAATTCATATAATACACAACATTGGAATACAACAATACAATTCAAATAAATAAATACAATCAATTAAATTTAAGTTTATCTTCATTATAATCCTAAGGTCATTCTAAATGTCTAAACTTCAATCAACCTGCATATGCGTAGAAAATGGAGTTTGATCAACAACACATGTTGAGTGAGATGATCACCAAAATGGAGTTTACCTTCGCCAAGCGAATCGGGCTCCGGTTACTAAGACGGTCGTATGATCATACTAATGAGAACCCTATACAAAAGGGGATATGCTGGACCTCTCCGAAACGTTATCAAACAAACAATTAAACATGTAGCAATTAGCAAATAGCATTCAACTGATAATCACACAATGATTATGTTTGCGATTTTGTGTATATATATAGAATAGAAAATATGAGTAAGTATGCATATGTCCCCAAAACATTTGAAAACAGTGTATAAAAAGGGGAATGATCAAACTCACCTTAGATGGAAGGCAAGTGATTAATAAATACAATAAACGAGTAAGGTTTAAGCGAGTCGTCCACTAACGCGTCAAACGAGATAACGAATCAGAACCTGAAACTTTGTGATATGAAACTATAAATAAAAACGAACTTAATGCCGCCGAAATCAACTCAAACGGATGAGTAGAACTCTAGTTATGTGAATTAAACGTTTAAACGAGTCGAGTCTGACCAGAATCCAAACTTCGAGTCGGAAGTCGGGTTTTGGTCAGAACCCTTAAAATTACGTTTCAAGAATAAAATTCTTTTGGACCGAACGTTGAATCCGACCAGAAGCATGAGAAAATGATAAGTCAAACTTGTTGACTGTTTTACCCTTAATCGGGTTTTGAAGCAATTGACCAGTCAACACCCTTCAATCACCGAAATTAATTGAAGGCTATTGACTAGGGAATGTGTATGAACGATTCTACAGTTTACAACTAACCCGGAAAGTGAAAGGATTGATGAGAAACGGAAGTCAAAGATCCTAAAGCAAGCAAAGTCAACGAACAAGTCTTGAATCTTTAACGAAGAGGAAAAAACCGAAGGGTTTACGAGCTGGGCAGAAGGTAGGACGGCTGGAGTATGATCTTTAGGGTTTGATTAAGTTTTACAGCAGATGGTTATGTCTTGTTTATATAAGAATAGCTAAAACGAACCAAATATGGGCTTTTTGGCCTGTTTAAGCAAGTATATGCGATTTAAGGAAAGAATCTTCAATTTATTCCTAAAGATCTGGTCTTGGACAAGGGAAAACGAATTAGGAGTTGTATTTTAGTTATAGGATGTTTACTTGGTCCTTAATTCTCTCTAATATGCCTAAAATAAGCGATTTAATACCTTAAACGAGCTAGAGAACGAACTACAGCATAAACGATCTGACCAGTGTTGTGGAGGCGGCGCGCAATGGGGGTGGGGGGTCTCCCCACGCGGCGTTCTGGCCCCCATGGGTGGAGTTTCAAAAATGGCAGATTTGGTCCTTGAACTTTGATATTTGGGCATTACTTGAACTAGTTTTAGTATAAATTGGTTTTGAACATTGATTGAAGTACAAGGGCCTAAAGTGAATTATTGGAAACTTAAATATTCATAATTACTTGATTTTTAATAATAATAAAGATCTAAAAATGTTTCGTTTGTAAACGAATATGGATTTGAAAAATCCGAAATGTTACAGTCGTTATGAGCAGTTAATTACATCATTAGGCATGTTTTAATGGTCTTTAAGGTTTCCGGAATCTTTGGGCGGTCGCCGGAATAATTCCGCTGGGAAATCGAGGGTCCAGGGGTGGGGCTAACAGAGGTTATATTAATATAATATGTTATTTTAAATATATTTACACTAATTCCAACGGGAAATCGGGGGTCTACTTTCATATTGATTTAAAACTAATTTAAAGTATAAATTACAAATTAAACCTTGATTTGTGAAATGTTTAATAATTGAAATAAAAGTTAATAAACTTAGAAAACTTCCAATTTACACCTGTCTAGTTCGTAAATCAATTAAATAACATGCTAGATCTCGAAGTCTCATTACTGAACGAAACGAATAGGAAACAAACGAACCATGACCATAAATCATCGTAATTAATATATATATATATATAATTGATGAACGATAACTACGAATACATTGACACGACGAAACGGTCAGTTTAACGAATACAAATACAAATACAAAAATGACGATTGTCACATAGAAAACGTGCAACGAAAATTCATATATATATATATATATATATATATATATATATACCTATTCGAATAAAGTAAAATAAATGTGGACACTTGTCATGTTTTGGTTAATTCTCATAATTTTTTCCCTCCAAAACTAATATACCTAATATATGTAATAAATCAATAATTATTTACTTTTCTGTTACACTATATTTATATAATATCTATATATTTTTATAAATATAATTATTAACATATTATTTTACTATATATTCAAAATACTTGGTAAATTCCAAAAATCAACAACAAATTATATTTCTCAAATGAAAATTGTTTGGGTTTTTTTTGTGGAACTTAAATTTGATTTTATGAGTCAAGTTGGTAAATAGATTGTTTTGTACAAGTTAACTATATTTTGGTCAAAATTTGTTAGGGTCAAAAATGAATATTTTGAATATTTTTAAAAGTTTGAGAATGCAAAATAGATTTATCGTCAAATTTGTTATGGGTTCAAATTGTTGACTTTAAAATGTCAAAAGTATGAAAATTAAAATTTTAAACTTGATTCGGGTTTCAAATTTATTTTTAAGGGCATTTTTGGAAATAATCAAAAGGTTCGGGATTTGGCAAACTAACTATTTTCCCCTCAACTATTAAAATTTAAGAAAACATTGCGAACACTTTCGACATGCCACCCCCATGTCTATCAATGCTTAACTTTTATCAAATTTGAAATATTTATGTCAACATTAATTTTTCTTTCAATGGTGATCAAAACATCGTATGGGAAGCATGACATGCTAAACTATGCTCAAATGAAACAAAACATTCACAAAATTGAATGGGTTAACATGTTTTTTATGTTGTCATTATGACAAAGTCGAGAAGCCCTCTGAAACTTATCAAAATATTTTTCATGGTGTAGCTCAGAAAAACATAGTTTTTGAAGAACATCCATTGTTACAATTTAATGTTCTACTTTCCTTTCATGGGTGGTAAATTGATAAATATATCAATAAAAGTAACGCTCCTTTTGTATTTAGGCTGAATGGTTAGAACTACCATTGTATGAGAAGTCTTATTTTCGAAATTAGTTCATAACCAAAATTCTTTCATACATATATGACACCAAGAATGAATTTTTCAATAGAAAGAAGCATTCTCGGGTACGTTTTTGCACGGGCATTTCTTTATTAAATTCATTTAAAAAAATCATCTTTTGATATAAATAAAATCAATTCATGTACACATGTATAGATACAAGCATAGATGTAATACATTTTTTTTATATACGCTATGCAATTATTTGTTTTACTTATAATTTTATAATTTGAATTATCTCGTGTGTGACACGGGCTCTAAAACTAGTATATATATAACAAAACCAAAAATTCAAATTGAGTCGGGTTTCGGGTTTAAAAAGTAACTAATGTTACAGGAAGTCCGGCAGAAAGTGTAGCTCCGGTGACAGAATTCATCGTCAGAATTCGTTACAGGGTCGCCGGAAACGTCCCCAAAGCCGGGAAACATTTTAGACTCGTCCCCGTTGACCGGATTCATTTAGGAAACGTTTCTTACGCGTTAAGGCGGCATTTCCATCCCCAAACCATCCGTAGGACGGGAACTCAACCCTAATTGGCGTTTCCATGCATCAGAGCATCAACCTTTGCATAACACCATGAAAATACCCCATCTAAGTTTGGGCGAAAAACGTCAATTCTGAAAGATAAAGGGTCAAAATGAAAATTTTGTTTTTTAAATTCTTCGCACTACACGATGTAGAAAGATAATCTATTTCGCGCTACGCGAAGTAGCTGGAACAGAAATCGAGACATTGATGTTTCGCGCGACGCGAAGCAGTTCTTCGCGCTACGTGAAACCACGTTAAGTAACCGGGTACACGTATCTAACCACGTGTCAACACGTGGCAGGATTGTACAGGCCACGTGTCATGATTGCACAGTAGCTGATTGCACACCCCAACCTACGGCGGAAATGCCGGGGCGCAACTGATTGCACAGTAGCTCGTAAGACACTATCAACATTAATGTGACAATATCTATTTATTCAAATTTAAATAACCAAAGTACATCACAAAAATTCAAAACATTATCCAAACTTCCAAACAAAACATGATAAATAAATTGTTTGTTCGATAAATAACCTAAAGGTATAATCTACTCACTTATCTTCAATTATCCAAGATAATAACCTGCAACATGTATGAAAATAATTTTATCAACACAAGATTGGTGAGCAAACACACAATTTAATATATATAATAAATAAAAATCAATTCTCATGCGGATGCGTAATCACAAAAATTAATTTGTAACAATAACATATAAAAATCCGTTCATCATGACACTAGGTCAAGCTACAAAGATGATAAGGATGAGGATGAGGCCACCAACAATAAAACATTTAAACAATTAAGCACTTTACATGTTAACAAATAACTTAGCAATACACGTAAACATATATATTAGAATTGTAATTTGAGGATGTGAAAATAATAGCTTGCGGTTTATAGATACATGTTGTCCCCAAAACATAAAAATTAAAATAGGGGAAGTGATTTACTCACCTAACAAATTGGCAAGTGAAAGGAAATAAGAATATAGAAGAAACCGACTCAAGCGAGCTGACCAAACCGAAGTTGATGATTCCCTAAAAATTAGGAGAATATTCCAAAGTTAAAACAAAACCAAAAATGAACCAAAATTATTAATAAAATCTTATTTTAAACTTAAAATTAAAGAAAACAAACTTTAAACGAGTGTTCAGTTCGTAGTCAGTCCGAATGTCGTTATGAGGTCGAATTCGGATCAAACACATCCAAAACTTAATAATAAACATAAAATATTGAAAAGCAGAAGCTAATTCGGGTCAATTCTTAGTGTAATTGAAAATCTCCAAATTTGTTTCGGACATAAACCCTAGATTGAGGTTGATTAAATTAAACATGAAATCCCTCAATTCCTTTGAAATTGATTGAGGACTTTCATTGTAGGGTTTATAAAAAATCATAAAAACACAAACTTACCCATCAATTGAAAGAGGAACTAATTGATTACGATTAAAGAGACCCATTTGACTTTTTGTGGTCAACTCTTGAAGAACACTTGAAATATAACTTGAATTCGTGAGAGGGGAGGAGATTTATGAGTTAAGATGCAAGTTATGAACGACCTACTACCTCTCTTTATATAGGAATCAGATTCAATGTTATGTTTATCACGAATTTAAAGATAACCCACCTTTAAAGTTTGAATAAATGATAAGATAACACCAATTATATATATATTATTTTGCAAAGTCTGTCTGTGAGTTATTTTCACTATTCATTGAAAATCCTTCTTCATGTGTAGTATTACCATATGTACATTTATGCTTTCTGTTTTAGTTAACGCGTGGCTTTTGAACCCATGTGTTATTTTTTATCTTTCAACCACGTCCACCACCGCTCACTTTCATCTCATCTAGGTTTTAACCCACAGATGTAATACATATACAGAGGAAGAGAAAGGGTTTTTGTAGCCTTCACCGGCAATTGTAGCAATCACCTCCACTCAACCACCATCAAGCATCAAACCTCATTTTTTGCTGGTGATACAGTGGCGATTCATGTTTTCTACAATAGCGATGGTTCGTTTCCAACTTCTTAACCACCATTAACAAACAAACGTTCCTTTCTTCTTCTCGCATTCATAAGACATCAAGTGTTTGATGCTGGGTCTTCCGGCATCGATAGTAAGTATGATTGTTATGCAACCCGTCCAATTATATTGCAATCCCACCACTGAACATGATTCGATTTGGTTATTAGGCTTTTTGTTAATTGGGTTTTTGGTATTGTCACATTGTGATGTAGTCGGCTTCGTGGTATAAAAGCATGAATTGGTTGGGGCTTCTAGGAGGTTTGTCCTATTGTCGGTTTAGATTTCCAGTTTCGGAGACCACAAACCACTTTTGAGGTAGCGGAAGTATGACGGTGGTGTGAGAAGTCAAGTTACAACGGAACCAAAAGTGGCTTTTGTCCATTGTCGGGCCTAGGCGATGGCGATGGCGGAGATCGGCCACTTTTGGTCCCGATCCATCAAACCAAATGAACGAAAGGTTACAAGATCCTATTTGCTTTCATTTTCTATCTAAAGGGATGTGGACGTATTTTGAATATTTCTTGAGTATGAGGTGCCTAATGCATAGTATGAAGTAGAAGGTAATTTTCAATGTTCACTTTCTTTACCCACCTTTTAGTTGTCAATTTCACGCATGTTGGTTAAATCTCTATCTTTGGAATCTTAGGTTGCTAAGTAAATCGAGCACAACACTAATTATGAAGAAGGGAAGAAACAAGCAAAAGCATTGACAATTACTTGCAGCCTTAATAATGAAGCCTGCCAATTGAAACTCAAGGACTACAAACTCAAAAGCGTTGCGCTAAGGTTAATATTAATGTCTACGCGGGCTCAAGCGTACATTGTCTATTTGGTTTGGTTGATTGGTTGCTTTACTCTTTGAACTCTTTGTTTGCTAATTCTGATGTAGTAGTACTTCAAAAAAAACCATCATTAAGCATTTAAGCACAATTATAGTCTCACGTTTGCTTTATACTTGTAATAGGTAGGGTCGACTTGCTGCATATCTTTCTGCTTGCAAAATGAACGCCTTTTCAGTTGCTTAATTTAACTAATGGTATAAATTGGGTGTTTTGGTTTCTTGACATGCTAATGCTGCGAATGTGGAAACGACTTAATGGTTCATTAGGAAGGATGCAAGGATTGGCGTATACATAATTGTTTGACTTAGTACACATCTTCAATATTTTTTAGATTTCTTGACACGTATCTGAACCTATACAACACCATTCTATCTGCACCTATACAACACCATTCGTGTCACGTTTATTTTTTATATGGTTTCACAACCGCCCCCCCCCCCCCCTCCCCCCCCGCGTAATCTGCACCTATACAACACCATTCGTGTCACGTTTATTTTTTATATGGTACTAGTTAAAGATAAAACTAGATGGATTTCGGGATGAAGATGGTTTGATGGATTTCGGGATGAAATGTAAGACCCCGAATCCCGGGAATCCTACAGTTGGTGATCATACAATAAACTTACAAAATTCTTAAACTCCAGACAGTTCTTTTCATTTCAAAAATCAGTTCATAGTATAAATCAGCGGAAAAAATCATAATTATTAAAACAAGTTCCCAAAACCCGGGAATTATGCCCAAAACCAAATTTCAATGTATTTAGTAATAATTGAAAAGAACAATGTTCATTAATAAGACTTTTCGACTAGATATGCCTTCCACCGTCCAATTAGCCTCGAGCACGTCCAAGCGGTAATGCATCCTCCTCCTAACCTGAAACTCACACTAACATACACACAAAGTCAGCTTGAACTGAGTGAGTTCAAGTTTTTAATAATTGACATCTATATAAATCATTCCAATAGTTTAAAATAAAACAGGATATGAACAGTTAGGCCATCATAATGATAAGTAGTCATACCTATATATATATATATAATCACATCTCTACGAATAACATCCAAGTACTAACATCAGGGTCGAGCATACGTACAACCCAAACACGTAACATTCCATCCAACGTATGCAAACACAAAGTAGGCATACGCAAACATCCTTAGTCGTTAACGACTAAATAACATCGCCAATTATTGGCCATAAAATAACACATATATAAACATACATCCAGACATACCTACATATCATCCCAAGGCATACTCTATACAAGTAAGCCCATGCAAAATAGTTTAAACGATTCATCAAGCAAAAACAGTTAGGTGTGTATGCTAGCCCAAAACTTGAAAAGAGTGAAAAGGGGCATCATGAACTCACCTGACACAAGGCACGAAATCACCATGAGCTAGAGAACCCTTAAGTATCGCCACAACTCAAACACCTGTCGGTTTACATACAATCATTACTAACGACACCGAATGGACTCGTTTATCCTACGAGGCGTTCTAACATGGTTCAAGTTACCTAAAGCCTCGACATCACCACGTTCGATTAAAACAGCCCCCCAGGCCTTATATTTAACAAAACAACCCATAGTTACTCCCGAGAACAAAGAATTCCCAAATTACCCCCGGAAGCACTAGGTGAGACTAACAAGCGCGTTTAAGAGTTGTTTAGGCAATTAACATCCAACTCAGCCCCGTGTGGACCCAATATGATAAATTCACAGCCAACAAGTCCACACGATGCTACACGAGTTGAATGGGTAAGTAACCCGCAAGCACAACGCACCAACTATTCAATAAACTCAAATGCGCGTTGTATCGACCCGTCTGAGTAACCGACAACCAATTCAGCCCCATTACCTTTAAAAATCAATTTCTTACATCCCACAACTCATACCGAGGCTACAACATTCGAATTGGTTGTTAGTTCCCTCAAACAACGCGCAAGACATCACAATTCACAAACTAGTCAACCGAATTCTAGTTTTCACATCATCAACGATTGACCAACCTAACGAATGCCAAAATTCACAATACTCAAGTATGATGTACAAGGCATACCTAGGAAGATTATGGAACAAAAACCTTAACCAAAACAGCCCCGAAAATTCTAGAATGGACAGCCACCCGGTAGCCTAAAACATGCGATTTAACAATCAATAAGCGAGTTATAATGACCAATTAAGGTGTAAAAGACTTGAGGGAACATGGGACTAACCTTCAATTGAAGTTTTACGCCCTAAACTTGGCTGCAAAAAAGAAAATCGGGGGTGGAGGTGGGCTGCTATTCGCCGATCGGACCAAGAGGAAGGGGAGGATTAGGGTTTTGTTTATAATATGAAACTTTTACACTCTAACCCCGCTAAATTTCAAAGATGTGATACTTGGTTAAAAAGTCTAATTAGTTTAACGTACCGGGAAGATGAGAAGGTCTCCGAGAAACGCCAGATAAACCCAAGAGATGTACACAACTTTACATGCTTAAATCATTTAACCGAAACTAACGAGCGTTACATGAAGATGGTTGATTTGAGTTAGGATTTCATCTAGTAATATTCTAGTAACTTGAATTTGAATTAAAACATGCTTAGAATAGATTTTAGATGATAAACGAGCTGAAACGAACCCAAACGAGCTGAAACAAACTAAACCAGCAGAGTTAAACGAGCTGATGCGCAGCTGTTGCAACCATGATTAATCAATACACGAACTAAAAAAACACTTTTATTAATAAATCAAGAACCGAATTATAGTACGGGGCGGGTACAACGAAAGCGAAAAAAAACGAATGTTACAGTTTGCACAAGAAACGAAGTTCCGAAGCTCTACTATCGTCCAACTGCCTTATTTAGCAAATTTTACCGACGAGTTGCTGATCTTTTCTTGTTCTCATTCTCGAGTGATCGTTAAGGTAGGAATTATGCTTAAGTTACTTCAATATACAGTTATTTAAGACCTAGTCAAGAGTATAGTCGTTAACCGTAAATGATTTCTACATAATGTTTTCACAAAGGAAATGATGTTACTTTTATATGAAGTAATGTTATCAAAAATATATATTTTGACGGGCATGTAGTAACTGTAAGGGGAATATCATTAGTAAGTTTCTTTCCTAAGGAAAAATAATTCGTATAAATCCCAATCAACCGCGGGACCTGTTTACTTACCTGAAGAAACTTACCAAAGTGATAGAACCTATTAAGCCAAAGCCGCTATTCCAAACGTCATATGTAAATATTAGTATATTTTCATAAACGACTATAACTCTATCAAGGTTAAATCAGACCTAAGGTCTGCAGATTAATCAAGAAACACTGTCAAGGTATTTATGCAAACCTATTTCAAATATAGGTTAACAACATACAGACAAAAATGGTTTCCAAACGACACCGAACAGACAATCACAGGTGAATACGCTAAACCTTTTACAGACAGAACAATTTTTACTCTATAGTAAACTGGTTGTTTATTGCAAAGAGTCCGATAAATGTTTGCATGAGATTACATGTCTCTAAAATTGTTATAATACAAAATAGAAAATAAAAAGCAACTCAGACCGATTACACATGTGTCTATATCCATACATAACTGACCAGTTGGCATACAAAACCAAGCTAGTCATAACCGGTTCTCCAATTAAGGTCACATAGCTTGGGGAAAGCGGTCTCCAAATAGGGGCTATGTAACTCGAGGAACTCTTGAATTGTGTGTGTATGGCAGTGGAACAAATCCCGGGAATGACAGGCATTCCTACTGAGATTGTGCAATAGAAAACTATGTTTGTATTTAACGACTGTTATAAATTATTGTAAGAGTCCGTCAACATTTCACCAGCTCATCAGTGTCGTATTTTTCCCAGCCATTGCAGGTAATTAAGTGCATGTAGCAATAGACAATGATTAGAATCATGGAGATAGATGGTCGTGATACAAGATGGCTCAATTTTGAATATAATCCTTGTAATAATATAAAACAATATTTTGTAACCAGATACTCAGGTATTTATTTCCCGAGAAAGTTTTCAATGTAAATTAATATTTTATAAAAGTCTTCGCTAAAATAAACCTGCAACTCATATATATTTACAAAACAGTTACCAACTGATAGTCACGCTCCTAGGCCTTGAGTCGGGGTGTGACATTTAATATAAAATCTGCACCACAAAGTTTATGTTTAAGTTGAAACTTAAACACGTCATAATAAAAATTTATATATTTATTATTTGTCAAATCATAAATACCAAGAACTTGTACATTAGCATGAAGAAATTAATGATACTTCTTTATCTTTTGAGTGTCACTCAAGATCTTTTGTCTCTACTCGGACCCGATGAAAAAAATGGGATCACTGTTAAATTTGCTTGTTAAGAATAAAATCTAATAACCATTAAGTAACCACAAATTAAAATATCTAAAAGAAATATAAAAATACAACAAAAAGTTTACAACTACATAGCAATTTGTCTTAAATAACATTCAACAACTTATACTTCAAGCATACACTTTGTCCCCCCCCCCCCCCCCCTTCTCTTAAATTAAACCATAAACGAAGACAAAACCAAATAATTGACTTGCCTGTTTGAGATATATATGAATATGAACTTAGACTTCAATAATATTCAGGCCCAGCAATTCAATCATAGACCAATAATGTTAGTATAAACTTCATAGAAAACGAATTGAGCCAATTCCACTTGCCGGTTTGAGATAGATATGACACAAGCCCATATAAACGTACAAGAAGTGTGATAAGTCAAGTTACAACGAGAAGTGCGAAAAAGATTCTAAGGTATTAGACAGGGGATGGTTAGGCGAGAAGTCAAGTTAAGCTCTAGTAAATGAGATAAAGGATTTAGTAGGTAGATGAACTAAACCATCCCCAATCTATCTCACATATAAAGGATTACATTCATTTCATAAGTAATTTTTAATGCGAGAAGTGCGAGAAGAAATTCTAACCAATCATAGATTTTCTTTTCATTTTCAGTTTATTTAAATACGATGATGCAATAGTAAATTATTCAGTTTTTTTAATTGGTAACTAATAATTATGATAGGAGTTACAAATCATTATTTGTTAGTTTAATTTTGTGTTTTTTTATCGATAAATACTTGATTTAGTTCATCTACCTACTAAAAATACAAATTTTGTCCTTTAAACATATCTGATTTACGGATCAGATCCTTTAAAAAGTTTACTTTCAGACGGTGTCCTTTATTTGATATGTTTACTTGATTTTCGTCCTTTTAACTAACGGTCATCCAAAACCTTAGTTAAATGGCATCATGTGAGCTGCATGTGATGGACAATTTTGTAATTTAAGTTTCACCTATAAATGGTCTCTATCTCTATCTTACTCCACTCTTCTTTCTCTTTCTCTTTCTCTTTCTCTAATCACCACAACACACCACCGGAGCACCGCCACTAAACACCACCGCCAATCCTCTCTGGTCCGGTTCCACCATCCACTCCGGCTCCACCATCCCCTCCACCAAAACCCAAATATTAAACCATCCCACTAACCTTTCATCTTCATTCTAACAGACCTTCAACCCCACCGACAGTCACAATCTGTTCACACCGGCGACCACCACCACCCTGCTCACCAACGAACCACCGCCACCACACAATTACCATTGCAGCACCCACATTGTCCATGGTCTTTAACCACCATATGACCCATAAGAAATCACCACTCAAAACCGTAAAACGAACAACCAAAATATCAAATGGAGGCGATTTTAGGCGAGGATAATTGAGTGTTGTGATTAGTGGACAACGCCGACAGCGTGTAGAGCACATCTGGGTTTGGTGAACCGATTCTAATTGAGACCGGAAAAACGATTTGGGGGGCTTTTTCGAGTTGCAGGTCGTCGGAGTAGGGGATGGAGCTTGTGAATAACTTAAACGGATCTGATTAAACCCCCAAATCTTGAGCTTTGAATTTGCTAAATCCGGCAAGAACTTGTGAATAGGTTAACCAGGATGAAATCGTATTGATATGCGGTCAACGTGGCTGAGTGCCGTGGGGGACTGGGGGTGGTGGAGCCGCCGTTCTAATAGTTGGGGTCTGGAGAAGAAGTTGCTTGGTCCCTTTAATATTTATTTATAATCATAAACAAATGACTTGCTGAAAATTACTAAAATGCCCTTACTTTAACGAAAAACTTAACGTCTGTTATTTTAAATGACTAAAAGCGAAATAATTTTTCATCTAAAGAATACCGACTGAAAGCAAACATTTTAAAGGACATGATCCTTAAATCAAATATGTTTAAAGGACAAAATTTATATTTATGTCATGTTTATAATATCATTTGAGTCTTGTCGCTATTTATTAAGCGTTTAATATTTTCTTTCACCAAAACCAAGTCTCTTTTGTGTATAAAATTTTTGAACACCACATGACTTTCATTATGTTTAAAAGAAAAACCAAACTACAAAAATAAACATCAAAATTAAAAGTGATGACATAAAAATCAAATTCCACACAAAACATGATATTTTATAGCCTACACATAAACATGAAATTCCACACAAAATAAAACACAACGCCTGTATACATAACAAATAGTGCATACAAAAATAAAAAATATGATATGTATCATACACAACAAAACAAGAAATTTACAAAAAAAATACAGAGTCATCTACATCCATACACAATAATCAAGTTCCATACACAACATAAACATATCATTCACAATAGGAAAGTTCCCAGCATAACATAAACATACCATACACAACAATCAAGTTACCTACACAACATAAATATACCATACACAGTAAACAAATCATTCAATGTTAAACATACCATACACAATAATCAAGTTCCCTACACAACATGAACATATCATACACAATAAACAAATCATGCAATGTTTCCTACACAATAAATAAACATACCATATGCAATAATTAAGTTCTCTACACAACATAAACATACCATACACAATCCATAAATTTCTTATACACAACATAAATAGATTAATCCACACCACTTATATATGTATTACATAACATAATAGTCACACATAAATAAGATATCAACTATTTTAACCTACAATAATAGCTGAGTACATAACTGCAGACCAAACTTATCATAAAATATGCATACAATGAATGGAAAAAAGTGATATAGTGTAGGTACTAGGATAGAGCCCGTGTGATACACGGGTTGTTAAAAAATAAAATAAAAAAATTTAATTTAATAATATACATATTAACATATCTTATGTATTCATAAGATATAAATAATTTACTAAAATACATAGATTAGTAAGAATAATTTGTATTTGCATTTTAAAAGTAATAAAATGGAAGGTTGTGAATTTATACCAATTAAGAAAAAGAGAAGACTAACATCAATTAATTCTAGTTGAGTTGGTAAGTCATAAACATTTTAAAATTAAGGTATTGAGTTAAATACCCACCAACAACATATTTTTCATTTTATCATTCATGAAGGAAAAATTATAAAAATGAAAACTTGTACACTTGGAGCCTATGTGGAGGGTCTAATTGAATGACAATTGAAAAAATATGTTGCTTTAATATATAGATCGATTGTATATCAGTGTAGGGTCATTGATAAAATATATATTTCACAATATATATATATATATATACTAGATTTTATCCCCTGTATTACGGGGGTTGTTTTACATTTTTCGTTTTTAATATTTATATATGTATATTTGGATTTTAATTTTCTTTATTGCAAGAAAGTTAATTATATACGTAGGGTTTGATGATGAAAGGGTTTTATAAATAAATGATATGCTATAACCCATTTAAAAGCAATCTGGATTTGGTGACCCATGACCCGCTTATGTTGTTTACTATAAAATTGTTTATTAATTATAAATAATATCTTTTTTTTAATTGGATAATAAATTTTAGTATATCCCTATTTTATAGGATTTTCATATCAAATAATTGGTAAGATTAATTTTTAATTTAATGAGATATTATAACCCGTTTAAGAGCCACCTGGTTTTGGTAAAGCATACCCATGAATTTAGGTTAAATCAATGAGAGGCCTCCATTTAAAAATCAAGCAATCTGGTGGCTTACATAAAAAAGGGAGCGACCACATCGCGACACGTAGGATTTTAGGGTTTTCGTTTATATATATATTATAAATATATATATATATATATATATATATATATATATGTATATAGTGGTGGGATTCAGTGAAAACTCCTCTTAAAGAGAAAACTAAAAAACTCCTAAAAACACATTAAAAAACTGTTTTTAACTTTTTTTAAAATTTTTTTTGAAGTTTCTGTTTTTTTCCGTTATTCTTATATTGGTGTGCATTGCATGTATGCAAAAGTGTTTGTATTGCATAGTATACAACACTATTGCACATATTTGATTCACACTATTGCATATATGCAATATAAGACTAATACGCACATCGATTACACATTAGTACGTATGTGTAATATAACATTAATGCACATGTGCATTACATCGACTTTTATTTTATTATTACTTTTTTTCTATATAATACAACACTACTACACATATACAATATACAAATATTGAATATATACAACTAAACACTATTGAACTTAAAAATACATAGTCATACACATGTGTAATACAACGGTTTCGCACAGTAATACGTATGTGCATTACGGCGGGTTTTTTTTATTTTTTTATTATTTTTTATTTTTTTCGAGTGAAGGGGACCAAAATAGAAGAATAATGGCAAAAAACGGAAATTTGAAAATATTTTTTTATATTTAATTAAAAATAATTCTTTAGGAGTTTTTAAATTTTCTTCCTAGAGATGACTTTTCTCTTGATCATCTCCCTATATATATATATAGGAGAGATTTCAAATGAGAACCCCTTTGAGTTTTAAGAACTCGAAAGAACTCAATGTAACGATTTTATTTTTCGAATTTTTTTTACATATGCGTAATATATGTAGGTTACATACACGTAAAAAAATTACAGAATTTTTTACGCATCGAGTTGACTTTTTACACATGTGTAACGGACGTAAAAGTTAGTGTAACCACTTACAACTTTATTCTCTCTCCTACTTTGACTTTTTTGCCAGATTTAATCTCAACCACATATTCCAATCCATTTAATTAAATGTGTGGCCTAGAATGGAGTTCTTAAGTTCTTACAACTCAACGTGGTTTCAAAATATCCCTCATATATATATATATGAAAACAAAATTAGCCATAAACTAGAATTAATTATTAGCAAAATAAATGTAGTAAAATGTAGGAGTAAATAAAGTTATATTATTATTATATATATACATAAAATCAATTTCATTTAAAAAAAAGCTTAAAAAGAGAACACTGACAGTTTGGGATAGAGGTGTGCATATTTAGGTCCGGACCGAAAAACCCGAGAAACCCGACCCTAAAAAACCTGAACCCGGGCCTACCCGACTTTTCCCAGTTATGATTCGGTCTTGATAATTTATGTTAATCGGTCTCGGGTCGGGTTCGGGTAATTACCCGACAAAACATGACTGAGGACCGAAACCCGAATTTAAGAAAAAAAAAGAAGAAAATCGCTGGACACGAGTTGGAAAAGCCGACTTCTGAGACTTAAGAGAGGAGATGACAGAAAGTGTTGTTCGAATCATCTGGATATGCAAGTACACAATAGATGTTTGTGTAGCTTTTTGGAAGAGAGATGAAACGATAAATTAAAATAAAAGTGAATAGTGCTGTAGGGTAGATATTGACTTAGTGTAGGCATTGTGTCTTTTTATAACAAGCATTAAATGCAACAACTCATTCTTTTGTATTGAGAAATAAAAAGAACAAATTTAAATTTGTAAAAACTGATCATTCTAGAAATTTACTATGCTGAATGTTTATAAGTTTAATTTAATTTACTATGTTAAATTTGTGTAAACTACAATTTAATATTGAAGTACTTGTTAAAATAATAGCTTTAATAAAAAGGAATATGTATTCATAAAATGACAATTGCATATTCGTTAAAATAAAAATAGTGTTTATTTTTATTAATATTGAAAAAGAAAAATTAGTTACTACCTTCGTTTATTGAATATCATTTATCAAACATAAAATTGATTAAAAGCCTTTTAAGAACCTTGATATTATTTTTATTAACAGTTAATTGCGAACTAACTTTTAATGACATGCGTTTTCTTTTTCTTTATAACCTAGAGACTCGTAAAAATTAATAAATATTAAAAAAGTAATGAAGTTTTACACAAAAATCTATCACCACATTTCTCTCTAAGAAATCATCGAAGAAATTGAAAAAAGTAAAAAAGAAGAACCATACTTCATCTCTCTCTCTCTCTGAAACTACTGGAGCTAACTTCCAACACATTTCAACTCATTAATCATCATATGGTAGATTACACCAACATGTGGATTCAAAGATAAAAGGTTAAGCCATTTAATCTGTTGTCGGTCTTGGCCGTCAACTGATTAATTACCCGTTGGACCGACACTGAAAGCAACAAATACCCGACTTCAGCTGCAGGTCCCGTCTTCAATCACCATTTTTTTCCATTTCTCGATTTCGGGTCGGGTCGGTTTCTTACTTGATCGGTCTGGTTAGTGCAGCATGCACACCCCTAGTTTGGGATGATGGATGTTAAATGACTTTGGCTTGAAAAGGTAAAATTAATTTAATTTGATTAAGCTCACACATAAATAAATGCCAGGTCTACCCTTTTCAATTAAAAGCATCTTATAATAATATCTTAGTAATTACAAAACTGACATAGTTATTGGATCAGATTCATTTCTCACATTTTTCGCTATAACTTGACTTCTCGCATGGACCATTCCCCGTGTGTGTGTGTATATGAATAGCCAAAATGCTTGTAGGTTGAATTAGATTTGCCAAACTTGTAAAACGTTAACGGATTTGTAATTCGAACACCAATAGATGTCAACGCCATAAGTTTCAGATACCTAAAACAGTGTTGTAAAAGTCAACGCCATATTACAAAAATATATCCCAATACATTTTTCTCTAGTAAAAGAAATGTATCTAATCCACTTATCATTACAAACCAATTGAAATAAATAAATAGATTACAAACCCAAATAAATATTACAACCATATTAAATGAACAAACAACCATTTGAATGAACAAACATTTCAACACAATCATTCAACCAAACACAAGGTCATGGCTAGGTTATAAACATTTATTACATATCCATATATGCAATAATACAAGACCCAAAATGGTTCCCCTTGACCCTTGAAACTTTCGGCCAAAACAAACAAAAACCGAAAGTTCCGGGTTTTGTCCAAACAACACAATTAATCATCCAAATTACTTAGTTTTTCAGGATTACCACATGCATGTAAAGTATAACCTTGAAAAACCATGGTTAACCAAAACCCCTAAAATTTTCGACCATATGGTAAACCCCACCATAAACCCGAAAATTTTTGGGTCTAATGAAGCATGCATCCGTATAAGCGGCTTTTGATGCCATTGTTGGGTTTTAACAAGATTATCAAAGTCATAAAATCCCAATTTTATGAAAAACGCAGCGGAAATTAATTTTAAATCTTGTTAATTTGATATGTATAAAACCAATTTTACACATGCAAAACCCAAGCCCAGATCCAAATACGAAATACATACTATCAAACACATGCATGTCACTATAAGTCCATGCATGTTAAAGCTACCTTTCAAATCCAAGGAAGAGGAAGGAGATGATGATGAAGAAGGCAAGAACTTGAATATGAAGCTCCTCAAGCTAGCATACCCCAAGCTTTCCAACAAACACCACTTGTAGCTAGGATTTGGTAACACTTGACAACACTTCTTGGTCCCTTGCTCTTGGCCGTCCAAAGAGAGGAAGAGAGGAAGAAAGAGTAGAGGATTTTTCCTCTAGTCTTGTGTTGTATGAATGTTGTGTTGTATATTATGAAAAATGAGAGAAAGAGTAAAATATAAGCCTTTCAAATGGAACCTCCTTTTAGACCAATAAAAGGCATTACATATCTCCACTAAGAAAGATATAATAATAAAAAATTATTCCAACAAGAAGAGAGGGGGGGGGGGGGGCAGCCCCTTTCCATCCCTTTTATTATTATTGTTTTTCTTTCTATATATATGTTATAACTTATATTGTGTTATAACATATTATAAGTAACATGCTTGGTAACCATTTTTCACGTATTGTTATTTAACCATCTTAAATAACACTATGGAATGCTATCTCTCAAAATATAAATCAACCATATGATTTATTTATTTCACAAGTACATTGTATTTAGAAACCCCTTTCTAAATAACTCAAGTGTTAATATTTATTTGTAATGATCATATCATATATAAACAAATATTATTGGTGTTTGTCTAGCCTGTTATTGGGTATGACCCGACTTGGATCATGACATACTAGCCACATCAATTATAGTATGTGTCTTGGGCATACCGAGTCCCCCACTTGCACAAGATACATAGAAGATTGATGCAAGTAGCAAAAACCGCCTAACTACGGTTTACTACCCCTAATATGCATGACAAAGTGCCATTCAATAACATCATCCCCTTCAAGTCCCTTACTTGAAATGATTTAGGTACATCTATCATTTATCCTTTTGCCACAGATGTAATGTCAAATCCAGAGACACAGAGTGATCATTCTCTGTTGATTTAACTTTCAGGCCTTAGACATCTCACTCTCAACGAATAAGAGGGACAAATCCCCTCTTGACTACATACGTCTCTCACAATAACCTTGTACTATACCTGATCTTAGACTTATGTACTGTCATGTTTTAAAGCAGCCAAGAACTAAGTCAAAGCACAATATTCGGTGAATATGAAGACCCAATATGTATCGCAGGTCGGAGGATACTATGATATTCGCCTTTACTCAAATTTACTTATGATCAATCACAAGGATTCCATGTAGTAACATTTTAGAGCGGGTCAGTCCAATATTTATAACCCATAAATATCTATGAACCTTGGCAGCAACCCTTGCTCTATATTCATATCCCATGAATATCCACCAATCCAAGTTCATAATAGTCTTACCTTCATATTTGTTCCCACAAATATGAGAGACTATGGACATTTAGAATAAGTAACTTATTTACGGATTTAAACATGCTAAAATGGAACATAACTCAAAATGTCATAATCATATGAATGAGTCAAAATGACAAGTGTTCCGATATCCAAATACAAAATTCGATCATATCCAATCACTAGAATATCGAAGTCCTAAGGCACAAGTATGACCCTCATGCTTTGGCCTTTCAAGGAGCTTCGTGAGTGGATCCGCAATGTTTTGATCGGTGTGAACTTTGCGAATACATATCTTTCCTTTCTCAACTTCATCCCTTATGTAGTTGAACCTCCGCTTAATGTGCCTCGTCTTTTGATGTGCACGAGGTTCCTTGATTTGAGCAATCGCACCCTCGTTATCACAAAAGATCTCTAGAGGGTCCTGAATGGTACGGACCACCCCTAGGTCGGCAATGAATTTCCTAATCCACGCAGCTTCTTGAGCTGCCAATGAGGCGGCGATGTATTCCGATTCCGTGGTGGATAAGGCTACCACATCTTGTTTTGAACTCTTCCAAGAAACTGCCCCACCATTCATAACGAAAACATATCCCGATTGTGGTCTAGAATCATATCGATCGGTTTGGAAACTCGCATCCGTGTAACCCTTTACAACGAGTTCCTCCTCACCCGAACCGTATATTAGAAACATATCCTTAGTCCTTCTAAGATATTTCAATATACTCTTGACCGCCATCCAATGGCTACTTCCGGGATTATGTTGGAATCTACTTGTCATGTTTAAAACGCATGACACATCCGGTCTAGTGCATACCATTGCATACATGATGGATCCAATAGCCGATGCGTATGGGATCCCATTCATTCTATCTTGCTTTTCCTTTGAGCTTGGACATTGAGAAGCACTTAATATCGTTCCTCTTTGAATAAGTACCAAACCTTTCTTAGAGTTCTCCATCTTGAACATCTTCAAGATTTTTTCAATGTATGCACTTCTGTTTAAACCTATCAACTACCTTGATCTATCCCTATAGATCTTTATTCCCAAAATATAGGCGGCTTCACCATGATCCTTGATAGAAAAACAACTTCCAAGCCATGCTTTTACCCCTTGATAGAAAAACAACTTCCTGCAATTTTGATTTGTATTTGTGTAGATATTGATCACCAAGTCAATGAAAATAATCAAGTTGATTTTCATTTTCTTATATGATATCAGCCAGGTTCATAATACTCCCCCTTTAAATTTTCCAGAAGCCATCAGCTCATTGCTCATTGCTGGCCTTGTTTCCACACTTCACTGTTTCAACAGTTTACGAACCACAGCTTCCTGTTTGCACTGTTTTTTTTCTTCCTGTAAACAGCCATCCTCTTCATCATGGCAACAGTAAGATGCACCAATTCCACCAACCACACCGCCAGCATTCTCCTTACACCAAATCAACCGACCTCCCGTCCCTTCTTAGGCAAATGTCAATTTTGCTTCAAACAAGGACACTCTCTCACATCTTGTCGTGCTTTCAAGAAACAACACCCCCAAATAAACCTTCCCCTCACTTCCACGACCAGGCTACAACAACCCACAAGCTCACATGGTGGGTATTTCATCTACACAAGGTTCAAACTCTCCTTGGCTTTTTGATAGTGGAGCATCGCATCACATTACAAACGACTCCAACGCACTATCCCTACACGCACCCTACGATGGTACCGATGAACTTGTTATCGGCGATGGCTCTTCTCTAACTATCACTCATGTTGGTTCTTTAATTATCTATTTTGAAAATACTCCTTTCACACTCAAAAACGTTCTTTGCGTCCCTTCAATTTCTAAAAATATTATTTCAATATCTCGCTTATGTATTGATAATAGTATACTAATCCAATTTTTCTCTTTCAACTTCATTATCAAAAGCCTTCACTCCAACCAAATTCTACTAAGGAAAATGGCTAGTAAAGGACTCTATGAACTTCGTTCAACATCTCAACCTCATGCTTTTCACATCCACCAAAATAAGTCCACTTCATGGCATCATCGTTTTGGACATCCACATTCTCAAGTTTTACAATATTTAGCATCTATTGTTCCTTCTATTAAAAACTCAAAAACTAATTGCAATGATTGTTGCATTAATAAAAGTCACAAACTTCCATTTCATACTTCATATCTTTCATCCACCGCACCATTACAATTAATCTTTTCGGATGTTTGGACATCTCCCATAACATCTTTTGACGGTTTTAAATACTATATTATATTTGTAGATTATTTTGCTAAATATATTTGGATTTATCCATTACAACACAAATCCGACTCCCTCACCACTTTCATCAGATTTCGAAGACTTGTTGAAAACTATTTTCAATCAAAAATTAAACAATTATTCTCCGATAATGGAGGATAATACATTAAACTCTCTCCTCATCTTGCTTCATGTGGTATTTCTCACTTAACTTCTCCACCACACACACCCGAACATAATGGCTATGTCGAAAGACGACATCGTCATATAGTCGAAATGGGTCTTTCCTTACTCTCTCATGCCAAAATTCCATTGAAATTTTGGCCCTTTGCTTTCACTACCGCTACTTATCTCATAAATCGTCTCCCCACCACTACACTAAAAAATGATTCTCCATATTATTGTCTATTTAAAAAAATTCCCAATTATGACAAACTAAAAAATTTTGGTTGTCTAGCATATCCATGGCTACGTCCATACTCATCACACAAACTTCACACAAGATCTACTCCTTGTATCTTTGTGGGATATTCCTCTTCTCAAAGTGCTTACCATCTTCTTGATCCTCTAACAAACAAAATCTACACTTCCCGACATGTGCATTTCGTTGAAACCAAATTCCCTTACACCACATTAACCCAAACTGATACACACCCATCCCCAACACCTGATTCTTGGCTTCATACACAACTTATTCCCACACCTCAATCATTTACCCAAACTCCTCAATCAGCCACCAACACTTCTCCAACCGATCCTCCCATACACACCTACACTAGACGACCACCACACCAGCCAAATAACACCCAACTAGCCCTTTCCAAATACCAAACAGCAGCCCATCCCAACTCTGTTTCAGACACTACCACCACCATAAACAGCTCTATACCACCTACACAACAAACATCCCCTACACCACCTCCACAACAGCCATCAATAACAATAAACACTAACGACACCAATCTTTCCTCTCAAACCACTGATTAGCCCAACTCACGACCTGTTAGGCAATCACGAAATCCAAATCCAAAATATTCCTTCTATTCTACCGTTCAATCATTCCCTGAACCAAAAACCATCACTCAAGCTCTAAAACATCCTCAATGGCGGAAAGCCATGGAAGAAGAACATGATGCTCTACTTCGTAACAAAATTTGGTCCCTCGTTCCTCCTAATTTCGCGCCTAATATAATTGGTTGCAAATGGGTTTACCGCACCAAATCCAAACCTGATGGGTCCGTTGATCGCCTTAAAGCACGTCTTGTTGCAAAAGGTTTCAATCAACGTCCCGGTCTTGACTACAAAGAAACCTTTAGTCCGGTGGTCAAACCGGCCTCTCTCCGCCTTATCCTAGCCCTAGCCGCTTCCCATAATTGGTGCCTTCGCCAATTAGATATCAATAATGCTTTTTTACAAGGCACTCTCACCCAACCCTTCTACATGTCCCAACCTCCAGGATTTGTTAATCCATCCTTTCCAAATCACGTTTGCAAATTACACAAAGCCATTTATGGCCTTCGTCAAGCTTCCCGTGCTTGGTATGAAGAACTCAAATCCTTTCTCCTCTCAAATAAATTAAAACCTACCATTTCCGACTCTTCACTATTTATTAATCACTCATCTACTCATCCTATCTATATTTTAGTCTATGTCGATGACATCATCATTACAGGTCCTAATTCTTCCCTCGTTAACACCTTTATCTCAACTCTTGCTAATCGCTTCTCCTTAAAGGATTTGGGCAATCTCTCTTACTTTCTTGGTGTTGAAGTCATTCACCAATCCAATGGTTTATTCCTTTCACAATCTAAATACATTCTTGATATTCTTAATAAGGCTAACATGAGTGAATGTAAACCAGCATCCACACCTATGTCAACCTCGGTCCATCTAACCACCACCGACGACACTCCTCTACCTACACCTACTGATTATCGGTCATTTGTGGGGGCGGTATTTGGCATTAACCCTACCGGATGTTTCCTACACTATAAACAAATTGTCACAATTTATGCACAATCCTACCGACATGCATTGGGCTGCCCTCAAACGGTTACTACGGTATCTACATGGTACAATCCACCATAGCCTTCTTATCCGTCGTGACTCCCCATTGCAGCTTCACGCCTTCACTGACGCTGATTGGGGCGGTGACAAACAAACTTATAGGAGTACCACTGGTTATATCGTTTATCTTGGATCAAACCCGGTAGCTTGGAGCTCAAAACGACAGCCCACCTTAGCTCGTTCCTCCACCGAAGCCGAATTTAGAGCCATTGCATCAACAACAACCGAAGTTCAATGGATCATCAATTTATTGTATGAACTCGGGTTTAAATCTACGGTCACTCCTGCTATATATTGTGATAATCTAAGTGCAACTCATTACTCAGCAAATTCAGTTTTTCATTCACGAATGAAACATCTAGCAATGGATTTTCACTTTGTTCGTGAAAAAGTACAAGAAGGCTCAATACGGGTTACTCATATCAAAGGTGATGATCAACTAGCAGACGCACTAACCAAGCCTCTATTGAAAGACCACTACAAAACTCTCTTATCCAAGATTGGACTTATTTCAAGATCGTCCATCTTGCGGGGGCATATTAGAGATAATATTCTCCCTCCAAATAAATAATTCAAATTCAAATATTGTAACTCTTATTTTATATTTAGATAGTCTTAACTAAGTTTGATGATAGCTTATTTCTTGGGATTTATTCCTGTAGTTTTTATTTATATTTGTGGATATATTGATCACCAAGTCAATGAAAATAATCAAGTTGATTTCCATTTTCTTATATCCTTCTCATTTTTGTCTCCATTTTTAGAATAACTTGACCTTAATGATCAATGTAAAATTTGAAGAACATGATTTAACTCGATTTAAACAGTTGTATTGGTTTGAAAAATAAAAATGGCATCGTATTTTTCAAATTTTCTTTTGTCTAATTCTTTTATATCCTATCTTAATTTTCAAGATTCATTTCTAAAAAAAAAGGATTGTATAATACACACCCCCACCCCCCCCCCCCCACCCCAAAAAAAAAAACATTAGAGGTGACATTCCAAATATCATACCAAGAGGGTTTCATTAGCATTTGTAGACGAACCTGGTAAGGGGCCAATGAATGGTTCCTGACAAGAGGTAAAGCAAGTCCAAGGACTAAAATCCCATCCTCCTACCACTCCAATTTTGATCCCTATTCATTCATTATAAAGAAATCGTTAGTTAGTTGGTATTAACCAACAGAAACATGATCAAAACATAAAGGTTAGTAAATAATTACTTATTAGAAGCTAAAACCTTTTTTTCTCACTTTTGGTATGAAATAAAAAAAGGAGGCCGGGAAGGAAGGTTTTCTAAAAAAACATTTTCAGCCTAAAAAGTATTCTTAGTTTGTTGACCTCCGAAACTAATGACGAAGATCCAAAGGGGCATAAAAACCGTACACTGTCATCTCCTTTATTTTTCTTCAATTTAAATTTCTTTCAATTTTTTTCGCCTCTCAAACTTAAGAAAAGATGTGAGTGATGCTTCCAATGTCTTAATTAGTTTTAAAACTCCAATGAGTAGATTTCACAGTTACCCGCAGCATTTGCTGATGAATCTGCCACAGGGTTTGGATCCACAGACAGGCTCTTAAAACGGGTCCGACCAGCTTTGGTGCATACCTACTCATTCATTATTACAAAAAAATGTTAGTAAGTATTAATCAACAGAAACACGACAAAAAACTAATTCAGATATATCTTAATATTAACCCAAAGGAGTGGTTTTAATTCATTGCTACCCGCAGAGTTTGGAAGGAGGGTTTCCTATGGATCCTCCTAACGAGTGCGCTTGAGAACAGAACCTCCTCCTTCAACTTGAACTTTTCTACCTATCAATTATTATTAATTAACAACAACTCACAAGATAAGATTGTGTTTCACCAAATATTATCTTTGAACAAAACCGCTATAAGTGTCTGTTGACAATTTCTGCTTCTATACTACTAACTCAATTTGAGAGAGAGGTTCATATAGTCAACAAGACCGTCTTAGGGTTGTAGGTCCTAAATAAATAAATAAAATCTGTTTTCCGTTATAAGCAACCACCATGTATTTATTAGCAAACTACCAAAATCTAGTCTTTTCTTGTACATTTTCCTCACTAACAGATGGATTTATTATTGAACGACAAAGGAGCATAAACATATACATTAAGCAGGTATATACAAATTTAGTTGAATCTTATTCAACATATCAAAATCTAGCCCTTAGCTTTTTTTACTATCACTTGAATCTTATTCAACATTTTTTCAATAATGCTCCATTATGTTGTTACTGTGTCTACTTTTACTATGTAAATGCTAAAAGAATTTGTTCTTAGTTTTATATATTTAGGGTTGCTTCCCTCCATAGTCTTTTGGCTACAAATTCACACACATTTATTAGGCCAGTTAGACACTAAAATTTAGCATTGTAAGACTATTCGTAGTCATTATCTAGAATTTGCATATACTCCTCCCTCTCTACCCCCCCCCCCCCCCCTCTTACCCTTCTTCCCTCCCACCATGTTCCAATCCTCATAGTAGCCTCTCATGTGAAGATCACGGCACGGGGGCGTGGGGGGGGGGGGGGGGTATGCCACGGGGGTCACGCCGTGGCCACCACACACTATGTTTAGCCTAAGTCCAGAGTATTAAAAGCAACTACAACTAAGAATTAAAAAAAACATGTTACAGTTTTATAAAAGGGTCCCACAAAAGATTGGACCAGCCTGGTGTATAGAATGCACTTGATTATTGTCAGGACCGTGAGTCAGGTGAAACCTTAGCAAAGGTTCGACAAGAACACACCGACTCGAATACCCAAAGACCGATTGAATATCCCGGCCGAATCAGGATATCCAATGATCAATGATAAAACACAAAACAGTAAATGCTATTTCAGAGACAAAGATTCACTATATTTAATGATTAATTAATGAAACAGTGAATGGAATGTCTAGGGTTTTGTGTGACAAAATGGAATGTTTTTCGTAATCAGTGCGTGCCAGCCTGTATTCCGTCTGGAAATCCGTGCCCTAAAAGGTATCCTAGGACGTCTATTTATAGACCCATTCATTCTAGAAGACCTAATCATTACATAATGAAAGACAAATCAAATACAAGTGTTACAGTCCTCGAGCAAGGTACATACCTTGCTCGAGTAAACTTCCTATACTAGGTGTGCTCGGTGAATGTCCTCGAGCAGACTTTACTTGGAATATATTCTCTTTCGAAGAATACATATTCCCTTTGAGTAAGCTTCATTCCTCTTGACATTCCTCTTGACTTGTTCAAGCTTTGCTCGAATAAGTCCATCGAGCAAGCTCATTCTTCTTGATGTCTTCAACTTTTCTTATTCAGCAATCTTTAGCATGCTCGGATGTAAATCTTGCTTGGTAACTGAACTGTGCTCGAAGTCTTTGCTTTGATTCACGTGACATCCTCTTATTTTATCCATGCTCGTCCCCATGTGCCTGATCATTGTAACGCCAGTAAATTTCGTTAATCGGCTCGATCGTTTATAAATGTTTGTTTAAAATCCGGGGTTTCGTCTTTCTAAATTAGAGACTTGTAATATGTTTTAAAAGTCCATTTATCCATCCTTTTGCTCGCGACATCACCTCTTATAACTTAAAGTGTTAGATTAGTATGTAGCACCCGGCATTTTCGTTTAACGACACGCACGTTGTAGAGTTTGTATATTTATCGGGTTTGACCCGGCATTCCTCGGGGACCTCTTTGTCTTTCTTGTAGCCTATTTGTTTAACCTTTGATCCAAGACATCACAATTTATAAGTTGGAGGACCTAGATGTAAAATGTTTATAACCTAAAACCCTAAGCCCCCCCCATATTCTGATTCGGCAGCAGCATAGCAGGGATTCTCCTCGATTTCCGTGCAGTTCCAGCAGCTCTCCGGCCCTCCCGAGTCTAATTAAAGGTCGGTTCTATCATAATATAACTCTTTTCCACCATTAAAACCTTTGTTGAACATGTTAGGGTTGAGTTTTAATTATAACAAATTCTGACAGATTCGTACTCGTTTATTGTAGGGCCTGTAACTCGATGATAATCCATTTTTATTGATCGATTCTTGTTTCCATGATATTCTAATTTGAGTCTAGTTTCCAGAAAGGTATAATACGTAACTTTTGGACGAGATTTGAATACTTTTTATGATTTTATAAAATCGAGTGTCAAAGCTGATGCGGTACGACGGATTCTGGTCTGTCTTCCCGACATCATAACCTTTTTTCGACAAGTCTAAATTGTTTGGTTCCACTTCTGAAAGTTAATATTTTGAGTTAGGAACCAAACCCGATTGGAATCGTTTAATTTGGATGGGTAATGAATTTTATAAAAATAAAACCATTTTGTTGCGCGCTGAAATAGCTGCACATACCTTTCTATGTTGGAAGAATTTTTATGATTTTTGTGTCCACTAGAAAAATATAATAAAAATATTTTTATAAACTTAATATATTTATGCAAGACTGGTAAAAATTTAATAATTTAATTCCATGGTTTTCCTATGTAATTAAATGCATCTTCGCATGCTAAAATCTGCACGTTTTACTCGTTATTGATCGATAAGTTCGTTTTAGGCTTGACCGGTGGATGTTCAATTGTGTTCTTGTCGGGGCTGTTTGAAGTGAGTTTTTGCACCACAATCTTCCTAGGTATGTCCCGTATATCATACTTAAAGATCATGTTCTTAGGTGTTCGTTAAGTTGATCAATTAGTTGTAGTTTGATTGTTATGTTCGGTTGTCTAGAATTGTTGAGTTTGATGCGTTAATCGGTTGGATGACCAACCGAATCAGTTTGCATGGCCCTAGGGGAGTCTAAGGGCTGTGGGAAAATTACTTTTTTGATGCTCAGGGCTGTTTTGGTTGGTGCTTGGTCAATCGAGTCGGCGGTGCGCAAATTTTCGTTTAAACGTAAAGTAAGAGTTGTAAAAAGGAACCGTCAACCCTATCAACTCGGGTGACATAATCTTGATGAATGAAAAGATTTAAAATAGAATTTGGTCCATTTGGAGCTGATTCGTTTAACCAATGGTTTTAAGGTTTATTACACGCGCATTCGACCCGATTTGATCACCCTTGGGCCTTGGGCCAAGTTGTTGGGCCTTGGGCCAAAGTGTTGGGCTTGAACGGCCCATTAGGCAAGAGTGTTCTTACGGTCTAGTTTAGTAACGCGTTGTGTACTATTTACAGGCCCTTACTTGTGAGTGTGCACTTAGGGATTTCCTAGCTCGTTGCAGGTGTTCGATCGATTCCAGGTGAGTTCATGATGCCCTTTTTACTCTTTTACGTTTTGGGCTAGCATACACACCGAAATACAATTTTAAACGATTTTACTCGTTACAATGATTTGAATAGTTTTACATGGTCTCACTCGTGATGGTGCATTTTGAAAGCTATATTTGAATTATTTTATATGCCTTAGGATATTTTAGACTCGTTCATAGTCTTGTGTCCTTAAGGTTACATACACTATTGATGGCCTAGACTCGAGGACGTTAGTAGATTTGGTAGTAATTGAATATGAGTAGACCTATCTACTTAGTTCCCGTATGGGATGATATATATATATATATATATATATATATATGTATATATATGTATGTATGTATGTATGTAGGAATATATATGTATGTATATATGGAGGTATGTATGTACGTATGAGGATGTGTTACCTTATAGCCTACGATTGTGTAATGATATTTAGTTCCTCGTGACTAAGAATGATGTATGTAGGCTTATTGATGTGTGTGTGCATGGTGATTCACGGCCGGGTCAAATATATTACTCGGGTTTACCCGTGGTGGAGAGGCCCGTGTGACGTGATCATCATTTTGGCGGGTCAAATATATTACATGGGTTTTAAAATCCCTTGGTGAAGAGGCCCGTTGATGTTGAGCCGTGATCGGGTTAAATATATTACTTGGGGAAGACCCGAGGTGAGGAGGCCCGTATCACGTGCTTGGATGTATGAGCCGGGATCGGGTCAAATATATTACTTGGGGAAGACCCGGGGTGAGGAGGCCCGTATCTCGTGCTTGGATGTATAAGCTGTGACCGAGTCAAATATATTACTCGGGTTTGACTCGTGGTGGAGAGGCTCGTGTCACATGCTTAGGTCTTACCGCATCCGGGTCAAATATATTACTCGAGTCTTGACTAGTGGTTGAGAGGCCCGTGTACGTGTGTTCGACAATGATTGTATTACTTGGTGAATTATATATAATTTATTTTATTTATACCTTCTCTATTGTTTATAACTATAGCTTTGAAATAAAGTATGAATTATTGTTTATGAAAACTTTAACTCACTCAGCTCAAGCTGACTTTGTGTGTATGTTAGATTGACTTTCAGGTTGAGGATTAGAGATTTCCGCTTGGACATGCTAAAGACTACTCGGACGGTTGAAGGCACATCTAGTCGAAGAATTAATAACGCAAACTGTTTCTTTTAAATTATTACCATAAGTATTTAAATTTTGATTTTGGTCACTTTCCCGGGTTTTGGGAATTTTGATGTTATCTATTCCGCTGTTTACTACTCTGAAACGATTTTAACGAGATGAAGATTTCAAATAAAACGAATATTTTATTTACAATTGATTTTGGACACCTGTACCCGTGTTTTGGGATTTTTAATACTTAAACTTTTCCGCTGTTATTTACTCTGAACTTGTTTTAAATACAAAGAATCGTTTGGTTTTAAATTTTTGTGAATTTGTGGATGTGATTACCAACTGTAGGATTCCCGGAATTCGGGGTCTTACAATCATCCTGTGCTCGTAACACTTGGTTAGAACTTGTATGATCAAGCTGTTTGCTCGATTGGCAGTCCATGCTCGATAGAAGAATACTCTTGCTCGTTGAAGTGTAGCTTGCTCGAAGCCTTTAACAGTTAGAAGAATCAACCATTTAAGGTTCAGAACCTTGCTCGAAGTAGTAAAAACCATGCTCGATCGTCTGGGCTTGCTCGAATTCCATACTTAGCCGTTTCTAAGGAGGTTGAGAAGATTCCAATTTTCCTTGTAGAAAATCCGACCCAACAATCTCCCCCTAGGTTGGAACAAGCTCAGATGCACCAAAACATACCTGCATAAAGTTACACATATATCAGATTTCAAGATAAATCATTTAAGAACATGTCTTTTCATTACATAATTGGAATTCTGCCTCATGGGCATTACATACTAAAGTTTTTTCAACTCAAACAAAATACGAAGATAGACAGAAATAAAGTCTATAATCCTTTAGCTCCTTCTGCTATCTTCTTCCTCTGCTCCTGGCTTCAGCTGCCATCTTCAGTCTTTTCACATACACAGGTCTTTGTTTCAACATGTCATGTTCTGAGGAGTCAAAAGCATCTGTTGGAAATCTAGCATCAATTAGATCTTGCAAGTCTTCGGGATGCATGTAGTGCAGATCTCCATCTTCTCGTATGGTTGCAATGGGTATCCCGGACTCATTTCTCAGGGTGGTAGAATCATCATGTTGATTGTACGTTATGTATGTGATTCTTCCAAACTGCTGTACTCTTGAGTTGGGCTCCTTCATTACTTCCCTCATAGCCAAGCATTCCTTTAAGGTCTTCCTTTTGTGATGGGAACTGCTTGCTTGAGTCCTTCTCTTCTTTTGATCAAGCAAGGAGAGTTCAGATATGTGAACTTCACTTATCCTCTTGTTTCTCTTCTCCCTCTCCGTTTGACTCTTGATCTCTCTTCTCTTCAGCTTCAGAAATAGGAATCCCCTTTCTGCTTGTTCCTTGATGAATTTTGAGAGATCATTTCTTGGTTAACCAGATGGCACGCTTCTGTGTTGATTGTCATTTAAAGGTAATTCTGCCATCTTGGTCAGCTGTTCAATTGTAAATTTTCTCAAATCATCTCTGAAGGAGATGAGATGCTCTGTTTTACCTTCAGTCACCACCCTTAAAGTCTAGGATCTTCTGTTAAAGTAGAGACGTGTGGGCAAATTCAAGTTCCTTGGCTGCGTAGGCCTCACAGTTTCTGACCTAGGGGTTCTGCTTGAGCTCCCAATTTCAGGTTTCTTTATCTTGTCAAGACCCTCTTCAACATACCATCTCTTTATTGTATCTTCTGTTTGCATCAACAATCTTGACATTTTAACTCCCTTTTTATGGAGGGCATTCATCATCTCTACATGAACCTCTTCTTCAGCCCTCCTTCTATCTTCCTGTAACTTCCTCTGTGTTTCAAGATACATTCTCTGCTCTCTGTGATATATTTCCATTAACTGATCAAGAGGCATGTCCTGAAACTGTTCTTGTGATATCCCTTTATCTATTACAAATGCTTTCAACATTTCCATTCTCTGAGGGTCCTCAAACCACCTCTTTGCTTCTTGATCTTTCTTTTCCTTTTCTTCCTTTTCTTTCTGCATCCTCATTTTCAGCTCCTGTTCTGTCTTATATTTTTCTTAACTAGCTTGATCCTTGTGAGAGTCTTTCACTTGTTGTATTTTTCTTTTTAGTTCTTCATGAGAGAGATTTATCAACTGATTATACTTGTATCCATAAAGTTGGAGAAATTTGATATCCTTATGCTTTGACTTCAAGGATTCATACATTTCTTCATCTTTTTGTTTCTTTTCAGTCCCTTTTCTGCTACTATCTGATTCTGTGAATTTCTTTTCTTTCTCTTCCTTTCTTTTGGACACCTTCCTCACATACTCAGATAGATCCTCTGTGAGAGCCCTTTTGTATAAACTATCAATCTTGCCAAAAGGTTGTAAATTGAGGAATGCAGGCTTGTGACCAGCCTTTATTAGTACTTCTCTTTTTCCTTTCCTCACTTTCCAACCCTCAGCTTCTTTTGCTACATCCTCTCTTGATAGTCTTTGAAGATAAAGTGGATCATAGCCCAAACTGATTTGATATTCATCATCTTCGTTTGTTTTCTCAGTATTCTTCACACTTTCCTCTTTCTCCTCCTCAACTTCTAAGTCAGCTTTTTCTTCAAGATCATGAAGTGCATCAATCATGGGTTCTTCATTTTGCTTGGATTGAGCTCTTCTTCTCTGTTCAAGTATTTCTGACTGAAGTTTGTATACCATCTTCTTCACAGATTTTTGTCTCTTTGGCGTTGGTTTCTCAATTTCAGATGAGGATTTTCTTTTTGGACCAGATTGGGTTGGAGTGGTGGTTGGAATGTTATATTCATTAGGTTCCACTTCTGGCCCTTCTAGAATGATTTCTTCATCAATTGACTCAGATTTATCATTTTCAGTTTCAATTGTGTGGGTGTCTGTAGGTTCTTCAGTAACTTCTTCAATAATGGGCTCATTTAGTTCGTGTTGTTCTTCCACTCTCTGTTCTATTTCTTTACCCGTATTGATGAATTCTTGTTGTGCTTTCCTTGCTGCTTTTACTATATCTGGGTGATGTCTTACTGGGTTATTTAGTATGAGTGTTATATCTTTCATTATTACCAGTTTGACCATTGTACTTGCTGAGATCTCAACAGTCTCATCTTCTTCATTTGTGACAGGACCCAAGCCCAGTTCATTCTCATTCACTTCAGGCTCTTCAGGCTCAGTAATCACAGGTTCTGCAACCTTGTCTTGTTCACTTTCTTGTTGGTCAACATTCAAATTTTCATTCAAGGCATCAATTGTAGCCTTGATTGCTGCATCAGCTTCTTTTAATTTTCTCTTATCTGCCTCCTCTTTGTCTTTTAATTTTATTATGGCTTCTATCACCTCCTGAGGAATTTCCTCCTCCTCTTGATTTATCTTTTCTCTCTCTAGTGCTTCCAATTCTTCATTCATAAGATTGATTGCTGTTTTCACTGATTCAACTTCAGCTACATCCGGATCAACCACATCTTCTTTAAACAGTATATCCTCATATTGAACTGTATGTTGGGGCAGGGGGTGTAAATCATCATCTGTACGTGCAACCCCCTTTCCCTTAGCTTTTCTTTTCAATTTTTCTTCTTCTGTTTCTTCACTTTCTTTATCTTCCCCCTTAACATCAGAATCTATATCACCGTATGCTTGATTGATCATGTTTAATACATTTGATGGTCCAACCTCTTCTTCAACATCAATATTCTCCCCCTGTTTTGGTGCATCTGAGGTCTTCTCAACCTCAGACTGCCCCTCTAGGGTTCGAATCCTCTGTAAAGCTTCTTTCAAAGCAGCCTCCGACATTTTGTTTTGGCGCATTAGAAATGCATTTCTCTCCCTTAACATAATGTTTTCAAACTCTAGTTCAGCATTTTCACAAACAGTGTCATAGATGTTTGGACTGGATATAGGAGTTTCAACAGATGGTTTTGGAGCTGGTTCTAAAAATGGTTTAGAATCTTCAGTTTCAGGTGATGGAACTTTGTATGGCTCATGAGTTGTTGTTGGTTGAGTCGGTAGAATTGGATCAGTATCATGAGTAGGGGAAACTTTCAAGGGTGAAGAAAGTGGTGTTGGAATTGGAAGATTCACAGATTGTTCATTGTCAGATAGAACTGGTTCAGTAGTTGCTGGTGAGAGAGGAACATCATCATTAACATCATTATTTTCATCCTCTTGTCTCAACAGACTCTATGTCATCATGCCGAACTGCAGGTGGTGGGGAGTCTGGTGGTGTGATCTTGGTTAATGTGTCTGCAACATCTGATACAACCTGAGCAACAAACACATCCTTATCCATCGGCTCATTGGTCTCCTCCTGTACTTCAACCTTTACAATGACCTCCTATTGTGCAATCTGTTCAAGTAAAGGCACATCATTACTACCAACCAACATGTCATTACCACCCTCATCACCATTATCATCACCATCATCATCCATATCAACTCCATCCTCCTCCTCACTGTTTCCAGGGGACCTTGGAACATCAATAGCCCCGAGAGCTGGTACAAGTAACCATGGAAGCACATCCCATTCATCATTATCAATAAACTTACTCTTTGCATCTTTCATACGCTTGCAGATATTTGGGTCCTGCAACTTCAAAACTTATCCTGTTCTTTGAATTTCCGATAGACCTCTGTTGAATAAAATTTGTAGAAAACGTGGATACATGAGAAATCGTAGATTGACTGGCTTCTCTGCATTTGAAACTAGCCCTTGAAAGATAAGTCTCGAAATATTAAAGGGCTGCTGATACAAGATAGCTACAGTAAGAGACCCGAGCTCTCTACTCAGCAAAGTCCAAGTCCCTCTCCGAGGAGATAGGGACTGAATCACATGATGAATCAGGAATCGGTAGATTAAAGGAAAACTCCCTTTCTTAAATTGTCCTTCCTTAACATCCCCTTGGTATCCCATCGTCTCTTGAAAATTCGCAGCAATCTTGGAACTGAATACAGTTGTTGAGCTTCAAAGTTGTCATTGAGGTTTAAAGCAGCTCGAATGGAAGCCTCTATAATTTCAATATCATTGTTTAACACAGATGCCTCGATCCTCTTCCCATTTACGTCATTGACATAGGTCGCGGACTGCCAAAAGTCCATAAGATGGTTCCTGTAGAGTGTGGGGTTTTTTGTCAGCGCCAGTCGTAGATTGGAGTTTCGTAGGAAATTTATCGTGACTTCTAACTCCATATTTTCATCATCTAGATCCAATTGAGCGCACATATTGTGCCTCTTTTCAAATTTAAAGGCCATCAGTTCTGCAAGAATAAGAGAACGTCAGTATACAAAGAAGCAGAACTTGTATATGAGAAAGGAGAGATGAGTAATGGCGTCTTCGATTAACCTGTTCCGTAGTAATATGCGTACCTGTCAGAACAAGTAAACAGTTAGTCAATTAGTTCAATTAGAAACCCTAATTTCAAAATGGGTGCTATGATTATCGAACAGCGATGTCTTACCGAAGTCGAAATAGAGCAAATGGCTATTATCGAAGTGAAATTAAGGAAGTAATAGAACAGCGAGCAAGAGGGAGATAGCACGAGCAAGAGGGCTTTCGTTTAGGTTTAATCAGAGAGAAATGTGAAAAACTTTCTAAGTCCCCCTTTTTATACCTAATGTTTGGGTGGTACAGTACCTTGGTTTTTCGTTTAGCACACGACAGTTGTCATTTAATTTCAAATTCACATGTACCTCCCTTGCTCGAGTATACAGCCAAAATAAAAGCTGGCTCCCCCTGTACACAAGGACATGGTACAATTCTTGCTCGAGTATACAGCCAAAATAAAAGCTGGCTCCCCCTGTACACAAGGACATGGTACAGTTCTTGCTCGAGGTACTCGGAATATTCTCAGTCCTTTCTCTTGTACATGGTACAGTCAGTATATAAAAAAAGCAAAAGCTAATTTCCCCTGTACACGAGTGCATGGTACAAGGTACTTGCTCGTCTTGCTTAAGGTGTAGTGTGCTCGAATGTACCTTTTAAAGTTCACTAAATATAGAATCCTGAGCCACACTAGTACTTACCTTATTTGACGATGCATCATGCTCGAGAGTACTTAGAAATATATCATGTCAATTCCCTATGCTCGAGATGCATTCCTGTGTGAACTTAGCTTTAGGCATCTATAGCCCAATATGCCCGAAGTACACTGTGCTCGAAAGCCTTTCCAAACTAAATCTTTCCTAATCCCGTACTCGAACTCACAAATCTGGTACCCTAGTGTGCTCAAAAATTACTTAGCAATAGATTCATCTATCTCCTAAGCTTGAAACTCTCACTAAGATACCTAGCACACACTTTGCTCGAAACACTTAGATGTTTCCTATCAGTCAGTTCTCGTGCTCGTAGACTTGGAATCAAACGCTTATTCATGCAATCATGTTCGAAGATACTTAGTAAAATAACAAAGCATATCTTAGTGCTCGCAGAACAAAGATAACATAAAACACATCAAAAGCAAGCTCGAAGTACAGTCTAATTCCTAGATCATACTCGAAAATACTTAGAACAAACACAGATAACATTGGTGAAGTCAATATCATTTGCCTAGAAGTTAAGACAAAGATCACACTCAAACTTTGCAACAATTAAGATTACAAGTTAATGAAATCATTCCGTTTGCTCAAGCTTGGGTTTGAGGTGAACAAGAGATCAAAATCCAGTTCAAAAGGTTATTTCAATTCATTGGAGAGATCTCAACATGGGATCAGATTGTCCAATAACTGACACACCACTTCATTTTCAGCCGTATTATGACTTAAGTCAGGTTGACACTAGGTGTATACACTTAGCATGATTCTTATGACTTTTTGTGATATTCTTAAGGTTCAGTTAGTTGCTTGAGTTAGAATGGTAACATTTTAGACTTCAGTTGTTCCTTATCTATTCTCAAAGCTTATTTAGCTTTCTCCAAATCACCCCGAATTGACTTCAACCCCTGATGCCTTGGTCAAAATATTTATTTGTTCGAGCAGTTTAGTTAATAATAAGATATATAGATATCAGACCATAAGGTTGAACGTTGGACTTACAAGCCATCCGGACTTACATGCCTTACATTCAGAGTGTTTAGAACTTATTTGAATGCCCCACTCTTGTAGTTCTCTTAGTACCCCTTAAGGTCATGATATATTTATTTATCATTAATTATTTTGAAGCATATTTCATTTTCTTTTTCACTCTTTTTCATTTGCTTCATTTTCTTTTGATAAATTTTTACATATATATATATATAGCTATTTAGTAGCTGCTCATAATTAGAGGACATGTTTTTGTTAGACCAAAACATCAACAGGCTCGTGTATGATTGGATAATTGCCTTTCTGCCTATCATTTGGAGAGATGTGCAAGGAAACATACCTTAGTTTTCAAATGAATCACCACATCAAACTTAGCATGATTATAGTATTTGTATCACATAGGTCACTGCACTCATGAGAAGAAGCCACACAAATTGTCAGTTTACTGAACAGAAATCTTTTAAGCCTGTAATCCATGAGTTAGGAGATTAGACAATATACTATCATTTCCCATGCATTAGTTGGATTCAATCTCCACTTCAAAAACAATTTTCACTTCTGATTAGGAACTTGGCTAATGTTATCATCTCTCTTGTATGATCACCAAAACAGTGTTGCTTATCTTGAAACATTTTACAGTTTCAAAATCATTTCTTTTGACAGGTCATTTTTAAGCTTAGATTCTAAAAATAGTGTTGTCTTTTAAGCACAATTGATTAGCAGACACTTCAGAACTGTTACACACATTTTTCTACAGCACATAATTCAGTCGAGTATGCTCAGTAATCTGTCGAGCACACTCGAAATCCTTTCAAGCAGATTAGAATAAACAAGCAGACTTGGAATTTCCAGAAGGGTTTTGTGCTCGTTGTTGCATGCTCGAGTGAGGGATAAGTTTCTTTTCGAGTAAACATATCGATGCTCGAACAGCAGTCATTCAACCATGCTCGAAGGACTAACAATTTGGAATTGTCAATACAAGTACCACTGCCTGTGCTCAAGGAACATTAAGCACAGTACCAAGCACAGAGTCATGCTCGAAACAAGAGTTTACAAAGCATGACCATTTGTGCTCGTGAAGCCACAAATACTTCATCCCACGCAGATTCTTGCTCGATAACCTTGGAATCAAAGTTTCAAAGTTTCCATGCTCGAGCAGCTGAGCTATGATTTCTGTGCTCGAATGCCTTGGAAGACATTTAAGATCCAATGCCTTTGTTCGAGGAGCAATAAGCACACAGTTGAGCACAGAATCATACTCAAAATACTTAGACTCCTGAAATTTATCATGTATGCACAAGTCAAGATATCAATAGCTGTAAAAACACAAATCAAAATGTTTCAGACAATTTAGTCACACTTATGATTAGAGTGATCATTTCAGCACACAGAATAAACAGTCACACACATGATTAAATTGATCATTTCAGCACATAAAATAAACAGTCACACACAAGATTAAATTGATCATTTCAGCACACAGAATAAACAGTCACACACATGATTAAAGCAAGCAGAATAGTCAGTTAAGCACAGCAATCAATCATGCAAACATTCACAGTGAGAAACATAGATGATCAATTAGCACCTCACCTAAGCACACATCCTAAATCGGACTTCATCAACATTAATCATTCCTAGGCATTTTAACAGAAAATGGAATCTGGTTTTATTTAAAGGTTTGGTGAACAGATCAGCCAAATTTTCAGATGTATCTACCCTTTTCATTTCTATTAAGCCCTTTTCTTGACAATCTCTAATGAAATGATGCCTAATTTCAATATGCTTAGTCTTAGAATGTTAGACTGGATTCTTAACTATAAACATAGCAGCAGTGTTATGAATTAAAATATGTGTGAGTAAGAAATTCAGACCATAATCCAGCAGTTGGTTTTGAATCCACAGAACCTGTGCACAGCAAGCAGATGCAGCAATGTACTCCGCTTCAGCAGTAGAGATTGACACTGTGGTTTGTTTCTTGCATTGCCATGACACGAGTCTATTTCCAAGAAACTGACATCCCCCTGAAGTTGATTTTCTACTCATATTGCAACCATCATAGTCACTGTCAGTATAAGCCATCAAATCAAAGGAAGGGTTCTTTGGATACCAAATTCCCAAGTCTGGTTTTCCTTTCAAGTATCTGAATATTCTTTTCACTGCTAGCATATGTGACACCTTGGGGTTTGATTGAAATCTTGCACAGACACACACAACAAACATAATATCTGGCCTAGATGCTGTGAGATACATCAATGATCATATCTTGGCCCTATATTCAGGCTGGTCTACTGGCTCCCCCTTTTCATCAGGTACCATTTTCTCATGTGTGTCCATTGGTGTGGACACTGTCTTGAAGTCTTGGCACTTGAACTTGGTGAGAATCTCTTGAGCATATTTTGATTGATTGATGAAAATTCCATCTGCCTTCTGTTGCACTTGCAGTCCAAGGAAGAAATTCATTTCTCCCATTGAGCTCATTTTGTATTTGGACTTCATCACTTGCCAAATTCCTTGCACATTTGTTCATTTGTTGAGCCAAAAATGATGTCATCCACATACACTTGCAGCAGTAGCAAATCTTTCCCCTTTCTTTTGTAAAACAAAGTCTTGTCAATGGCCCCTCTGCAGAAACCATGTTCTAACAGATGGTTAGACAGCTCATCATACCAGGCTCTTGGTGCCTGATATAGTCCATAAGGTGCCTTGCTGAGCTTGTAGACTTTGTTTGGATGAATTGGATCTTCAAATCCAGGAGGTTGAGTGACAAAAACTTCTTCATCTATCTTTCCATTCAGAAATGCAGATTTTACATCAAGTTGATAGACTTTAATGTTCATTGATGCTGCATATGCTAGAAAAATCCTGATAGCCTCTAGTCTTGCAATAGGAGCAAATACTTCTTCAAAGTCTACTCCTTCTTCTTTTAGGCACCCTAGAGCTACCAATCTAGCTTTGTTCTTAATCACTATCCCCCTTTCATCCTTCTTGTTTCTAAAGACCCATTTTGTACCAATTGCATACTTGCCTCTGGGCTTGTCCACCAAGTCCCACACATGCAAGTCTCTGAACTGAGCCAATTCCTCCTGCATAGCTTCCACCCAGCTGTTTTCCTTTAGAGCTTGATTGATATTCTTGGGTTCAAATTGGGATAGAAAGCAGGCATACAGGCAGATATTTGCTCTTTCAGATGCACTTCTGGTAACTCTTTCATGTAGGTATCCAATTATGTTCTCTACAGGGTGATTTCTTTCAACAGAGGTAGTTTGAACAACTGGTGGGACAAACACTTCTGCCTCTAGATTTGTCATATTCATCTCAGCAGATTCATCTTCATATCTGTCTTGATTTTCAGTAGAGTCTTGAACATGATTGAGTTCTGATGTAGATGCCTCATTTCCTCCTAGCTGCAATGAGTCAAACAGGGTCTGAAACCTATCTTCGAACTGATACATTTCTTCAGTCTGAGAGGGTTGTTGACTCTGGATAGGCTCACTTTCAATATCACTTGGACCTTCATGTGAGATTTCAACTGCAGCCTCTTGTCCAACTCTCTCTACTTCAACTTCTCCTTGGCTGTTTCTTCCAAAGTCAAATCCATTTGCTTCAGGAGCAACTGAAGTCCATAGTTTGTCCAGATCAACTTGTTTTGGTTTTCCTTTTTCTTCAAAGCTGGTTCTGTACATACTATCATCTATGTTTTCACTATAAATTTTAAATGATTTGATCATTTTCTCAAGATCAAATAGCCATTTTGGACCATAAGTATTGTTGAACTGATTTTCATTGAAGATTATGTCAGATGATTCAATGACCACCATGTGCTCTTTCACATAGACTCTATAAGCTTTTGAATGAGATAAATAGCCCACAAAGAAACATTCCAGTGATTTGGACTGGAATTTGTTCAAGTAGTCCTTTGTGTTCAAGAGTGAGCATCTGCATCCAAAAGGCTTCAAGAACTTCACATAAGGCTTTCTCTGGAAGAGAATTTCATATGGAGTCTTGTTATGAGCCTTGTTAAGTAGAACCCTGTTCTGCACATAACATGCAGTATTGATTGCTTCTGCCCAGAAGGTAACAGGAAGGTTGGCATCAGCAATCATGGTTCTTACAGCTTCAATTAAAGTTCTATTTCTCCTTTCTGCAACACCATTTTGTTCAGGGGTTCTAGGAGCACTGTACTGCTAGAAAATACCCTTAGAAGTGCAGAATTCACACATAGTTTCATTCTTGAATTCTGTCCCATTGTCACTTCTAATTACCTTCACTTTCCTGTCAAGTTGATTTTCCATCTTGAGTACACAGGATTTGATCAGGTTTGGGGTTTCATCCTTGTTGCCCATGAAATATACCCAAGTGAATCTTGAAAAGTCATCAGTTATCACTAGGCAGTATCTCTTCTTTCCAATGCTTGGAACACTCACTGGACCAAACAAGTCCATGTGAAGTAATTCCAAGACCTCATCTATTGTGTTTATCAGTTTGCTCTTGTGTGAGGATTTGTGTTGTTTTCCTTTTAGGCAAGATGTGCATTTTTCTTCTAGCTTGAACTCTCTTGTGGGAAGGCCAACAACATGTTCACCTTTCACTAGTTTGTTCATGTTCTTCAAATTTACATGACACGTCTTCCTATGCCATAGCTTGGTTTCAATATCAGTTGCCTTTGACACAAAGCATGAACCACCTCTTGAAGTTGCAGTATTCATTCTCAGTTCATAGAGGTTGCCATTTCTTGGAGCCATCATCATGATCATTTCGGTTGGAATCACAAACTCTGGCTTCAAAATCGGGCAATGTTCATCATTGAAGGCAACCGTGTATCCCTTGTCACATACTTGAGAAATGCTCAGCAAATTGTACTGTAGTCCTTCAACATGTAGAACATTCTCAAAGTATACTTTGCCATTTGTGAGTGTTCCTTTTCCTCCATTTTCATCACTCCCAAATGCAACTGGTCCCTCATATTTCTTCACGTAATTAATCAATGCAGTCTTGTCACATGTCATGTGCCTTGAACATCCACTGTCCATATACCATAGATCATTGCTACTCATGGACTGTTGCTGCACACACACAAAAAAGAATCAGTTTGATTCTAAGTTACAAACTCCATCAGTTTGTAATTCAGAGATAGTGGAAGATGCATCAGAAGTTAGAATTGGAACTGGTGGTGGATCTTCATACGTAACTTCACAATCCTCATCAGTGTCAGACTCTGATCCAGAGTACACAGCAGACACCTTAATGCTACTATCAACTTCCTCAATCACCTTATCCTTCCCTTCTTCTACCTCCTTCTTTGTCTTCCACTTGAATCCTCTTGGTTCAGATCCTTGTTTTAACAGAAACTTTTCATCACCATTCAGAACACCTGGTCTCCTCTTGGCTTTCTCTTCATTTAGTGGCCTTCTGTTCTATTCTGTTCTTGTCAGGATTTGGTCATTTTCTTTGATCTTCAAAATTGTTTTGAGCCTTTGTTCCAACATAGGCTGATGGTTCTTATCTTCAGATGGGTTTTTATTTCCATTCAAGTATCTCTCATACATTTCTTTGTAGCTTTTCATGTCAAAGCCACTAACCACATCTGGAATTTCAAAAATATCCTCAAGAATCCAGCAAGAGTCAGTGTGATGCCCATATGCATCACATTTCTTGCAGAATACTTTAGCAAAGCTTCCCATATCTTCAAGAAGTTTCTTGTCCTTGATCTTGTCACTTGGTTTAGGGAAGTCAAATCCTAAAGATGTATTTGGATTCAAAGTGTTGGAGAAATCCATCTTGATTGGCTTGCTGATATCAATTGCTTGTGGATATTTTTCCTTGGCAAAAATGATTTTCTTCAACTTGGATGGCATTTTTGAAGAGCTTCCCTCTTGTTCTTTTGAATATCTTCTTCTTGGAGCATAATCACCAATATCAAATAATTCATGATTGGAAAAGACTGGGTAGACTGGTGGATGACTCTAATCATAAGAGGATTTAATTGGTTGTTCTGTTTTCTTCTTGATGATTGGCTGTGGTCTAACACATAGATCAAATGGAACATGTTCTCTTCTCATTCGCTCGTGGTGCTTTCTTACCTTGGATGTCATAGGTGGCAGAAGAGAAATTTTGTCATTTTTCTTCTTATTTGTTCTTTTCTTCTTCTTCCCCTTTGATGACTTAGAGCTTCCACAGCTACAGTTGCTTTCTTCACTGGAGTATTCACTCCACTTCTTTTTCTCTCCTTGAAGCTGTTCATCAATCACAGTTTCTTGCTTATCAGTCTGTTTCATCACAAATTCTCCATCCTGATCTACAATCACATCATCATACTGCTTGATAAATTCAGGCTTATCATCAAACACATTTTTGAACTGTTTGAGATACTCACTCCTGCTCTCTTTATCAACCTTTAATGGGTAACTGTCACAGAATGGTGGTGGTACCTTCTTGTACTTCTCTTCCTCTGTCATTTTTTCAATATGACCAACAATGTTTCCAGTAGAGACAAGGTTTTTCAAAAACTCCATTTCAATCAACAACTCTGCATTCTTGAGTTTTTCTTCAGCAAACATTTTCTTTAGTCCCTCCTCATTCTGGATTGAGCTTGATATGATACCATACAATCATCCTCCAATCCCTTGATTTGACTTTCATATGTTGCCTCACTAGCCTCATACACATTCAGAAAGACATCCTTCCTTCCATATTCAGTTTTCCATTTTCCAACCTCCTGATTTAATTCATCAATTGTAGCAAGAAAATCAGAAATAGAAGTATCAGAATGTACCTGAGTGTTGGAAGATTCAGCCTTGTCATGAATTTAGGCCATGAATGCAACATTTGCTTTCTCCATCTCTGCAGCATGATTACTCCAGTCAAACTCTCCATCCTGAGCCACCCTTGTAACAGCTACATTCCCTTGATCCCTTTGCTGGTTCACAACATTTTGAGTTGGTCTGTTTTGGTTTGTGTGAACCTGCATCTGATTATTTCTCTGAGGTTGAAAGGTTTGTTGCTGATTTCTGTTTTGGTGTTGATATGGGTTCTGGTTGGAGATTTGAGTTCTTTGCTGGAAGTTTTGGTTCTGATTTTGGTAGAATTGAGTCTGGTTCAATTGGTTTCCAGCTTGTTTAGGCAGATTACACTCTCTTGCAAAGTGATCGGGTTGTTGACAGTTGTAGCAAATGGCCTTAGATTTATCAAATCCAATTCTCTCATTAGGTCCATTGAAACTTGTCCTACCAGTCCTGTTGTATAATCTTTTGCTTCTTACTGCTAGCATGGCTGCCTGCCACTTGATATCCATATCTTCCAAGTCATCAGCATCAATTTGTTCAAGATCTTCCTACACAATGCTTGTCTTGATGAGATTTTTGGCTACAAAGGCATGATATGAATCAGTGAACATTGAAAACAGGGCTTGATAATCTGTTTCATTGGCATTATTGTTGTGTAAGAAAGCAGATTGTCCACCAGCAGCAGATGGAGCCTCATCCTCAATCAATTGGACGTTAAATCTTGACTGTCCACTGCAGGTTGAGCCTGTGTCTGATGGTTCTTCAATGATTGGTTGATGAGATTTGATTTTGAGGTTTCCCATCGGAGCTACGAGAGCATTATTCAATTGAAAACTGGGTTTATCCTCCTTAATCATGTGATTTTCAATCATTTCATGCTCAGCAGCCTTAAGAAAGGCAATCACATCATCCAGTTTGAAGCTAGGAAAACTTGTCTTTTCCTTGATAAACTTGCTTGCAGTGTACCATTTGCCAGAAAGAGAGGACAGAAGCTTCTTGTTAAGCTCAAAATCGGAAATTTGCCAATCAGTGGTCCTAATTTCATTCACAATGGTCATAAACCTTTGTAACACTGACTTCAACCTTTCTCCTTCTTTGAACTTAAATCTGTCTAACTGCTGCTTCAGTCGGTCTTTCTTAATATCTCTCAATTCAGTGTTTCCTTCAAACATTTCAATCACTGCATCATACATATCCTTTGCGGTTTTATGATGATTTACAGTGTTTAAAATTTCCCATGAAAGCCCCAACTTCAGCATTGACAGAGCTTTATCATCCCTCTTTTTCATTCTCAAATCGACCGCAGCGTTGTTGTTTGGAGCTGCTGAAGGAACATAGTTCCCTTCAGTGATAGCCATCTAAAGTTCCGGGTCATTATAGTTCACAGCAGCTTCAAACAACACTTTCCATTTTATGAAGTTCTCTTATCCAAGCAGCCTTGGAATCTTGTTGGTTGACACTTCCTGGTCTTCTATTTCACCATATCTGAGTTTTTCAGCAACAGAGCATAGTGAATCTTCAAGCTTCTTCACAAACCCTCAGTCCCGTGGTCTTCAGTGAGCTTACTCAAGCTCTGATACCACTTGTCAGGACCGTGAGTCGGGTGAAACCTTAGCAAAGGTTCGACAAGAACACACCAACTCGAATACCTAAAGACCGATTGAATATCCCGGCGGAATCAGGATATCCAATGGTTGGGAATGAAGGCTTGTGAACAATGATAAAACACAAAACAGTAAATGCTATTTCAGAGACAAATATTCACTATATTTAATGATTCATTAATGAAACAGTGAATGGAATGTCTAGGGTTTTGTGTGACGGCGGCGGCTATTGTATGATAAACAAAATGGAATGTTTTTTGTAATCAGTGCGTGCCAGCCTGTATTCCGTCTGGAAATCCGTGCCCTAAAAGGTATCCTAGGACGTCTATTTATAGACCCTGACATTCCTTCTAGAAGACCTAATCATTACATAATGAAAGACAAATCAAATACAACTGTTACAGTCCTCAAGCAAGGTACATACCTTGCTCGAGTAAACTTCCTATACTAGGTGTGCTCGATGAATGTCCTCGAGCAGACTTCACTTGGAATATATTCTTTTTCGAAGAATACATATTCCCTTTGAGTAAGCTTCATTCCTCTTGACATTCCTCTTGACTTGTTCAAGCTTTGCTCGAATAAGTCCATCGAGCAAGCTCATTCTTCTTGATGTCTTCAACTTTTCTTATTCAGCAATCTTTAGCATGCTCGGATGTAAATCTTGCTTGGTAACTGAACTGTGCTCGAAGTCTTTGCTTTGATTCACGTGACATCCTCTTATTTCATCCATGCTCGTCCCCATGTGCTCGATCATCCTATGCTCGTAACACTTGGTTAGAACTTGTATGATCAAGCTGTTTGCTCGATTGGCAGTCCATGCTCGATAGAAGAATACTCTTGCTCGTTGAAGTGTAGCTTGCTCGAAGCCTTTTAACACTTAGAAGAATCAACCATTTAAGGTTCAGAACCTTGCTCGAAGTAGTAAAAACCATGCTCGATCGTCTGGGCTTGCTCGAATTCCATACTTAGCCATTTCTGAGGAGGTTGAGAAGATTCCAATCTTCCTTGTAGAAAATCCGACCCAACAATTATTAATGCTGAAGTATCTCCCAATTTCCAGCATTGATCCTTCAACTGTGACTTTAAATGTTTTAATTAGTTTGAAATCAAGTTCATTATATATTTGTATCATGTGGGATAAAACTTTAAACAAGCAATCATACTAATAAAATTTCAATAAAATTACAGCCACAAACAAGTAGTTCTCTAAACAATTGCCATCAGCCATTGATCGAGAAACCGTTACATTGGTTATCTGAAAACGAAGGCAAAGGAACGGGTCATATGAGATGTTGTGCGGGTGATGTTGGCTAACCAAGAGAACCCAAACCATGGTTGAGTAACAGATGGCAGTAATTGCCCCTGTGAGTGATACCACTCAACACGGTTCATAACAAAGTGAAACCAGATACCACTCAACAGTGGTTAACGGGTTCAAGGTGTAGAGCGGCCCACAAATGATCTCAAAGGAGAGTTTCATGGTCTCGCCTCGGATAAGAATTAATGCTGTTGCGGTTCCTGCTAACAAGTAAGCTGAGAGCCAATTTACTTGTAGTTTTTTTTTTTTTTGTCAATTTGTGCATAGTGTTTTTCATAATTGGCTGGTCAATTTAATGATATAATTTTATTTAAAAAAAGAATTTAATGACGTATAAAAAAGTTAGGAACATTTAAAAACAACAAGAGGAGTTACATGTGTTGGATCTAGAGGCGGATGTAGTGTTTTGGAAGGGTGGGCCACGACCTACCGTACTTTCAGCCCGAAAAGGGTAATATATCCGTTTCGTTTAGTTAACTTTTTGTGAAAAGGACAATGGCCCATTGTATATAAGTTACAGCCCGACTTGGCCCAAACACCAATTTGTATTGGGGCTAGTGTTACTAATGCAGAAGAAACCAAACACCGGTTCACGCTTCTGGTCGTTCATGCAAGTCGGCAAATCACGGCGACAGGGAACTAAAATTATGTAAATACTAGAGATAACTTATAAGGTTACAATCAGACCGTATTATGGTGTACGTGTTTTTGTAATTTGTTTGTCGGGAAGTTTTCTTTTGTACCCGAATGCAATAAAATGTCAGTTATATTAATATTAGATGTCCGATAAATCATTAGTAGAGTTTTTTTTTTCTTCCTCTAAAGTGGAGTTATATGTGATAACCAACTGCAAAACTAATTGACTTGTTTTGAGCTTGGTGCCAAACTTCAACTTTATTCTTTTTTTTTTTCCTTAAAGGCCAACAAAGTCCGATACATCAAATGGCAAAAGGGTCATTCACGCCCGTGAGCATACAGACTAACACTGGTGACCGGTCCGTCACCAATTCCAAAGGAAACCCACTGCCCTAAGGCCACGGTAAAACCTCCGACTCAAACCTAGAGCAGATTGCCTCAGACGAGACTCGAACCCACGACCTCCTATAAATAAAGTCATGGAGCTAGCATTGGACTAGAAGTCCTTTGGTTCAACTTTATTCCTCAATTTTCAAACCTATCAAATGCAAATAATAATAATAATAATAATAATAATAATAATAAACCTATGTAACTTTTGGCTGGAGAGCTCATGTATAACAAGAGTATAGCCATTGTTCGACTACTTTACCGTGAATAAGCGTACCGTGTGAGTAAAATGTAAATTATATTTTGTCTTATCTTATTTTGTTCGACTCTTGCAAGGTTAATTTGATTCTTATTATTTTCGTTTTTTTTTTCATTTTATGCTTATGTAAATATATGTTATATATATATTTTTTGTTGTAAACGTTTTATATAAAAGTTAATGTGTCTACTGGTGCATATATTGAGTTAGGTTCCTGTTCTTGAGGTGTACACATGGTGTTTTATATTTTGGCCCTAAGATTACAGACGGTGTTCTACAACTGAGAGCCAATTCACATATAGTGTTTTTTTGTTGGTGTCAATTTGGACAGTGTTTTTCATAATTGGCTGGTCAATTTAATGGTATAATTTTATTTTTTTATTAAAAAAATTAACGCCGTATAAAAAAGTTATGAACATTTAAAAACAACGAGAGGGGTTGCATGTGTTGGGTCTAGAGGCGGATGTAGTGTTTTGGAAGGGTGGGCCACGACCTACCGTACTTTCAGCCCGAAAAGGGTAATATATACGTTTCATTTAGTTAACCTTTTTGTGAAAAGGCCAATGGCCCATTGTATATAAGTTGCAGCCCAACTTGGCCTAAACACCAATTTGTATTTGGGTTAGTGTTACTTACTGATGTAGAAGAAACCAAACGCCGGTTCCCGGTTCACGCTTCTGGTCGTTCACGCAAGTCGGCAAACCACGGCGACAGGGAGGGCGATCGAGTAATCGACTTTATAGTTCTCACTAATCGAAATTCTAATCCGATCCCCCTTTTTAGAATTCTAATCTGATCGGCAATCGGTTCTCCACTTCTCCTACTCAGTTTTATATGTTATATCTATATTTACAAGCCCCGACGACGATGCGATGCATATAGTTGCCCCAAGAATTTATCGAAAAAAAGGCGGTTCCCTTTTTTGGAGTTCCGGGTCCAAGTCCGGTTCGAGTTTTTTTTTTTGTTTTTTCTAACTCTAATTGTGTCATATTGGCTGGTATTGGGATCTTGATCCAATAAGGGTGGTGCTATTTTACAGGCTCGATGCTCATGGGCCATTGTCGTTTATTCGTCTTTTTGGGGATCGTTGTTTTTGGCACCTGAAATCACTTTTTCTTCAAGAAAGAAATTTAGCTACATTTCTCATTTATTTTAGTGTCGTCTAGTTATCATCTTCTTCTTGAGAAAACAAAAACAAACCATTATTCCAGCCTCCTCATTTTCCAAATCTCGCCCGAATGATGTACGGCATTTAGTTTTAAGCCAAGAAATTGAAAACAGACCACGTTGCTACATTTTGAAGTTTTTCATCGGAAGAGAGTGAAGGAAGGTGGCCTGGAAGAGAACCCTACGAAGAAACCTTAAACGATTCCTCATCCGTTCATCATTTGAAGAAAAATCTAAACAAAAAAAAGTTGGTTTTGAAGGCGTGAATGAGGTAAGTTAAGACCATTTGCTCTCGTTTCTAACCTTATAATCAAAGTTTTTGTTATGTTTATGCACCCATTTATCTTAAACACTCTCCTGATTTTGAAAATATGAGTGTTTGTATGCCAAAAACCCTAAAAAGTAAAAAACATTTAATTTTCAGTATGTTTTGGGGTTTTTTGAATGATTTGGATGCTCATTGTGTTTGGGGTTTCAAAAGACCGAATAAAACCCTCCTCTTTTTGAAGAAAAATTTAAACAAAAAATAAATAAATAAAAACTATATAGGGTTTTCGACATGTGAATGAGGTAAGTTAAGAGCATGTTGTTCTCGTTTATAACCCAATAATCAAAATTTTTGTTATGTTTATGCACCATTTATCTTAAAAACTCTCCCATTTAGAGTGTTTGAATTTCAAAAACCCTAAAAACCATTTTAATGTTCAAGTCTGTGGGGGTGGTGGTGATGGACGGTGGTGGTGGGTGGTGGATGGTGGTGATGGCGGATGGTAGGTGGTGGTGGCGGACGGTGGGTGGTGGTAGTGGACGATGGTTGTGGCCGACGGGTGGGTGGTGGTGGTGGTGGTGGGTGGTGGATGGTGGTGGTGGCGGTAGTGGACGGTGGGTGGTGGCGGTAGTGGACGGTGATGGTGGCGGACGGTGGTGGTGGTGGACAGTGGTGGTGGTGACGGCGCATGATGGGTGGTGGTGGTGTTGGACATTGGGTGTTGGTAGGATGTTAAGAAGTGTGAAGAAGTTAAACAATAGCTTATTTTTTAAGACAATAAAAGTAGTTTGCAGATCTTATTTAAAAAAAACCTTTTTAAGAAGCTTATGTCTGTACGCCCGCAGACATAAGCCTCCCGCAGATGTTTTAAATAAAAACAAACACCACCTTAAACTACAATATCAACGCTACATCATACCACACTCCACTCCACTAATTTTCACAATATCAAAGAAATGGTAACCAATTTACAAATTCATCACTTCACTCTTTTCAAATAAAATATTAATATTTATATACACATACCTAAAATTAAATTAAAATTTAGTATAACTAAACTAATACCATATAAAATATTACCACTTAATCAAATAAAAGCATTGATTTATGCTAATATGAGTATAAACATTATGCTAATATGAGTATAAACATTAAATTAAATAAATATAATAGAAACAAACAGCTTTCAAGACTATTTAATAGGTTCCTCACTTCCTCTCCCTGAATTTAAAAGGAAAAAAAATAAAAAACTCTAAATTTCGTCTACTTATACACGACATATCCAACAAAAATTGAAAACATTCAAAAAATATCTTCCACACCTATTCCTCTCTATAGAATTTCTCTCTCAGATTTTAGGGGTATTTTCAACGAAATCGCCGCTGGGCGGCTCACCGCCGGCACCGCCCGCCAGGTCACCATTTCAGCGTGATCCACACCTGAACACCGCCGGTTTATTTCGGATTTGGATTTTACACGTATCTCGGTTTCGGGTCGGGTTATCCGGTTCGGGCCGGTTTGTTGCTTTTGCTCTTTTCACTGTGTTTGGTTTCTGCTGCGTTTGGCCATGGTTCGTGTACCCCTTGCTATTCCAATGCATTTGAGGTATAATAATAATAATAATAATAACAAAATACCACCTTTTTTGGGGATTTAATTAAAGTTTATAAGTCATATTTTTGTTGTAGCCCTTTTAGACAAACCTCACGAACCTATGTTTGTTGAAGTGATGATGACTTTTCTAGCAAAGTGCCTAGCTAAAAGATCCTAATATTCTTCCTGAGTGAAAAAACAGATATCCCTTGCTCAAAGCAACCAGACCCATTATTCCGAACCCATATGTTCTTATCCACACCTATAGTTTATTCAATACCATAATGAAACCCAATTAAGATATACCACAACAATGAACAATAGCACTTGCTAAAAGATGATGAACCCGCAAATAATAGAACAGAAGCAGCAGTGCATAACATATGGTTGAACAAAATCATACCAACTCTAAGTTTTAGCCATCACTTACTTACAAACACCAAAAATTAACATTGCAATAGTTTTGTTGCGGTACGGCTCCTATCATGGGCCCTTCTACCATTGAAAAATAAACTAAGCACCCAACAAAAACCTTCCCAAGGGCATGGGTGCATGAGGGAGGATAGCTTGTGTTGCTTCGGAAACGAACTCATAAGAACCCCCATTGGGTCTTGTGCGAAACAAGACGGCCCTTTATATTCTCACTAACCCCATGGGTTGGTTAGTGAGTTGAATCGCCAGCATGAACCCCTCATTACAATGATACAACCTAACCTGGTGGATCCAAAAACGGTAATGGTGGATCAAGACTTAAGAATGCAACGTCACGTAGAACTTCGTTCTCTCGGGATAGGTGGACCGGATCGTTGCCGCTCAAGGTCACAAAAAATGTTGCCGGTGGAACTGTCGATGGAATGACCATGGCGATAGCATGCCTAGATTCTTGATCGGTAAAATTGTCGACACGTGTAGAATTGGCCCCAAACACTAAGATGTCTTGATGCACTTGAGGCGCCCGGGTGTGATGAAGAAACAGGGTCAAATTTGCATCGCGGCGGTGTGCATACGCTAGCAAGTAGTGATGAGGATCTATAGAGTCCTCATAAAGTCTTAAGCCGAGATACGCATTTTGATCGTTCATGACCATCGGGACTGGAAATCTAATCCTATACGCTTTACACGTCCAAAGGTTCAAACTAGGAACCCTTTGTTAGCTAACCGGAAAAGCAAAAGAGATCTGCAAACCGCCACCAAATGAATGGTCTCAAGATGGCTTAAGTGAAGCCCAAAATGTCGAAGGCGGATCGTGAACACGGTATCTTCATCTCCTTCTCGGATTGCCCTGATCGTTCTGCCATTTGGATTCAGGTGGCGACGAAAGTGGGTTATGTGCCACAAAGGGCCATCGTCTCGTGTAAGACGCAAAATCTCTTACTAAAGTTCGAAACCGCCTACTAACACACTTCATGTAGATAAGTTCCAACATGTCTACACAGGAGCATATATCATATATGAGGTCGTCTCCAAGAGTGGTAAATCTGTCATAATTTGCCATCTGAAAGGTAAAAAAAATCAAATCTTTATTTGATTTGATTTTATCCAAATGAAAAACAAAAACAGAGTAAACATAAAATTTGTATTTATTTGATAAAGTAAAGTGTCATTTTCGTCCTTGTGGTTTGGTAAATAATGCGAATTTAGTCCAAAAAGTTTATTTTTAGCATATGGACCCTCCACGTTTCCCAATTCTTGCCAATTACATCCAAATCACTAACTCCGTTAAATTGAATCGTTAACTCAGGGGTAGACATGTCTATTCACTATTTCTTTATTACATGAGTACAGTGCCAAAATCGTCCCTGAAGTTTGGTCACATTTGCTAATTTCGTCCAAAAATATTTTTTCTCAATTAGACCTTCGATGTTTTCCAACTGTTGCCAATTTCGTCAAATTTGTTAACTAGGTCTAAATTTAACGTTAACTCAGGGGTGTTACTGTCCTTTTACATATTTGTTTACATTGTTATATTATTACGCTGAGCTAAACCCCTTATATGACTAAAAATAAAGAAGAATAAACAAACGGATAATATATTGGATTCAAACATAGGAATCATGAAATGTTATATATGTTAGGGATGAGCAAAATCGGTACCGGTACCGATTTGGTACCGTCGGTACCGAATCAGTACCAAGGTTTTGAGTTTTCGGGACCGGTACGGTACGGTACCGGTATTTCCCGAATTTTACCTCAAATACCGGTACCGTGCCGGTACCGAACCGAACATTTCGTACCGGTATCGGTACCAAACATTTGCGATTTTCGAGATCGGGATTTTCGGTACCGATACAGTACCAAGCTCATCCCTAATATATGTCATCAAACAAACACATAATAACAATAATGTAAACAAACATGTAAAAGGACAGTAACAACCATACTTAGCCTATAGTAGGCTAAGTATAAAATGAATAAAAACCCACTTGAGTTGTGAAAACTCTAGAAACTCATTCTCAACCACATGTTTTTAATTAATGTTTAAATCTTGTGGTACATAATTAAAGTGAATAAAAAATGTAAATATAAATATAACTTTTTCTCTCTCCTGAAAACAAAAATTAGTAAAAAAATGTTAAAAAATAGCAAAACAATTATTTTTCGATGTTTCGATGTTTTGTATTAAATGTTACAACATATATTACATGTAACAAAAAAAACCGATGTTACATAGGGCTTCGCGGGTTTTCACAACTAAAGTGGGTTTTCATTTTAATCTTACCCTATATATATATATATATATATATATATAATATATATATATAAAAGAAATCCTTAAAATCCTACGTGTCGCGATGTGATCACTCCCTTCTTTTATGGAAGTCACCAGATTGCTTGATTTTTAAATAGAAGCCTCTCATTGATTTAACCCAAATTCATGAGTATGGGTCTTACCAAAACCAGATAGCTCTTAAACGGGTTATAATATCTAATTATATTAAAAATTAATCTTACCAATTATTTGATACGATAATCCTTTAAAATAGGGATATACTAAAATTTAATATCCAATTTAAAAAGAAAAAGATATTATTTATAATTAATAAACAATTTTATACTAAAAAACATAAGCGGGTCATGGGTCACCAAATCCAGATAGCTTTTAAACGGGTTATAACAAATCATTTATTTATGAAACCCTTTCATCATCAAACCCTAGGTATATTATTAACTTTCTTACGATAAAGAAAAATTAAAATCCAAAAAGTAAATATTAAAAACCGAAAAATGTAAAACAACCATTCTCTCAAGCCATCAGATTGTTTTATTTGTAAATGAAAGTTTCTCACGCATTTGACCCGAATTCACGGGTAAAGGTCTCACCAAACTCAGATACCTCTTAAACGGGTTATAACATCTCACATATTAAATATTAATATCATCAAATATTTGATATGAAAATCCTATATAAAATAGGGATATACTAAAAATTAATATCCTATTTTATTTAAAAAAAAGATATTATTTATAATTAAGAAACAATTTTATAATAAAGAAAATAAACAGGTTAATGGGTATCACCAAACCCAGATAGCTTTTTAAACCGGATTATAACATATCATTTATTTGTGAAACCATTTTATCATCTAACCTCAAGTATATTAATTATTAACTTTCATACAATAAATAAAATTTAAATCCAATATATATATATATATATATATATATATATATATATATATATTAAAAACGAATAGCGTAAAACAACCCCTGTAATACGGGGGATAAAATCTAGTAATATATATTAACGAAACCCCTAAAATCCAACGTGTCGCGATGTGGTCGCTCCCTCTTTTATGGAAGCCACCAGATTTCTTAATTTTTAAATGCAGACCTCTCATTGATTTAACCCAAATGTCACACCCGGCCCTGAGCGGCGGAAACAGCCGGGCGCGCGCGAGTGGGGATTGATAATTAAGCACGGGCCATTGCAAACATTCAAAGATTTTCATTGCGCATGAAATGTTTAATACAAATACATTACATTGTTTAAAAATTTCATAAAAACATCCAAGTATAAAAACTGTTGAAGATTTCCATGCCATATCCCCTTGCGCGGCGGGAACAACCACGCGCATCGAAGGGATAGAACTAAAATCTTCCAAAAAGCTAGTTTTAGATGTTCAGCGTGAGGTGCTCTAAGTGTGACTCCATGCGCTACCTAGTTATCTCCTGAAAGACACGTAAAAACATTTGAATCAATATAAACTGAGTGAGTTCACAAGTTTTAGTAACTTGATAAATCGTATTGCATCATAATCTTGATACAAATCATTCTGAAACATAATTCTGATAGCATCATTAAAACACATGCTTGGTAAAACATGGTTCTATCAACATATTCTGATAAAATCGTTCCGCGGGTTACGCGCGAACATTTCTGGGAACTGTGCTCGTCTATGCAAAGTGGCGCTGCCACTACGAGCTTAAATAAGTAATACCGTCCCGCGGGTTACGCGCGAACGTTTCAGGAAAAATGTGCTCGTCCATGCAAAGTGGCGCTGCCACTACGAGCTAATCAATAATTCCGTCCCGCGGGTTACGCGCGGACGTTGTGCCGGAAAACAAGGCGCTCGTCCATGCAAAGAGGCGCGACCCGTACGAGCGGGCTCAAACCCATAGTACTGCCCCATGACCATACTAGGCACTCGTCCGTGCAAAGAGGTGCGACCCCTACGAGTGGGTGGATCAAACCAGCAGTCCCTACCCTTAGAGTTCCAATGGTAAAGTGATCACTTACTCGAGTTCTAGCGCACATACATCGAAAACCTTAGATAACCGTTCGCATTTCTCATCATGAAATATAATTTAAACACATAATCGCTTGCATAGCTTGTAAGTATACCATGATAAAACATTATTTAAGTACGTGTCCCTCGCCCCGAAAACAGTTTAAAAACAGTGAAAACAGCGAGAATAGGGGCTGTGAGACTCACCTGTGGTTCTTGTTAAGGGATTAATCGAGATTCGGGTTTTCTTGGTGTTGGCCTCGGAATCAAAGGTCTAGAATACGATTAAATAACAAGAAGTATATATATTAAGATCAAGAAATGGGAGAATATAAGGGTTGGAAAGTAGATCTCAAGGTTATATTCTCGGCTTACCTAGTAACAGGATCGGAAATGAAAACAACGGATGCTTGGGAGAGGATTAGTGCAAGTTTGCAGTTCTTTGAAGTGTGTTTTGGGTGATAATTTAGGTTACATATTTATAGGCAAACTCAAGGGAACACAATCCCTTGCTTTAGGGGATTGTAATCTTTTCATATCTAGGGGTAATGATGATAAAGTATGGAAATTATTATTATTTATTTAAAAGTGGAGTAGTGGATAAAAGATTTTGATTTTTGATTTGGTCAGGACATGCAGGTCTGGGGTTGGTGAGAATAGGGTGGCTGACAGTTGACTTTTCGTGTTACAGTGTGCCTTTTCAGGTACTTTTGTCAGTGTACAGTAAAAAGTGGAAAATCTCTGAAACACGCTACTGTTTCCTTTTGGGCGGGAGTAATCTCCTTACGTCTGGAGAATAGACTAAGTGTTCTGCGCGTATTACTTTGTGCGCATAGCTTTCTGCGTGAAGGACATTTCTTTGCTGCGGGTAGGTGCGTAACCTTCTCGCAGTTAGGGACATTGAGTTTCATTTGTAGATTCTCCAGGTGGCCTTGGTATTTCAACATAGTGATCAGTCATGTTGAAGTCAATTCCATCTTGGAGCTTCAGACAAACTAGCTCTCAATGTTCCCGCCATGCGGGGAGGTTAGTTCCCTTCCGCACGCGCACAAACGATTTAGGATGCACCCGCCTTAGCATCATGCGGGATGGTCAACCCATTAGACAACATAACGTTAAGGTACATGAAAACATAAAGCCAAAACATTCGTGTATGGCGCATATAACATATGCCCACTCTGGTTCTTAACATGGCGTGCTCGCGCAGGGCGCACATAACAAATGCACGCGCTGATTCTTAACATGGCGCGCTTGCGCAGAGCGCACATAACAAATGCACGCGCTGACTAACATGGCGCGCTCACGCAGGGCGCACATAACATAATTACCTAATATTTAGGTTGATTACTTGGTTTAAGGGATTGGGAATTTACCGGGTGTCACATTCTCCCCCTGTTAAGCGAATTTCGTCCCGAAATTTAGGAGACGTTGCTGGCAGAAGCCATGCTCTGAAAGAGGTGTGGGTATTTCATGCGCATCAGGTCTTCTCTTTCCCAAGTGAATTCAGGCCCACGCCTCGAGTTCCATTGAACCTTTACTAACTTGATTCTGCTTCTGCGCAACTTTTGTTCTTTCCAATCGGTTACGGCTATAGGCTCTTCTACGAAGTGCAGTTGTTTGTCGATGTGAATCTCTTCCAACGATAAAATCAACGTTTCATCAGATAAACACTTTTTGAGGTTGGACACATGAAACGTATCATGAACTCCACTGAGTTCGGCGGGTAAACGGAGTTTATAAGCAACCGGACCGATCCTTTCCAGGATCTCAAATGGTCCGATGAAGTCGGATTCAACTTTCCTCGCTTGCCGAAACGGGGGACTCCTTTCCATGGAGAGACTTTCAAAAGTACTTTATCCCCTACTTGAAATTCCAATGGTTTCCTTCGCACATCTGCGTAGCTCTTCTGTCTATCGCGCGCTGTCTTAAGGCGATCCCTTATCTGAAAAATCTTGTCTGTTGTTTCTTGGATCAATTCTGGCCCAGTCATTTGCTTGTCACCCACTTCAGCCCAGCACAGTGGGGATCTACACTTGCGCCCATACAAAGCTTCGAACGGCGCAGCCTTGATACTTGTGTGATAACTGTTGTTGTAAGAAAATTCAACCAATGGGAGATGAGTATCCCAGCTACCACCGAAATCGATTGCGCACGCGCGCAGCATATCTTCCAATGTCTGGATTGTTCGCTCGCTTTGTCCATCTGTTTGAGGATGATAAGCTGTACTCATATCAAGGCGAGTACCTAGAGCTCCTTGTAACGATCTCCAAAATCTTGAGGTGAACCGACTATCTCTATCAGAAATGATGGACACTGGGACCCCATGTTTTGAAACTACTTCTCGAATATACAATCGGGCTAACTTTTCCATCTTATCGGTTTCCTTGATCGGCAGGAAGTGCGCTGACTTAGTTAGCCGATCTACAATAACCCAGATCGTGTCATAACCCCCAGGTGTCCTTGGCAGTTTGGTGATGAAGTCCATAGAGATTTGTTCCCACTTCCACATGGGAATTTCTGGCTGCTGAAGTAACCCCGACGGCTTCTGATATTCAGCCTTTACTTTTGAACACGTCAGGCACTTACTGACATACGTCGCGATGGCGCCTTTAAGATTGGGCCACCAATACAGCGCTTTAACATCTTGGTACATCTTGTCTGCGCCAGGATGTACGGAATACCGCGTCTTGTGAGCCTCGTTTAATACTCGCTCACGCAATCCTCCCTTGAGAGGGACCCATATGCGGTTAGCGAAATATAGATTGCCGTTCTTAAGTTCCAAATTCTTAATCATACCCCCAAGGGATTCGTTTTTAGCAAACTCTGGTTTCAAAGCTTCTTGCTGAGCGTCTCGGATGCTGGTAAAGAGATCTGCGCGAATGGTCAGCCTTAGAGCCTTGACTCGTAGTGTTTTTATTCGCTCCTTCCTACTTAGCGCGTCTGCTACCACATTCGCCTTTCCAAGGTGGTACTTAATTTCACAATCATAATCATTCAACAACTCCACCCATCTTCGTTGCCTCATGTTTAAATCCTTTTGATCAAATATATGTTGAAGGCTCTTGTGATCCGTAAAGATTACACACTTTGTACCATAGAGGTAATGGCGCCAAATCTTTAGCGCGAAGACAACCGCTCCAAGTTCCAGATCATGCGTTGTGTAGTTCTTTTCATTGGTCTTGAGTTGGCGCGAGGCATACGCTATGACTTTGTCTCGCTGCATAAGGACACATCCGAGTCCCTGATGTGAAGCGTCGTAGTAAACGACGATGTCATCCGTCCCCTCGGGCAGAGACAAAATTGGCGCACTACATAACTTCTGTTTCAACATTTGAAACGCTGCTTCCTGATTTTCGCCCCAAACAAACTTCTTGTCTTTCTGAGTTAGCGCGGTCAGAGGTAGAGCTATCTTGGAGAAGTTCTCAATGAAGCGTCGATAGTAGCCAGCTAGTCCTAGGAATTGCCTCACCTCAGTTGGGGTTTTTGGCGCTTCCCAGTTTTCGATGGCCTTGACTTTGGAAGGATCAACGTGTATTCCTTTCTCGTTTACAACGTGACCGAGAAAGTGAACTTCTCTAAGCCAAAACTCGCACTTGGAAAACTTCGCATACAACTTTTCTTTCCTCAACAATTCCAAAATCAATCTCAGGTGTTGCTGATGCTCGGCCTTGGTCCGAGAATAAATCAGAATATCATCTATAAATACAATCACAAACTTGTCCAAGTATGGTTTGCACACGCGGTTCATCAGATCCATGAATACAGCCGGCGCATTAGTTAGCCCGAAAGGCATCACTAAGAACTCATAATGGCCGTATCTAGTTCGGAATGCTGTTTTCGGCACATCTTCCTCATGGACCCTAAGTTGGTGGTATCCTGACCGTAGATCTATCTTCGAATAATAACTGGATCCCTGCAACTGGTCAAATAAGTCGTCAATCCTCGGTAAGGGGTACCAATTCTTGACTGTCAGCTTGTTCAGCTCCCTATAGTCAATACACATCCGGAACGAACCATCCTTCTTCTTAACAAACAGTACTGGAGCTCCCCACGGTGAAAAGCTTGGGCGTATGAAACCCTTATCCAATAGTTCCTGTAACTGATTGGATAGCTCTTGCATCTCAGATGGAGCTAGTCGATAAGGCGCTCGAGCTACTGGCGCAGCTCCTGGGACCAAATCAATACGAAACTCGACTTGTCGCGGCGGCGGTAATCCGGGCAAATCTTCAGGAAAAACTTCTGGAAATTCGCGCACTACTGGTAAGTCTTCAATTCTTCGCTCATCTCCTTTCTTCTCTACGACATGCGCCAGGAAGGCGTAGCACCCTTTCCTTAGGCACTTACGCGCCTTTAGGCACGAAATTAGTTTCGTCGCAACTCCCCTTCTTTCCCCTTGAATCACCAAGGTTTCTCCGTTCAACAGTGGGATCCGAACCTGCTTCTCATGGCAAATAACTTCCGCGTGGTTCTCGACTAACCAATCCATACCTATCACAATGTCAAAACTTCCCAATTCTATTGGCAACAAGTTAATATTGAACCCGTGACCTCCCATGACTATTACACATTGTTCAGTTCTTTCGTTCGCGCATAACTGCCTACCATTGGCTAGTTCTATAGTATAAGGTGTGTCTAGCCTACTGGTCGCTAAGACTAGGGAGTCTTTAAACTCAGCGGATATAAAACTTAGGTCAGCGCCAGTATCAAATAAGACAGATGCAAAATGTCCGTTAAGCAAAAACGTACCGGTTACCACATTCGGCTCTTCTTTAGCTTCGCCTGCGCCGATCACAAAAGCTCTCCCGCGAGCTTGGTTTCCCTTTTGCGGGCAATCCCGACTAAAATGCCCTGGCTTCCCGCATGCGTAGCAGTTGTCGCTCGCTCCAGCTTCTCTGACACGGCAATTCATCGTCTTGTGCCCTGGTCTGCCACATTTGGCACATTCGATTCTTGCGCATTCACCCTCGTGGTGATACTTGCATTTGTTGCACCATGGGCGAGGCCCGCTGTATCCTTTCCTTGATGGCTCCGCGGCTTGGATCGCGTAAGCCCTTACGCTCTCCTGCTTCTTGAACGGTGGTTGCTTGGAGTCGGACCCTCGGTGGTGAGAGTTCCACTTCCTCTTGGGATCAGAGGTTCGCTGCTCGATTCCGCGCGTAGTTAACATACCCGCACGGACCGTATCCCTTGTAAGGGTGATGGCCCGCGCTACCGCCTCATCAAAGGTTGGAGGCGCTGCGGCGTTGAGCGGAACCCTAACAACAGGAGGTAACCCAAAGATATACCTCTCGATCTTCTTTTCCTCCGTGTTTGCCATGTCTGGCACCAACTGGCAAAGCTCGTTGAACCGGTTGTTGTAGGCGTCGATATCCGTTCCTACCATTGTGTGGTTCCAGAATTCCTGTTGTAGGTTCTGAATTTCTGCGCGAGAGCAGAACTTTCTCATCAACATTTCCTTCAGTTCCTCCCAGGTCTTGTGAAGAGCAACTTCTCGCCCCAAGGTTTTCACTTGAAGCTTCCACCAAGACGAAGCTGCTTCTTGGAACATGCAGGTCGCGTAAAGGACCTTCTGGTTCTCACTACATCCGCTAATGGAGAGAACTGTCTCCATCTTGTCAATCCAGTTGTAGAGCCCAATGGCCCCTTCGATACCCTTGAATGGCCAAGGCTTACAGGCCATGAATGTCTTGTAGGAGCATCCTTTGTCCAAGGCTCCTGATTCGGGTTCTGGGGTCTCGTTCTGACGACCCTGACTAGATTCGGCCTTGCTGGCCTCATGTGTTGCGATCGCTTGCGCGATTATTTCCGCGAGTTCCTCGGGTGTCATGGTAATTCCCTTGGCTTTAGTTGGAGGCATTCTCGCTTTAAAAGAGAATGAAAATATATCAAACTTAGCACATGTACTCTGAGCACATAATGTTTTTCTTTATTTACTAGACACTGTGTGACCCGTGTTCCTAAGTGTGTGTATAGTTTCCTTTGAAAATATTTTCTTTGAAAAATATTTCATGCGATTCCCCAACGGTTATAGTCTAGGTTAAAACTTCTTTTCCTAGTTCGCTATAACCAGTGCTCTGATACCAATCTGTCACACCCGGCCCTGAGCGGCGGAAACAGCCGGGCGCGCGCGAGTGGGGATTGATAATTAAGCACGGGCCATTGCAAACATTCAAAGATTTTCATTGCGCATGAAATGTTTAATACAAATACATTACATTGTTTAAAAATTTCATAAAAACATCCAAGTATAAAAACTGTTGAAGATTTCCATGCCATATCCCCTTGCGCGGCGGGAACAACCACGCGCATCGAAGGGATAGAACTAAAATCTTCCAAAAAGCTAGTTTTAGATGTTCAGCGTGAGGTGCTCTAAGTGTGACTCCATGCGCTACCTAGTTATCTCCTGAAAGACACGTAAAAACATTTGAATCAGTATAAACTGAGTGAGTTCACAAGTTTTAGTAACTTGATAAATCGTATTGCATCATAATCTTGATACAAATCATTCTGAAACATAATTCTGATAGCATCATTAAAACACATGCTTGGTAAAACATGGTTCTATCAACATATTCTGATAAAATCGTTCCGCGGGTTACGCGCGAACATTTCTGGGAACTGTGCTCGTCTATGCAAAGTGGCGCTGCCACTACGAGCTAAAATAAGTAATACCGTCCCGCGGGTTACGCGCGAACGTTTCAGGAAAAATGTGCTCGTCCATGCAAAGTGGCGCTGCCACTACGAGCTAATCAATAATTCCGTCCCGCGGGTTACGCGCGGACGTTGTGCCGGAAAACAAGGCGCTCGTCCATGCAAAGAGGCGCGACCCGTACGAGCGGGCTCAAACCCATAGTACTGCCCCATGACCATACTAGGCACTCGTCCATGCAAAGAGGTGCGACCCCTACGAGTGGGTGGATCAAACCAGCAGTCCCTACCCTTAGAGTTCCAATGGTAAAGTGATCACTTACTCGAGTTCTAGCGCACATACATCGAAAACCTTAGATAACCGTTCGCATTTCTCATCATGAAATATAATTTAAACACATAATCGCTTGCATAGCTTGTAAGTATACCATGATAAAACATTATTTAAGTACGTGTCCCTCGCCCCGAAAACAGTTTAAAAACAGTGAAAACAGCGAGAATAGGGGCTGTGAGACTCACCTGTGGTTCTTGTTAAGGGATTAATCGAGATTCGGGTTTTCTTGGTGTTGGCCTCGGAATCGAAGGTCTAGAATACGATTAAATAACAAGAAGTATATATATTAAGATCAAGAAATGGGAGAATATAAGGGTTGGAAAGTAGATCTCAAGGTTATATTCTCGGCTTACCTAGTAACAGGATCGGAAATGAAAACAACGGATGCTTGGGAGAGGATTAGTGCAAGTTTGCAGTTCTTTGAAGTGTGTTTTGGGTGATAATTTAGGTTACATATTTATAGGCAAACTCAAGGGAACACAATCCCTTGCTTTAGGGGATTGTAATCTTTTCATATCTAGGGGTAATGATGATAAAGTATGGAAATTATTATTATTTATTTAAAAGTGGAGTAGTGGATAAAAGATTTTGATTTTTGATTTGGTCAGGACATGCAGGTCTGGGGTTGGTGAGAATAGGGTGGCTGACAGTTGACTTTTCGTGTTACAGTGTGCTTTTTCAGGTACTTTTGTCAGTGTACAGTAAAAAGTGGAAAATCTCTGAAACACGCTACTGTTTCCTTTTGGGCGAGAGTAATCTCCTTACGTCTGGAGAATAGACTAAGTGTTCTGCGCGTATTACTTTGTGCGCATAGCTTTCTGCGTGAAGGACATTTCTTTGCTGCGGGTAGGTGCGTAACCTTCTCGCAGTTAGGGACATTGAGTTTCATTTGTAGATTCTCCAGGTGGCCTTGGTATTTCAACATAGTGATCAGTCATGTTGAAGTCAATTCCATCTTGGAGCTTCAGACAAACTAGCTCTCAATGTTCCCGCCATGCGGGGAGGTTAGTTCCCTTCCGCACGCGCACAAACGATTTAGGATGCACCCGCCTTAGCATCATGCGGGATGGTCAACCCATTAGACAACATAACGTTAAGGTACATGAAAACATAAAGCCAAAACATTCGTGTGTGGCGCATATAACATATGCCCACGCTGGTTCTTAACATGGCGTGCTCGCGCAGGGCGCACATAACAAATGCACGCGCTGATTCTTAACATGGCGCGCTTGCGCAGAGCGCACATAACAAATGCACGCGCTGACTAACATGGCGCGCTCGCGCAGGGCGCACATTACATAATTACCTAATATTTAGGTTGATTACTTGGTTTAAGGGATTGGGAATTTACCGGGTGTCACACCAAATTCATGGGTATGGGTCTTAGCTTTTAAATGGGTTATAACATCTCATTAAAATAAAAAACTAATCTTAGCAATGATTTGATGTGAAAAATCCTATAAAATAATGATATACTAAAATTTAATATCCAATTTTAAAAGAAAAATATATTATTTATAATTAATAAACAGTTTTATAGTAAAAAAACATAAGCGGGTCATGGGTCACCATATCCAGATGGCTTTTAAACGGGTTATAACATATCATTTATTTATGAAACCTTTTCATCATCAAACCCTAAATATATTATTAACTTTCTTACAATAAAGAAAATTAAAATCCAAAAAATAAATATTAAAAAAATGTAAAACAACCATTCTCTCAAGCTATAAGATTGCTTTCTTTGTAAATGAAGGTTTCTCACGCATTTGACCCGAATTCACGGGTAAAGGTCTCACCAAACCTAGATAGCTCTTAAACGGGTTATATCATCTCATTATATTAAAAATTAATCTCATAAAATATTTGATATGAAAATCCTATAAAATATGGATATACTAAAAATTAATATCCTATTTTATTTAAAAAATGATATTATTTATAATTAAGAAACAATTTTATAATAAAGAAAATAAATGGGTAATGGGTATCACCAAACCCAGATAGCTTTTAAACTGGATTATAACATATCATTTATTTGTGCAACCATGGGTCACCAAATCTAGATAGCTTTTAAACGGGTTATAACATATCATTTATTTATGAAACTCTTTCATCATCGAACCCTAAGTATATTATTAACTTTCTTACAATAAAGAAAATTAAAATCCAAAAAATAAATATTTAAAAAATGTAAAACAACCATTCTCTCAAGCTATCAGATTGCTTTATTTGTAAATGAAGGTTTCTCACGTATTTGACCCGAATTCACGGGTAAAGGTCTCACCAAACCCAGATAGCTCTTAAACGGGTTATCATATCTCATTATATTAAAAATTAATCTCATAAAATATTTGATATGAAAATCCTATAAAATATGGATATACTAAAAATTAATATCCTATTTTATTTAAAAAACTGATATTATTTATAATTAAGAAACAATTTTATAATAAAGAAAATAAACGGGTAATGGGTATCACCAAACCCATATAGCTTTTAAACTGGATTATAACATATCATTTATTTGTGAAACCATTTTATCATCAAAACTCAAGTATATTAATTATTAATTTTTTTGCAATAAATAAAATTAAAATCGAAATATACATATATAAATATTAAAAACGAATAATGTAAAACAACCTCCGTAATACGGGGGATAAAATTTAGTATATATATAAAATAGACCTCACTTTTTTACATTATGTACAATTTTGTTGTTAGGTTCAATGTTTAACTTGGTTATAAAGCTTCTAGTAAGGCACCCGATATCGTGTTCACCCTATATTTTTAATGATTAATATATTTGAAATCACATTTTTTACTCTTGTAACCATCCATTTTTTTTGTTTGAACACCATGTGTCTGAATAATGGAATTTATATGATATAAGTTACATTTGGAAACAGTGACGGATCTGGGATTTTTTTTCAATGGGTTCATTGTTTTTAGATGCTTCAAATACCGGACAAAAAAATTGGGTTGGTCTAAAGGTTCGGGTCAACTTGGAGGCTCGGTTCGGCTTGGACCGGACCAGGTTAGAGAAATCGCCTGGAACTTTTTTGTTTTTAGATTCACCAAAAGTTAGTATGATAAAAGGACATAGAACTTATCTTTTACAATCCATCAAGCCTGATTTCTTAAAGTCCAACAACCTACTATTGAACTTTGAATTGATAAGCAGCAACAAATAATCAAAAAGTTACATTTTTATAAAGAGCCATATGTGCTATCAAAGAGTCCTATAACATGCTGTCAAATGAATAATTGTACCCAAAGACTGGATTAAATTAGCAATGTTTTAAAAGCAGAACTAGCCCCAATTCAAGTTCTAATCACATAAGATTTCAGAATAAAAACCTTCATCAATTCTTCACCATGAATTTTATAAATCGGCATGTATGTAAGGCATCAAAACGAAAGAGCAAATATGTGGCAAAATACACCCTTAAATCGAGCAAGAAATTACTAAAACACAAAAAGATAACCAAGTCATGAAATGTGGTTGGAAGCTGAAATACCTTGTTTGAAAATTTGAACTTTAAACTCCACCGAGTTCAAGGAGTGTGGAGGAAGAGACGTTTGGAGTGGGTTGGGGCCTAAATACAAGTTTTCTTCTTTCTTTCTTTTCTTTTTTTTTTTCAAAAAGGAGGCCTAAAGTAGAAGCCAAGAGGAATCGAACATGGGACGTGTCTGTTAAAATGCAAGCCCTCTTTCAGCAAAACATTGCTTAGTTAGTATTATGAGTTCAATACTAATTATATCTATGGGTTCACTCTTGCTTTCATATAATAATTTCTATTAAAATTTCGAAACTCAATGGGTTTGTATGAACTTGTAGCGGTGGCTGTAGATCCGCCCCTGTTTGGAAGGTGCTTTATGGCTGCTCGATTTGCATCTAAGTGTTGCATCATTATTAAGTGCTTCATAATTATTAATTTGGTGTGTAAATGTAAAATTGAGTAACATATATTTTGGGGTCCCGAGTCTTGCATGTTTTTAAATTTGTTGCATGGGTCCTTTCTTTTTTAAGAAAAAAAAAATTAAAACCGTTACGTACTTGGATTGGCTTCACTTGAAAGTTGATGTGTCGTATTAGTAGGCTGTAAGAAATTAAACAGCAGATTAATATATTATGGTGACACGTCATAATAGATATGGGCCACATGGTTTGTATCTTTTTTGGCCCCTGTTGGATTGTCTTTTACGCGACGATTTGGCCCGCAATTCACAAAAGTTCGGGTCCCTGGTAACGTGCTATTTAGTTGTTTGTGTAGAGCTTTTCAAGCCACAACTTATCATTGGGTCACACCTAAGGGGTCAAAGATTTTGTACAATGAACAACATACTTTAATTAGTATAATTTTAAAATCTAGATTTTGTTGGGTAAAGAAATGATCATGCTCAAATTAACTTCAATTTGAAGTCAAGAAATAAGTTATTGAAATAAGTTATTTATTAAATAAAATTTTTTATAGGAAAAAATTAAAATAATAAGATAACTAAAGGTTAACCAAATTATGTTTAGCCTAGCAGTATTCCTTAACGTTTCCTTTTGAGGGATCTCAGGTTTGAATCTCTGCTCATGTGGGCACTTTAAAACATGAGCAATACTATTGTAAGGAGAATTCGTACTTAAATAATATGGTATGACAAGTTTTATGACCCATTGGAAGAAACATCACTGCCACTATGACATACGTCTTTTGAGGGAAAAAAAAGAGTATTCTAGTAGTGTAGTTTAGTCACTTGTGATATTTGCTTGTTAAATGTGAAAATTTTGAACTAATTTACTTATAAATTGTGATGGTTTTGTTCAATTGTTTTGTTTTATAAACCCATTTCGAGTAGCGATATTGGAATATGTTGATGGTGACAGAGGGACGTTAAGTAGAGTGGTTTGCAAGCAAAATGGAGACCACGAAACAATTTGAAAGATAACAACTTATTTACCCTTTAAAACATATGTATGCTTTCATCAATTTCAATTATTGTTCTACAAAAGTTGGTGATTATTGATTACCTTTTTCTTTCTCAAAATCAATTAATCATTTGATTTGAAATGGAAATGTAGTCTTTGATTTTAAATGTAACCTAGATTGAGTAATTAGTAAACATTGAGTATCTGGGAAATAAAAAAAGGGAACGTTTAAGCTGGTGGTTTATTGTTAAAGACAAAGCTCTTAAACGAAACACCTTGGTTTGTGAGGGTATGGGAGGTCTTGAGTTCAAGTCCCATATACGACAAAAGAAATTCGTTGTTAAAAAATGATATATTATTAAAGTTTCTAATCCCTTTTTACGATCTAACATAACTATATTACTACTATCTATAATTAAGAACTTTGGTGCCGCAAGTCTATTGGGTCACTTGGCAGCACAATGTTGGTCCGTGATTTTTTTTTAATTCGGTTACCATAACGAACGTAATGGAAACCGACAAAACGTCAGTTTTTATGTTATAGTTCCGGTGGCATAACAAATCTCACAGAAACCGACCAAAAATGCACACAGACTCACTGCCTCAATGCCCATGACCAACAACGCTCGGGTTTTACCAACGCGCAAATTTACCGACCCAACACCCCCCCCCCCTCCCCACCAAATTGAACATTGATCCACCTCATATTTTATATATATATTTTTTCATTTTTTAGCTCCTGTACTGTATCGCACATAATCAAAACCGACCGAATTTGTGTCGAGTTACTGCCTCAATGCTCAGGACCGACAACACTTGGGTTTTACTATCGTATGGGGTTGCCGACCAAATAAACATCGTTTTAAATATTTTGTTTTTTTATATGTTAATTTGATGAATTAATTTTTTAGGTTTTAACACTCAAATTTTGCCAATGGTCTGTATACCGTAACGAACGTAAAAAATACCGAACAAATTCACGTCGACCAACCGTAGTAACAATCCGGTTTTACCGACGCCCGTATTTTAACGCTAGTGTTATTGCGCCGGGTAAAAAAAACTAGTTTATTACCCAATATTTATAACATAAAGACTTTGAAAATACTTGATTAGTGTTGAGATTTGTATAATTATATTGAACTTTCTATTAACTCAAAATCATATATTCTTAATTAGATAAAAAAGCATTATGCTATATATATTATAATAGTTAGTGTAAAAATCTAGGGGGAGAAGAACATTTTGTTAAAGCTATTAGTTGACTTACATGCCAAAAAGATGATTAGCCCACGAGAGATCTATCAAAAGAGATCTTTGCCTGTGCAAACATCAACAAGCACTTTAAACATTTACTGCTTGTCCTGTTCAAACATATTTGTATATATATGGGACACAAAAGTTTAATCTTTGCTTAAGCCATAAATGTGAATATGTCTGTAACAAATTATAAAAAAAAAGAAAGGAAAATACCATCTAACATTACTAAGTTTATTCAACTATTCCATTAAAGTCTTTTATGCCTTTCCAATATGAAAATCTTTTCTCAAACCAACTAAAGTAGCGTTTGGTATGTAGGAATGACAGTAGGAATGGAATGATTCATTACGTGGAAATGAAAAAAGTGGTGTTTGGTTGCTCAATGGAATGGAATCATCCATTACACATGGAATCCCATTCCATCAAAACCATTCATTCCCACCCTTTTTTTTTTTCATTTCATTCCTCCTTCACCCTACTTTTTCAACAACACTACCACCTAACAGCCACCACCACCACCACCATTGGCACCACCACCAACTCCGTCGACACCACCACCGCCACCACCATTTTCGTCGCCGGAGCTACCACCGTCGCCATTGTAGGGTTTTTTTTTTTTTTTTTTTGGGTTAAAAAGTATTTTGAGATATGAGTGTTTTTATTATTTTTATTTCATTTCTACAATTTATTTGGATACCAAACAATAAAAATTAATAATTGATTTCATTCATATAGGTTAACCAAACAAGACAAAGGAATAGTAATGATCAATTTCATTCCCTTGTCCACTCCATTCCTTCTCCCATTCAATTCCCCCTTCATTCCATTACCTCCAACCAAACATACCCTAAAGTTTTAGTATTGTTTTATTGTTAGATTTTTCATATAAATTTACTTAAAATTAAGTGATTTAAACGAATAGTTATTAAACTGATTACTATTTAGTGATTACATTTTTAAGTTTAACATAAGGTAGTAGTAACATACTTTGAAAAAGTTATATTTAGTAATCAAGTTAATTATTCCATTTAAAACTTTTAACATTTTCATAACAATTAATAAAACAATACTAGAATTTATACGATTCACTACTACTAATGAGAATTCACTTATGGAGAGATCCGCTAATCGAAGAAAAAAAATAATTTTCAATTGTTGTCAGTGTACCGAAGAAATAAAGAAAAAAAATGGTTACTATAAAATTAGAAAAAAAATTAATTTAGTTTAATATAAAACAATATTTAAACTTATTTTTTTCTCACCTTAAATTCAAAAAAGCAAACACACACTCACATCAACAAGATACCCTTATTTTTAGTTTATTGAAAACAAAAGTCATAGCTTTAGGGCACCATGCATCTGCATTTTTGTGCCTGCGTGTGTTTTCTTTTTTTTTTTTTCTTCTCTTTTACTTTCACTGTCACTCTTAGAAACGTGCACAGAAAGCTCACTTTTGCACTTGCATGCGGGAATATATATACACACACATGATACATACATACATAAATAAATATATACATATTTCACACTCAATCTGTACAAATTAAGTACTACTATATATGCACACATGATATAACATAAGGAGTGTTCTACATAAGCCTACAATCCAAATGTCTTGGTTTGAAGATTACAAGTGTAAAATCGAAATGTCCTGGTTTGAAGATTATCGGCCTTATGATCCTGGCATCGAATCTTGAAGACCGCATACGTTCGTGATAATGTGAAGACGTTTGGGTATGTTTTATCATGTATCCGACAAGGGGAATCAAGCACTACTGGTCCGATTACTAGCCTTAGTTTCTATTGCCTTCTTGTTGTTAGTGTTGTTAATTATTACATATATAGTTGCAAGTGACTCTACTTAATTCTTTTTTCTTCTTGTGTGAGGTGCATATGAGTTGTAGTTTGAGACTATGGAGTTTGAATGTTCTTAATGAATTTTATTTGAATCAATAAACATGTACTTTTTTACTATAATTTATTCTTATATTAAGTTTCACTTCTTTTTTCAAAATTACAATTAACAATAAATAATTGAGTCTTAGGTCTCATTTTTGTTAAAGGTGATAAAAATACAAGCTAACTGATATAATTTCTTACTGTTAGTTTCTTTTTTCAGTTTGGATACAATATTAGGTTGCATTTGTCACTAGCTAAACCTTGAGGGGTGGTCTAATGGTAACCACCCGATTCCCCTCTAGCATAGGTTTATGTTTGAATCTTGCTTTAATTACTACCTGTAACACTAACAACTGTCTAATGATCCGTATAGTGACTGAAAAGTTTGTCACTACCAACTATTTAAATTCTTAACAAGGTCTAGTGAGTTTCTCGTAACATTAAACTGATGATGTAAATATTTAAGGTTGTAAAAGAGTCGGAAACCACGTTATATACAATTGAGCTTAAACTTTTTCGAATTGAGCTTTACCAAACTATTGAATTGAAGTTGCTTAATAAGCATGCTTTATTTAAATAAAGTCAGAGTCTTTGGGACTCTAGGACTTAAATTGATGGTTAGCATCGTAAAGCACGATTATGATTCTAGTTTTTAAATTATTAAAGAAGAAAATAATTGGTGTATATGCTTGGAAGATTAAAGGGGTTGCGTAAAAGGTTATTAAGAATAACTTATATACTATATGGTAAATAAATTATGGCACTCATGAAAATGATCGACTGACTAAAATTTCTGATTGCGCCAAGCTTATACAAGTTTGAGCACGAATCTAATGGACGGGCTTGAACTAATGTTTCATATACTAAACTTATTTCATTACGCTTGTAAGTCTGAAGAACTATTATTAATATAATAAATTGAATAATTAAAAAATCATAAAGTTATATGCTTAAAACAATTGCCTTGTGTAACCTAGAAAATAAAGTCGTAATATTCTTATAAAAATATCGACACGTGTTTACAACGATCAAAAACATAAAATTAAAAGAATGTTAATACAGGTCCTGATAATATACCGACTCCGATACCTATGCTGCATATCAGTTCGGCTCGGTTCGTCGCAATACCGTTAAGGCCACGACACTCAATATAGTTTACGATACTAAAAACATCTTTTATTTTGAACAAATGCGTATTTTCAATAAAATCCATGCGGAGAAAAAACTTAATTACAACCGTGTACTTAGTTTTTTTTTAAAGTTAATGAACACAAGTTTATTAGAGAATACTAAATGAGTTTAAGATGTATATTGTTTGTAGTATAAGGGTCAAAAATCATAAAAACAAATACCCACACCTATCATGATAATACTGTCACTGCTACCTATGTTGTTCTTTTGGGTATTGGTTAGGTTCCAGCACGTTACCGGTACGATAACGACACTCTCGATAAAGTTTACAATACTAAAAATATGTTTTATTTCAAATACAACACCGCTTTTAATAATTTATTTCAGAAAATTGAGAAAAAATAACCACAACATGTTTAGTTTCTTTCTTTCTTTTCTTTTTTTTTTTCATATTAACGAGCGACACAAGTTATTAGAGAAAAATAAAGGGATTAAAAAATTAAATGAGTTAAACTTGTATATACCCAAAATTAACAAGTTCAATATTGCAAGTTTCTTTTTTTTTCTTTCTTTTTAGGCACAATGGTTTGTTGTGTGATCTCTTATAAGTTAAAAGAGATTGATTAGTGTATTTTTCCATTCTATAAGGCTAGTAGAGAGCCCGCGCTTTGCGACATGTGTGAATCCGTGAAGCCAAACCCAAATCATACTGTTGTAGGGTAGAAATTACCATGATTGAACAAAATATGTAGATATTACCAAGATTATAAAATGATGCCATGAATAATCCTTAACATAGATTATGAAATGAACAAATAATCCTTAACAAAAGCTGCTTAGGATTCTCAAGAAGAAAATATTTAAGGTTAACAACGAAAAGGTTGAAAAGAAATGAGAGCAGAAGCTCCCCTTGATCAATCAACCGGAATTCCCGTCCATCAACAAACAAACTCTCCATCAACCAGGCTAGCTAACTGCTAGTATAATATAAGAGAAAATTATTGTTTGCGTCCCTGTGGTTTTAGGGCGGAGACACAATGAGTCATCGAAAATTTTTTTGAATTGGTTGAGTCCCCGTGGTTTCAGAAACAAACAATTTGAGTCCCTATGGTTTCAGAAACGGACAATTTGAGTCCCCATGGTTTCAGTAAAGTGAAAGTTTTACCCTGAAAGTTAAGTAATGGCAGGGACTCAAATGGTTCGTTTATGAAACCACGAGGACTCAACCAGTTCAAAAAATTTTTCAGGGACTCATTGTGCCTCCGTCTTAAAACCACAGGGACTCAAACATTAATTTTCTAATACTATAATTGGGAATTTTGGTGCCGCTAAGTCCAATTGGGCAACTTAGCGGCACCATATTGGTTAAGACATTTTGAATTTTTTTTCGTTTTACTTCCGGTACCGTAACGGACGTAATTGAAACATACCTGATGCCATTTTTTTCTGTTTTAGTTCCGGTACCTTAAAGAACGCGATGGAACCGACCGAATTCGGCGCAGATTCACCAAGTTTTGTTTTAGTTCCGGTATCGTAATGAACATAACAGAAACCGACCGAATAACAATTTTGTGTTTGTTTTTTGTTTAGTTTTGGTACTGTAACGAACGTGATGGAAACCGACCGAATTTTAGTAGACTCACCACCTCAACATCCAGGATCGACAACGCTCGGTTTTACCAATGCCCGAGTTTTACCTACCAACACCACCCCATTGGTCCACCTCAATTTTCATTTGTTTTGTTTTATTTTTGCTTTTAGTTCCAGTATCATAACGCACGTAACCGAAACCGACCGAATTAGCGTTAAATTAACGCCTCAATGCTTAGATTTATCACTGCCTGAGTTTTACTGGCATGCCCGGCGCAACGCGCCGGGTAATACACTAGTTATATATATTATTAAATTATAAAGTCGGTGACACTCACTTAAATTCATTTGGCTTATTTTCTTTGTACCGTTTGCTCATAGTGTTGTACACATTGGGATGTTTGGGCGAGTAACACCTGCTTATGGGCTTTACACCCGTCTGCTCCTTCGGTTTCACATTTGCTTTATGTAATTTGCTGAAACATTATACATACACCATTACTCTCTTACTCTATATCTGTTCAAATGAACAATTGAAACTTCAACTGCTTCCATCGCCACCGATTCTATTGTCTTCCTTCCTCTCTCTAGCAGTTCCACCGTCTCATCAGTGGTGATTTCGAATCAACCCCTTACGGTCATCTAACACCATGGTCACCGGTGGCCATGGTGGTGCAACGTTGGTCACAAGGCCGGCTTGATGGTGGCGCCGGTTGGACCGTCGGCCGGGGCAGTAATTTTTAGGGCCAAAATTTTTATATCTATATTTTTTATATATACATTTAAAAATATAAAACTTATAAAATATGAATTGCTCTTACCATTTTATAATTATTGGGTCCGAAATTATTTTTTTATCCATAATCCATTTAATTAAGTTTAAATTATTGGGCCCAAACTAAAACTAAAAACTAAAAAAAAATTAAATAAAAACCCAATGCAAAATAAAAGAAATAGCGGTCGACTGAAATTTCTCTTTGGTTCGTTCATTCTTTGCGAATGTTGAACAACGACCAACCCAGCCGACCACCACTGTTGGTTCGTTGTTAACTACCAGGCTCCTCCACGGTTGATCAAGCTAGCCACCAAGGACCAAGCTATTTTTTTCCAATGTTAGGACTTAGGAGAGTTTCACGAATCATTGGTTAATCGTTAATCATTACGGTATTTGATTTTAACAATATATTTTTCTATGTTTATTGTTATAACATTAAGCCTCGTCTAAAAAAATTAGCTTATATATTTCGTTACTCGTTAAGGCTATAGGCCTTTTTTTTCTGACTCGACCGAGGTATTTAAATCCTCGGAAACGGTCCTAGTTGGTCAGGTGTCCTTTAGGCGTGGACACAGTCGGAAGGGGATGAATATGAAAACACCTATACTTGGAACATGGTTCGATAGGTTTTGAGTAAAAACTGCAATTGCACCAATGCATGCCACTAGAATATGTGTGATGGACTATTGGACTTTTTCAATTGTAGTTTACTGAGGTTATCTTAGTCCTTTTACGTTGTCCTAAATCCAAATCATATTTATTCAAAGAAGTATATATCATATTTATTCAAAGAAGTATATGTGCAAGGCTTAACTTTTATATGCCAACAGTTCAGTTTTGAGTTTGCTTGCGAACAAGATTGTGATATCTGATCATGGTGTGGCAAGATTTGGTTTCTTTATCTATTTTAGTCGGCGATTATGGCGGTCAGCTACTTGGCGTGGCAACCTCGGTTGCAGACATGGCAACGCCGAGCCTTACTCTGTTTATAATGGCAATGAGGAATTTTGTATCTGAGCCTCTTTGTTTTGTAATGACTATGATGATTTGAAGATCTAAGTCGATTGTTTTTATTTTTTTCCCTAATTTTAGTTTGGATTATGTATTTTGGTTTTCTTATTCTCGGCATTATATTAGACATTTGTACGCTAGATTGTAGGTTTTTGACATGGCGTTTTATGGAATTATAGTACTTATTTCATGCTTTTAGAAATTAAAATTTTTATTTTGTTTTTTTGATGCCAAGTTGCTTGATGTTAAGCACAAATTTCTTTACCATTTTGGCTTCCCTTTATTTGTCCCCTAAGAACTGATTTCAATTTGGTTATCTATTTTGGTTTTAAGTGGTTTGATGTTCAACATTAATTTCTTTTGTGAATTTGGTTTTCGTTAGTTTGTTATCTCAGCATTATTTGTTTCATAGTTTACATTATTAGTTTTGTAGTCGTTGCAACCGAACTCATTCATAGCCAGCGTAACATGCGGGTTCCAAAACTTCTAGTTATTTAATAAAATAGAGTCAAGTTAAAGACGTAGAATGCATGAAAAAATATTTCTTTTATGTATTATAATAAGCTAACCTAACCCAAAAGAACCAAACGAAACCCATTTTAAAAATTAAAAAATAAAAATAAAAAGCAAACTGTTTCAAAAGGCTAAAATCTAAATTTTCAGTTAAAAAAAATTCAGTGTCATCTTTTTTGTTCTAAAAAAGTTAATATGATGTTATTGATATCATCTATCTACTAGGGATGAGCTCGGTACCGTACTGGTACCGAAAATCCCGATCCCGAAAATCGCAAATTTTTGGTACCGGTACTTAAGGTAAAATTCAGGAAATACTGGTATCGTATCGTACCGATACCGGTACTGTACCGGCCCTGAAAACTAAAAACCTTGTAATGTGTTTAAAGTAGTTTAATATTATTTACTAAAATTACACTAATCTAGACACTAAGTAATAAATTCTAGACTTTTAAACTTAACTAAACTACTAACCGACAAGTGAACCGGTCGACTATAATATAACCAAGTAAGTCCGGATATCGAACCCACGAGACTCTAGACACGACTATTTATTTATTATTTGTTTAAGGGGGTTTTATTAATAAGCTAATTTTAAACTAATTTAAGCTAGTTAAGAAAACTAAAGACGACTAAACTTATAACTTGGACTTAATTCAGATGATGATGAACAACCACCTAGGCTAGAATCCCTAAGTTTCAGTTATCAATTAACCGGGAGACTATTTAGTTATGGAACTGGGATCGTGAAATAGACGCTTAAGAGAAAACCCGAACAGGTCCCCTGACCCTTCTCAAGAGACACCTATGTGTTTCTAATAAGTTTTAACGCATACCAGTAATAAAAATCAAGTTTCCATACGGTCACCTAATTAATTACAAACTAGTTCCTTTATACGAAATCCTTCCTTACAGCGCGGAAATCAAAGGCAGTCTAATATATTCAATTGACTCGATAAACAAAGTCAATCAATCAAACCTAGACGGACTCCTTACGAAGAACTAAATCTAGCAATCTTGATCAACAAAGACATATCAATAACCTAGCACCTTACAGCTATTTAGGTTAGCAACACACTTAGTTTTATTTAATTAAATAATATTATTCCTATGATCTTATTCGAAATCAATTATAAAATAGTCAAAAACACAAGTAGATGACCTAATAGCAACCTATCATAATGACAAACAATAATTAAGGCAATTATGGAATAATAAAACTCAACAAACAATCCTAAGCACACATATGCATCAATTTAATATAATTAAACCTTTTACTAGTTCATAAAACCATAATGATAAATAAATCCCAAGTCAAAATCAAACATCAACAAAGGTTATCATAAGCCTAGGCAGTCTATAAATTTTTGCATAGCATGGTAAAATAAAACAAAACAATAATAAAGGAATTCATGGTGAAAAATAAAAGAAACGAAAGATTAATGGCGATAAAACCCGTGGTCTTCGTTCTTGATCAATATGCTCGCCACCGTATGATTCCAAGCTTCCAAAAGATCACTTCTGGAGCTCCCATTTTCGTCCCAAACGGCTGGTGGCTTCAGGTTATGTTTAAGGTTGAGTTTAGGGGTGTTTAAATAGGAAAATACAAGGCCTAAACCCACAAAACGTTCAAGAATCTTCTAGAAGCACTCCATAGCACGACACTCCGACAAGGTGGGGGGGGGGGCTAGCCGGTCCGGTTCTCTCTTGGTTCGGTCCGATTCGTTTCCTGATGCTCCGGTTCGCCGGTTTAGCTCTTTTTTGATCGTTTTTCGCCCTCTTTAACCACGAACAAGTCCCATGACCTACATTTATTCAAATATGTTAGTAGTATAAAACTTCTAACAAAAACCGAACATAAACTAATAAAATAATATATAAAAGATACAAGGGATTAATGTATATTAAACGTTATATCACCCTAGTATCGATTCGGTACCGACGGTACCAAATCGGTACCGGTACCAATCCGTACCATACCGATTTTTACTCATCCCTATATCTACCATAAATTAATTCATACAAAGGTATGAAAATTCAGCTTTGGAAAGAGGGTCCATAAATCAAATGTAATGTTCACCAAAAATGGTATCATATACACAATTATACTATACTATATATTAATTTGATTGTTTCTATGTAGTACTTTTGGCTTTGAGTGTTGTACATTTATAACTCACTTGGTTGTGCTCCAGGTGTTGAGGTTCCTTTACACGTGTTCCTTATTATCATCACCCACCTGATTTGTCTGCCTGCTTTATCTTTTCTTTGAAAGCGTACTCTCCATCTTCAAATCTTTCTCTTTCCATGTTCATAGAAATTGTTCATTTCCAATCGCGGCTGTTGCCGGCTTTCGTTTTGGAATCCTTGGTGGCAAAGGTATAATGGTGATCTGTTGCCTATTTCCATTTTAGAATTCTTGGTGACAGCGGTGGCTCCGAAATCTACTTTCTTTCCCGATCTCCACCGTTGCCAGCTTCCGTTTTGGAACCCTATGTTGGAATATATTGTAATGAATGTGAGATCAATGCAAGACTCTTCATGTACATCTTGTGAAACTATTCCTAATTATGTCCATAATGATAATTAAGTTATAATTAATGTACATAAGTGGGACTTATTGTTAGACTCTTCATGAGTTCTAGTGTTTACATATAAATTGAGGCTTTGTGCCTTGGTTAAAGATAGAAGAAAAGAGAAGAAAAGTTTTAAATAAAAATGATGATCATTAAAACGAAATATTAGTATATTTCTTTATAAGAATTATTGGATATGAGTACTCTCTAAACTTCATCTTCATATTTCCAAGTTCTAACACACTAAACTATCTGGTATGGCATCGAGTGTGTGGCCTTTCCCGGCAGTACATATTGCTTTGGCTGTTGTACCCTGGGAGACAGACGAGCTCTTTAGTAGAGGTCCGAAATCTGTTTTAAGGGACCCGTTTTGAACACGAATCCTCAGCCACAATCGTCAACATTAGTTTGTTCGTTCTTGTAGCAACGAATCATACAAGAAGGAGGCACGGCTCAAGCACTCGTCATACAAGAAGATGTGGATAAATATCTCGTTGAAGACTATATAAAAGATTGTTCAAGAATACGTGATTCGAGCTTAGTCGAAGACCAAATGTGATGAAATCTCAAGACAAACATATTATTTGAAGACCCGTCAAAGTACCCGCTAAAGACACCGGTTCCAATTAATTTTAAAATATGAAAAATCGTATTTTATATTCTTTTGATTCAATTGTGTAAACGGTATCGTACTAGAATATTTCCCATTACTAACGAGAGTATCGTTAGCTTTTATTTTAATTTTTAAATAAATTGTGACCCATGTCTTACAATCTTAAAACAGAATTTTGTGAGATTGTTGCCACAATCTTAAAACCTTTTTTATAAGGATTTTGAGTTCACGACAGAATTGATATAAAAAGTATTTGATTTTTTTTCATGATTTTTAAAAATTATATTGGGAAATAATTCATATGTAGTATGACATCGTTTTAGATATTTTAAAAGATTGGAGTACAATCTTATATCTAAAAAATACCGTGTTACATAACGAAATGTTTGATTCGATCGTTTGGTTTAGAAACGGTTTTTGTAATCGTTAGTATTCTAACAACATTGTTAGGAATGGTTTTTAGTAAACCGTTCATGTTAAATGATTTTTGTAATCGAGTGTTTTCTAAAAATCATGTTAGAAACGGTGCATAAAAACATCCATTTAAAACCAATTTTGTAATTGGTTATTTTTCTAACTTGTGGGTTAAACCGGGTGCTTTGGTACACAACATATGTTTAAATATCTAACAAGCGTGTTAGATACGTTTTATTATATATATTAACATATGTGTTTGAAACGTTTTGTGTAAACGACAATTTCTAACGTGTGTGTTAGAAAAAAGTATAGTGAGACTCGCATGTGTATTTTGATGAAATAGTGCACAAAAGCTTTCACGTGTGTCTGTTCATGTTCTTCCCATTAAGTTACCAATAAATCAAGCATTAACTCGGTGTTAATGGAGCGACTTTTGGGTTATACATTTGAAAAACCAACAATTTAAAATGTTTTGTCTCAACGTGTGTTTCATGTATGCATAGTTTTTCCTCTATTGTGCGAGTTAGAATCGTTTAGCTTCTAACATGTTTGTTAGAAAATTTTTATTTTATAAACCATACTAACAGGAAATGTTTTATGTAAACATTTAATTATCTAGCATTTGTGTTAGAAACAATTAAAAATGGTTTCTTATATAGACTCCATCCTTGGAAAACATTTTATGTAAGCGTTCAAGTTATAACGTGCGCGTTATAATATTTTTTTTACTTGCGTGCTAGAAACCGTTTTAGCACCTGGGCAATACGGGTTTTATAAAAATTTGGGTATGATCCGAACCCTAGATTCAAGTTCCTTCAAGTATTAAGTTGATACTTGGTTGTGTTGTTTATGTTTGCTGTTAGGATAGTTTATTCTCTTTGCTTTCTTTGTATACTTATCAGACACTATCACTAGTTTATGTATAATGCCTGCTTATAGGCAATACGGGTTTTATATTCGTGCCTACTCTATGTTTTATGTTTATGGTTGTATTTATAGATGTTATGCAGGTAGATATATTTAGTGCTAAAAATAACCCGGCAACGTGCAAAGACACAACAAAAAGCAAAATTCGTGTCGGCTCGTAGGGAAGTTAAATTCCTTTTTAGCCTCATGTTCCATTTATTTTTAAATCTTTTCACATTAAGGACAATGTGAGATTTAAGTGTGGGAAGGGGGTTTACACTTTGCCAAACCAAGTCTAAAAAGCGAAATTTTTGAGCAAATTTTACAAAAAATTGTTTTTGCAGCAATAAAACCATTAGCTGTTCTAAATATTTTTGCCAAACCGGGAAACTAAGAAATAACGAGAAACATTTGAGCAAGATTAATCTATTTCAAAAGTGATAATCTAAAATATGGTTTGTAATATTGAGATTAATTTTATGCAAAATATGACGTTTTCACCCAATCCTTCTGTTTCTGAGAATTCAGCCTTCATGTATATATTCAGAAAAATACTCATATATTGGATACTTTTGAGTGAGTTAGGTACTTCTCGCAGATTAGAACTTGTCCTGAAAATTCTATTCGAGATTAGACGAAATGCTATATAAAAAGAAAAATGTAATATATTTCCAAAAATCACAAACAACCACAACCAATACAAACCTTATTCCTATCACCAAAACACTAAACCTACCCAAAAACCTATCCTACCAAATTACCCTTTCACACAGTAGAATTTAGCTTTGGTCTTTGATGTGTGTCTAATAACCCTATAATAATGACCCTCACAACTAAGCTTTAATATTAAAACGAAAATCCTAAAACCACACACAACCGGCAAGTGTACCGATCGCAAGTAGTATAGACCTAGGAAGTCCGAGTATCGAACACGTGGACACGTAAGACGCTAACGATCACTAACCCTAGACAAGACCTACCTTAGAATAATATTATATTGATTTTTGATTTTTTACTTACTTAACTGAACTAACCTAACTGACTGACAAAACTTACCAAAAATAGAAAACTTAAGGACAAACTAACTGAGTTGACTTGGGATGGAGAAAAACGTCTACCTAGGTCTGAATCAAATTGTAGGCCTAACAAGCTAATGGATTGAATGACTTCAAAACACCGGTCCCTAAAGATGACACGACTAAGGATTGCTCGGGCTCACTGGATTACCTCTCGGTCTCACTCAACAAGCCTAAACTACTCAAAATCGCCTAAAACGGGACCAAACCGGGAAACAATTGCTAACGTGTTCTAATGAAGGATCACCTCTCGGTCTCACCAAAACTCTACCCTAATGGCGATGAATACTACACAACCAAGGATAGAGGAACAATTCAACTTAAACCAAAATAGATCAACTAGTTGCTCAAACACCTAAACCTGAAAAGAAACGAACTCGCTCTCACGCAATCTTTATTCTAGCATGCAAAGGCAATGAGACAACCCTAACTTCTTATCACCTCTCGGTCTCAAAGAAGGTGTCTAACCGCTGTACTTAATCCAAATAATCACGCAACAAAACCCTACGGTGGTACCTACCGCAAACAAACCCTAATCACAAAGTCTAGAATCAAACAATGCACCGATCAATCAATACAAAACTAATCAATCAACACACGGGGTTTATGCAATAATTCACCAAAATTTCCAGCCACTAAACACAACCTATTTCATGTCTAAATCAAACTTTACAATAGCAATTAAGGTCTATTAATCAAACAATCCATAAAACCTATCAAACACTAACAATAATCATCATTCCTAGGTAGAACTAGCAAGTTTAGCCGAGAATCATAATTGGACAGCCATGAATACTCATTAAAAACATCATTAAACTCATACCAATCATCTTAACAATCATCCAACAATCAATAGCAATCATAAACAAGTCAATCTCTAACACAATTGCAAAACTATGTAATCAATTGATCAAATAAAATAATATGATGAACAATGTAAAAGATGGAAGGATATGAAGTAATTCCGGGCTGCTCCTTGGCTGTAAAATTGATGGTGAATGATCCCGAGACTTGTCCTTGCCTTCTTCTTCCTTCCCTAGCCGACAAAACCTTCAAACCCTAGGCCGAAAAAAGTTTTTCCTTTGCTTCCTTCCCTGCTGTTCTGCGATCGCAGGTAAGCTGCCCAACTAGGGTTTTTTTTCTTTTATATAATATAATATAATAGTAGGCTTGGGCTTTTCCATGATGTAAACAGGCCGGGCTTTGAGTTTTACTTGAAAACGTATGCGTAAAAGGCTCGTAAACTACTCCAAAAGCTCTGTTTCTTTCTTTCTTTCACCCAAAACCTACAATATGAATAAAATTATGTAAAACCTATCTAAAACAAGTTAAATCACATAAAATGTAATACAAAAACATAGATAAAAGGTGCGAAAAATACGAGTGTTTTACAACACATCAGTCTTTTACCGGCAGACCCTAAAGAACTGGAATGCATTCTTTCGATTTCAATTAACTTTGCTGCCTACAATTCGCGAAACCTAGGTTGCCTCCAGAACATAGGGAGAGAATTTTTCTCTTTAGCAATGAGGTGAGGAAAAAGTAGCGACAAAAGGAACAAAGGCAACCGTTTTATGAGATGCAATGAAAAGATGAGCAAAAATATATGAACGATGTTGGACTACAAAAATTGGTCTCATGAAGGAAGATGTCGACTAAGTCAAACCCAATGCCAATACGAATACACCAAACTAATGAGGGTGAGGGCTATTAGGCTCAAAGCCAAACGATCTATTAGAGTTGAAAGTTATGTTCAGAGCATGGCTGAGGAAGAACTGATCCACATCTTGGATAAAACTGGTCTTGACGATCTTACCTTAAAAGAGTCATTAGGATTGTAAAAAAAATACACTGTTGATTCACCACACTTCGGAACGAGTAATGGAGCAAGGGCAAGAAATAGAAATACCGAAGAAGAATCTCAATTAGTCGTACCCCTTCAAAAAAATCCTTTGCCAAAATATTAGACAAAACCTATAACCCACATACCAGAACCTTGGGAAATACAATATCATTTAATGTTTGCAGCACTTCACAAAGTGGGTGGAGAATTGATCTTTCGACAAGTATATTCTCTGTAAGTCGTATCTTGGCTAAGAGTGTTTATACATACAGCATAACATGTATGCCAAGATATAAAACCGAGTGTGTGTGAACATTGCGAGCATGTGACGTTTTGCATAAGATGAAACTCATAAAGGCAACCCATAGTTTTAAATATCATTACATATACTAACACGTTTTGCTCTTATGATACCGGGATTTTCTGAAATTTCTCAGGATGTTTAACTTTGGTTAACGTGTTGTTCGAAGAATTTGTTCAAAACTTGCTTGAGGACAAGCAAGGTTCAAGTGTGGAGAGATTTAATGTACAATAATTTATATATCTTTTCGGTACTAAAATTTCTCCAAATGAGCGTAATATCGAAAATTATATTAGAATAAACAATCACTAATATTTATAATTTCTATCAATGGCTAAATATAGTCCTAGAGAATAAAACGAGCTAATATACGAAGAAAAATGGAGAAAAATGGTGAAAACCAACTCATCACGCCCATGGTGAATCAAGGTATGGCCATGTCTAGAGCATACGAAGTAAAGACAAAATTCAGGAAGACAAAACTCGGCCATGTTAACCTTAACATACCCATGTTAACAAGAACAAGAGGAAAACACAAAATAGAAGGTTCCGAAGCTTAACATGGTCGTGCTTTACCAAAAGACACCCCATGTTGAAAGAACAAGAGTAAAAGACAAATTTGGAATCTTCTGGACTCACCACGGTCGTGCCCAACTAAACACGGCCGTGTTCACTTCCTTGCTGTACCATCTGACAACGAGCAATTAAGACAATAAGACAAAAAAAAAAGCTAGCACGACCGTGTTCACTTCCAGCCGCGCAATCTGACAATGAGCATTAATTACAACATGACAAAAAAGTCACCATGTCTGTGTTTTGCTAAACACGACTGTGTTGTGGCTCCCAGGTCAGCCTACAAATTGTATGATCATCTTCACATTCAATACACCTTGAAACACATTTACTCCACTTCAACCACCTCTTTTCACCACCATTAATAAGGGAATTATCCCATCCATCCAACCGTTGAATATTAAGGAAATTAAGCTCTTGGAAGAAGTCATTAGCATCAAAGATTAGTCATCCAAATTGGTTAGATTGCTTTAAGTTAATCATGTTTGTATCTATTACTTTGATGTATAACAACATGCTTACTATTGGCTAAACTTTCATAGTATCATCTTGGTTTATAATGAATCTTAATTAAAGCTTAATTAAGCAAAGGTTATGTTTCAATTATCACTTGATGAGGAATGTTATAATACTCTTAAAAGATATTCCAAGTGCCAAGCTTGACGATAAACCTAGAAATTGCTAGTCTTGTGAGGCCTTGGTGGACATTAAAACAGACAACAAGTTCCGAGCTTGATGATCAGCTGAGGAATTACCACTCTTGTAAGGACTAGGTTGATAAATTATGAATCTTTAAAAGAAACACCAAGTTCCGAGCTTGATGATAAGTCGAGGAATTTCCATTCTCACAAGGGCTTTGTAAAATAACATAAACCCTAATATGAACATAAACCAAATGAATTATTAGTAGTAATTAATCATTTTAAATCGGGACTATTGGCAATGTTTGTGGAAACAGATTGCTGATGTTCATCACTAAAATCAATTAATTACTTGTTAAGTGAGTGTGCAACATAACCTACTTTAAACAACTCTTGGGTGGTTATTACATGAATTCTATAATTGTTCAAGAATTATGCGGATTAATACTTGGTGATGCAAGGTTAACCCTTTACAAATCAACTAATCTTAATTGGTATTTTATGTATGATATAAAAGTTATTTTTACTAAAATATCAAGAGCAATTCACTTAGTAATTTAAGGGATTGTCTCATCATTAAAATGAGTTATCTTATGAATATTGATTATAAACCACTTGCTTACATAAAATGATGTTTTAATGGAGATAATGAAGTTATGAATATCTCTTGCTTTAATTATCATTTTATCACATGACTTAGGAATAAGGTGTTAATCTCATATTTAATCACTATAGCAAGCTCACATCACATGTTTGCTAACTAATTGTTAAACCAAGTTAAGGGGAGTTTGAACCAAGATGATACACTTTTATCCTTGATCTTCTATTTAAAAATATGAAAACCAAAAAATATTATCTTTACTTTCCTTTCAAAACTTACTTTTCAAAACAAAAGCAATATGATATTTACCCCCGGTTAAAATAAATAAAACGATTAAGTAGTAAAAATCAAACAAGTGTGTTCGTGGATCGATACTTGGTTCTTACCTATATTATTCTACATAAACGATAGGCACACTTGCCTATTTGTGTGTGGTATAGTTAATATAATAATCATTTTTATAAATTTAAAATTCGACATTGTGTGAACAAACTTTTAGAAGAACTTAACTACTTTTATGTGGTAAGTTCTTCATTAATGGTGTTCCTAGGTTAGTTAGGAATTCCCACTCAGGTATTAGGGGTGGTTCCAAATAGGGAAGGAAAAAAAGGTCGAGCCCAACGGACATATCCAAAACCCGAAACAAATGGAACGTGTATACCCGAAACCCGATGGATATGGGCCGCGTATGAGATTAGGATTTAAAATTTTTTGTGATGATACCTGACCCGGTTACCCAAAAACGTAAAACTGTTTACCCGAACCATAAACCCGAATCGTATACCCAAATAATTATTTGTATTCTGTAGTTTATGAAGTGTGTGTATATATATATATTATAATGATATTTATTTATTTTAACTCTTATATATATAGAGTTTATTATATTTTAATTTATAAAATTGGTTGTATGAATAAAAGTTATAAAAGAATATAATGATAAAAAAATGTGTTTGAAACTCCATGTATACATGATAATACCAGTATCCGATGGGTAATTACCAGGGGCAGATTTAAGGCTTAACTATGGTGGATCGGTGCCCAACATCCGCCTGCCATAATTCGGTTTCATTAGTATATTTGAGTCAATCATCATTCAATGCCCACCGTCCGTTGCCACCGCTTACAACAGGGATGAAGTTAAAGTGAAGAGAGAATGTGTTCAAAGATGTTTGCTTATATTATTTTCGGAAATGATAAGCGGTGCTACGTAATGTTGAAAATGAGCCGTATTCACCCCTTGAAAAGCTTCTAGAAGTAGCAGTTAAGAGCAGTTGCAGAATCCTTACTCCATTTCATATGCCATATACAAAAGAAATCGATACATCGGAGTTAAAAGGTATGGGTATGTCCGTCCTCTGTCACCGACTAATAAACATCTTATTATACAAAAAACGAAATGAAAACCAAAAATCAAGCCAACCGAAAGACTCAAAAAACTGGTAAGTACTTCCCTGATCCTATAGTCTATTCACCGTTATATACCAGAATCTATATCTATGTTAATTTCAACATATGTAGTAATTTTGTTCTACCTTTTGTTTTTATGTAATTGAGCGTCGAATTCTAAAAATGGACAGAAGCCCTTTACAAGTCCTGGCATTTGATTTGACTCGAGAGTACTTGTCACAACGTAAAGATAAACATAGATATTAAGATAGTTGAATCTTTTCTGCCTAAGAAGATAAATAGAAAATTGGTGATGAATTTGTTATACCTAAGATAAGAGTGTTAAATTAGGGATTGTATGCTATATACACATAAAGGTACCCAATGTTGGGTGATAAAAGTTGAATAAGGGCTGGAATATTGTATAGTTAGCATGTATAGCTTTGGTGAAACAAGTGATTTATGAAAGAGTGCGAATGAAATTAGTGTTTCTTTTCATTTTGCAGGTGAAGATGAAAGGAATTTGGTAATGAGTCAATGACACAAACGGAAAGGTATTGGTTTGTTTCACATCATTTTTGTACTTTATTTTTATACTTGATGTTGTAAATGTTACTATTATCAACATATTGTTGATTCATTGGCAGTTGTATTAATGCTTGAAGTACCCTTGATTATACTCGGCATTGATTGACGCACTTTTTATGCTACTCATTTATGATATATATTTGTTTTAGCAGGCTTCTTTATTTGTTGTAGTTGCTAGAAGAAACAAATCTCACATTCAGTGGTTTGACTCCTTTAGTCAACTATGCACTTTTTTTTACTTTCACACTCGTCTAATTAGTTTAAAAATTGCTAGAATTTATGTTTGAATGGAATTACTTTAATTGTAGTTCCATAGTAACTTCCATGTCAACATTTCAAGCTGTGAAAAGGTTCTTTCAATTAGATTTAGGAAGACCTCTTGAAACTCATGGGGGACTCCATATGAAGTATAAAGAAATTATTAATAAATTAATATATAGGATGCTTTCTCGTATGATCGAACCACAAATTAAGTTTGTTACACATGTTATTACATCTTCTAATCTTTTTTATTTTTATTTTTACCGTACTTACCTTACCAGCAGTGGAAACATCATATATTCTTCCATTTTGTTTATGCCTCTAGAGTTATGTACTTTGGAATTCTATTAATTGGATGGAAATCCCATCAATATATTGATGTTTGCTTTTATGCAACGGCTACTCTTAAAAAACGATGTCTACAAAAGAATTATATGTATACGGAGTTCTCAAAACCACTGTAGAAGATCAAAAAGGTACGCATTTCTTTTATTGGTGCAACAACAATGTCAACTATATCTTATTTGTTTAAACCGGTTCGCTTACAGTTACATACGTTTAAGTATGACCATTATATTTTATTAAGAAACAGTGTCTGCAGAAAAATTATTTAGTATTTAAGTGTATCATTTTTGTTAAAAAATTTGTATATTTAAGTTGTTGTGAGTTCATTACTAAAACATCTCTCTCATTCTATAATGAAATATGCCCAGGTGAAGTGTTGACATATAAGAGCATTCTATAATGAAATATGCCCAGGGGGTATTTTGAGTTTTAAGTTTCTTCTTTTTTATTAATTCAGATTTTAAAAGGGAACCTGAGTTGGCCTATGATTGAAAAATAAATTTATGGTTAGATCAAGCACTAAATGATATGCATAGTTTGTAACATGTGGGAAACATGATGGGCTGTGAGCATTGCAGTTCAGCCATGGATTGAGCTGTGAGTTCTGATGCCATTTGCCATGATAAAATTGTAAGAAGAGATATTAGAGATTTGTATTTGTATCCACCTTTTCCATTTTGGTAATTGCCTTTTGTTCTTTAAATTTTCATAATTATCTCCGCTTAATCAAAAAAAGTAATCATTGAAGAAGTTTCAGAAGTATTGCGGCGTTAGAATTCATCTTCCCCATGTTTTGCGAATCACCACAGTGAGGATTGATTTTTCAAGTATTGCTGACTGCAGACAAGTTTCGTCATCGGTAATCAGCAGTTTCTGAAGTCTTAAATGTTTTTCTATCATAGCAACTGTTTCATCAAGTGTTGAGGGCAATTTCTTAAAAGCTGAATGTCGGTTTATTAGATGCAGCTCACAATATTGTAGCAGTTTGTGAGGGTAAGGACAAGTCATTTGAAGTTATGATATGTTATTAACTTGATATAATAATCAGGGTTTAGCTTTAAGTAAATTATTTTTAGTGGAATTTCAAGTAAAAAGTTGCCTATTTTGACCTTTAAAATAGTCAAAGCTAGATCTAGATCTTTTGAGTTGAAAAATAACTTTTTCTTCTTTCCTTTGACTTAGGTGAGATCAAGTCCGAAGATGACTGACTGCATTCAGATCTTAGAGATCCCGTCAATGGTAGGAAGTGGTGGGGGTGGTGAAGAAACATGGAATTTGGTGACGAAAAGAGATGTTTAAGCAATCATGAAATACAAATTCAAGTTGATACAAATATTGTTTTCATATAGAATGCTAAAGAAAGATAGCTGATATTATGACATTACATTACCCGTTTACCGGACGAGTATAAAACTAATTGTTTATTGTTTTTAATAGGTCATAGTAAATTTGGCCAACTAAGTTGTTTTCTATTTTTTCCTTTTTTCAACGTACGGCTTCAGCATTTTAACTTTAAAGTTTAATTTTTAATCTTTCTTGTTTTGTAGTTCTATTTAACTTTAATTTGGAAATGGAAATGAATTTTGAATTATAAAATTAGAATTGGAATTTAAAGGATTCCTCAAAATGTGTTTGGGTGGTAGATTTGTTATGGAATTGAAATGTAATAACAAAAAAAAGACCAAGCCACCCTTTGAAAATAAAAACAAATATCTAACAAAGACACATGAGACACCGGTTAATACGCACAATATATTAAAATGCACACACTAATTTACACACACTGGGTGGCATAAGCACTAATATATACATACACACATACAGAGTTCTAACGTTGCATATTCAAATACACAGATTGATACACACTAATATACACACAGTTCTAAAATTACGGATTCACATACACGCGTTGATACCCTATGAAATACACACAATTAAACTCGCAGGACAGTGGCGGCGGTAGTCGGTGGCGGGTGGTGCTTGTAGAGGTGACAGTCGATGGTAGGTGGGGTGAGTGACGATAGGTGGCGGGACGTCTAGAATCGACAGTTGCAAGCGGGAGCGCTGGGTAGCCGGAGGTGAATGGGGTGGTGACGGTCGACGGGCGGCATCATTGATTAGTCCAGTAGCAGTTGGGGACGGGTGGTAGAGGTGGGGATTATTTATGGTTTTTAAAAACATTCCTGCAAAATCATTCAAAGCATCAAACGAATTTGAATTCCATCTAGTGTGGGATTTGGTTGGAATTAAATTCAATTCCAAATCCTTTTTCTATCCAACCAATTACATTAACGGACGTTTGGTTCGTGAAATTCTAACCATTAAAAAACCGAACATGCAAAGGAATGAAATTTAAATTCTAATTCCGTTGAAATTCTTCCAACCAAACAGGGCATAAGCAATAAAATTTAAATTCCAATTTCATTAAATTTCAATAGATTCCAAGCAAACAAACAACATCTAAATCTTGAATAAGATAATAGAAATAATTAATTTCTTTTTACGTACGAGCACATATTTTTTACTATCATAGGAACACATAATAATATAATATGGCAAATTATGCTTGAGTCTGAAAAGACCAACTCATTTGACATTGAGTTAGTGAAAAGTAAAACACAAAGTGCAATTTAGTTAAAAAATTTTAACACGGGACAGTGAAAATAAGTTAGGGCTTTAGACTCATACTTAATTAAAGCCTCCAAATCTAAAAAAACGTTACATATAGATAGGTCCGTGCAACGGTTAAGAATCGCGAGAACCGGAACCGAACCGTATTTTAACGGTTCTGGTTCGGTTCAGAACCGAGTTGTGTAAACGATTCTTGCTAGAACCGGTTTTCACTTAAAATTCTAAATATGAAATATTAGAAGGTGTAAGAAACAAGCGACAACCCGCAAAATAAAGCATTATCATACCAACATATTATATTTTAATGAATGAGATTGAAAATAGATTAGAATAACTCAAAATATTTCAGAAAACGATTATTTTTTAAAACATTAGGACCGTGGAAGATGATTATTGTTTATGATGTTGTAAGGGATTTAATGTAACCGGGAAAGTGAGAACGTGGATGGTCGCCCGTAAATGGAAATATGAAAGCCTACTAAATAAATTGGATTTTAAATATAATCTTCAAAGTTTAAACCTAACCCGGTTCTAGCAGTTTTATAACCGGAACTGTCGGTTCTAACCGGAACCGAACCGGGAACCGTTTTCAGCCAAATTTAAGAACCGGAACCGGACCCAAAATACAACAATACGGTTCGGATCTAGAGGTTCGGTTTCGGTTCCCTGGTATTAGTGGTTCAGAACCGCGAATTGCTCACCCCTATATATAGATATATTATAACGAGCAAAGTAAACAAAAAGTAATGTATTGGTGTGGTGGTAGGCTTGGTTGTTAATAAACTATAGGTTACGAGTTCAAAACTTGTAATAAAAAAAATTTCTTAACAATTGTAATGAAAAGGCCACAAAATTTTGTTTCGATTTAGACCTCCGCATTCGTTGAGCCGGCCTCGGTTACAAGCAGGGGCGGACCTAGCTCTTTAGCAGGGGTAACCTTCGCTACCCCTAAACTTTTCGTCGATAGCGTAAACAATTATTTTTTTGGGCAGGTTTTCATATTTTGTTACCCCTGAAAAAATATGACGTTACCCCTATTTGTTTAAAGCTCAACCAATTTAAAAGTTCAACCAAAGAAAAGTCCAACCAAATTTTAAAGCCCAAACCAATTAAAACCCATTAACCATTTTTCAAAAATAATACTCGTTCGGAAATTGGAAATTAGCCGGACATCAATCAGCATTGCACCAAACACCATCACTCGACACCATTTTGAGGTTGATGTTTTTAATATGGTTTTGGATATGCAAATTCAAAAACATGAAAATAGATTCAGTGAGGTCTCAACTAGTTTGTTAGAAAATATGTCTGGTTTAAATCCTTGCAATTCATTTTCTAAGTTTGATATTTCTAAGATAGTGTCATTTTATGAGATACGTCTGAATGATTTTAATAATGAAGAAAGATGGTGTATTTCGGGTGATGATCTTACGACCTTTTATCACACTTTAAAGGAAGATGATAAATTAGCAAAAATGAGTGTAATGTGTGACCTTGCTCGTGTAATGGTGGAAACGGAAAAACACACCACTTTTCCTTTGGTTTATCGAATATTGAAGCTAGCGTTGGTTTTACGTAGAGGTGGCAATCTTGACCCAAACCATTTCAAATGGGTCAATTTGGGTTGTTTTAAAAATCATATGGGTTGGTTTGGGTCATAGATTTTAATAAGATGGGTCAAAATGGGTCACTTGAAATTCCACCTTATTTTTGGGTCAAAATGGGTCGACAAATTTAAAGAAATGGGTCGATGTGAGTTAGTGTCTTAAGGAAAAGTGGCAAGCTCAGGTTGAAACGGGTTTTGGATTGGAATGAGTTCGGTTTAGGTTTCGAACCGACACGAGTTTTCGCACTGAACGGGTTGGGTTTCGGTTTCCTTTGTTTCTTTTTGGTCAGTTTCGGAGCACTGGACGGGTTGGGTATCGGTTTCTTTTGTTTGTTTTTGGTCGGTTTCGGATTCGTTTTCGGCCTTTTGTTTCGTTGTGGTCGGTTTTTACAGATTCATTTCTGTTCGGTTTCAGTTTTTTAGTTTCGTTTTTGATTGATTTTTTCGGTTTCGATCAATTCGGTTTAGTTTTGGTTTATGTTCCGTTTTCATTGACTTTCGGTTTCAGTTCAGTTCTCGGTTTTTTTTTTTGTTAAACGAGGGCAAAGACGAAAACATTTTAGCTTTTTTACATTTTTTTTATTTATATTTTGACTTATGATTTTTTTATTAATTTTTTTGAATTTTTTTTGGAGGGGTTTTTATTAAACAATAAAAATCCCTCCAAAAAAAATAATAAAAAAATCATAAGTCAAAATATAAATCAAAAACGAAAAATGTAAAAAAAGCTAAAATGTTTCCGCATTTGCATTCATTTTTTTTTTAAAAAAAAAAACCTCGACCCGAAACCCGCTTTGACCCGTTCCGACCCAAACCTTTTGACCCTAACCCGGTACGAGCCGAACCAAAACAACCCTTTTTTTAGTTGACCCATTCCGACCCTAACCCGTTTCGACCCTAACCCGTTCCGACCCATGACCCGTTTCGACCCAACCCAACCCATTTGCCACCCCTAGTTTTACCGGTTGCAACCGCAACCGTTTAAAGATGTTTTTCTAAATGGAGCTTATCAAGATGGATTTGTGCAACCGAATGGGTGATGAGTATTTCAACAATGCTTTAATTTGTGCGATCGAAAGAAAACGCTTGATAAAGTAAAAGAAGAGGATGTAATGTCTCGACTTCAAGCTTTCAAAAACCGAATAGGATAGAAACTTGCACCATGTGTGTTTAAATTTATTTATTATCGTGTTTCTATACATCAAGGGCGGCTATGAGGCAGGGCTGGGTGGTCGACCGATCCCGGCCCGACACCCTGATAGGCCTGAATTTTTATTTTTTAATTATATATATTTAAAAAAATATGTATTTTTAATGTTTAAACCCAATTACACAACTAATTTAAGGACCAATTTTTTTTCGCCTTCGGCCTAAAAAATTTTACGACTCTCGACGAAGGCACTGGTTTACATTATGTGAAATACGGTAAAAAAAAATTTTAAACATTACCCTTGAAATTGATGTCTAGATCCACCACTGGTTACAAGTGACACACAATCTTATTTAGGACCGGACTTGATAGCACCGTGTATAACCTGTAGATGATGGATAATTAACAAACATTACAATCGTGTATTTGGTCTTTTAACGATTAGGCACCGATAAAGTAAAGATACTAGAAGTGGTTATAGTTAACATACTTTTTAAAACACATACACCTTTTAAACACATGAGCATACTTAAATTATTCACTATCAAAATTAACCAAAACATGAGTCTAGGAAAAGTTCATAAGCCATGCACATTGAACAACTTGTAAACTAAAATTGTATACCCGGTTGTGACCACATAAAATTAATTAGCTAATCATAACCATTTAGAACTCAGACTACAAGAATTTCAATTTAAATAAATTAACTAGTTAACTTTCTTTCATCTCTTCTTCACTTACATGCCAAACCTTCAAACAATAGCTAATACACAAAATCGTTGTATTTTACGAAATAAAGCGTATCTACAATGAACCGATCATCACGGAAATTAACCCTAAAAGGTCGCATGTCGTACATGTTAGATTGGGCATAGTCAAGAGTGGCTCTAGAATCAGGAATTGTCACGGGATTGCAATTCAACAGGAAGCTGCAAATAATCAGAATGAGACTGTTTGGTAAATTAAGATTATATCGGTTAAATCTGGACGACTAAGATTGCTGGTTAGCATGAAAATTGTACCAGTATCACACCCAATAGTATTGTTTGATGGGTTTGTCATGTTTCTAAAACCTGATCCATCTGTCGAGCCAACGGCCAACCACATCCCAAGGAAACACCATTAGCCCGTATTGATCGAATTAAGCCCATATGTGAGATTAGAAGTTAGGGACACTTAGCCCCGTTGTGATAAAGCCCCTGTTAACTATCTAAAGAACCCGTATAACCAGTGGTGAAGCAATGGGTTTTTTTCCTATTGGTTCGTAATTTTTCTGTGCTTGAAGTTTTTGCGGCTTCAAAGTTTTCAGGTCTGGACAAGTCAGATTGGTTCCGGTCAGATAATAAAAATGCAATATCATTTTCTTAATAAAAGTATCGTCAACATTGAATGCAATATTATAATTGTTTTATACGTGTTTTGAAAATGATTCATAATATTTCAATGGAAACTTTTAAAAACAACTTTTTAATATAATAAATTTAAACATCATTCATATATTTTTTATTATACTATTATATATGTTAATTGAGTTATAATTTATTGTCTCACTTCATAATTATTTTTGGGCTTCTCTATTACTCTAAATTGGATTATTACCTTATTGGCCTAGTTTATCATTCTATTCTATTACTCTATAATAATTGGATTATTAATTACCTTATTGGCCTAGTTTATCATTCTTATTTAGTAATTTTTTTAGTTTTCTAGAGCTTTTAGATTTTATAAAAAATAGTTAATTACTAAAGCATTTTTAGCTAAAAGTTTCTTAATCGGTAGTTTCGAATGTTTTTAAAAAATGATAATGGGTTCGTCCGCGAGTTTAGGTTCGTTCGTTAATGCGATACTATACCTATATAGAATACCAAAAAAATGATTGAGTTCGGACGAACCTGAACCTGAACCCTAACACACACCTCCGCCACTGCATATGGCCGGTAAACAACTAATATACTATTTGCTACGTTTTAGAATTTTGAAGCAGATTCGCACTAAAAAAAAGTAGGACATCAAACCAAAGTGATAACTAATTTAAATGGTTAATTAATTTGACGGTTATAAACACAATCGCGAACATAATATAAATGATGTATTGATCAATCAATCTATATTATTATTTAGTATTTTTGAATATCTTAATGTGTGTTAGTTTCACTAGCATCAATGTTGTAAGAGCATTTTCATTTAATCCCTTAAATTTTCATAAGAGTTTTTATAAATTATAGGATACTAAGTTATTGACCCGTGTACGACACAGGCGGAAATATAGAAATCGTCGAGTACACACATATCATTTAAAACGACAAGATGTTTTTTAATACATTTTTGAGACGACATTATGTTTATAATTGCAATTCATATTCATATGGAAAGAAAGTATTGAAAATCATAAAAAACTTACAAAAAATGAAGTTACATAGTAGAATGTAGGGGTGAGCAGAAAAACGAATTAACTGAACCGAAACCAAATTAACTGAAAAACGAACAGAAAAAACCGAACCGAAGCATTAACCGATGGCTAATTTTTTGTTTATTTTTTTTGATAACCAAATTTTCAGTTACAACAAAAACTTTTTGTTGTTTATATACAACATATATTATAATGGAGCTCTATAACAAGGAGGGTGTTGCAAGTATGATGAATCCAACCTGAAGATCTTACAATTACACAATTACAATAGAATATTTAATGATATAATTCAAGATTGTTGTTCGTCTGTATCACATATCTTCTCAAATATTCATGTGACATTTTAACTAACTATTTCCAATGCATACATGAATTAAAAGGAGCCCGCTTATAATCTTAAAAATATCACATTTGTCCCTAATAACTTTTCAGCCCATAAATTATAAGCCAATATAATTTCTATGTTTTTTAAAAAAATTTCAACTGTGATTGATAATGCTTACCTAGACCAAGATCAAACCTGAAGTCTCTTGGTAGGCCGCAAGTAATCGAATATTAGAAAATTCAGATAATTATATTGATAAAATCCTGTTTAATCATGTTTAGTTAACTAAAAAGCATTTTAATTGAAGACTATATCAAAATAGCACACATTAGGAAGTTTATGACAAACATAAAACGCTACATTAGAAAAAGATAAAAGAGTGTGGAACTTGTTTTATTATTTTCCATGTGGGGCTAAGAATATAAAATCAACCTATCATTAAATAAATTAAACAAATGTATATTCCTAAGAAAAATTATATTAACCAAATGAAGTTAAAAAGAGTAACCTCAACATGCTCAACACCATTAACATCCTTCCAGACCCTATAAGGTATTTGTTGGCGAGCTGCTCGGTTTCTACTTTCTTAACCCTATCTAGTATTAGGTGAGTCAATCCTGACCCTAACCTGATGCCCATGAATAATGCTATATTTAATCATTTCTTGATTTAAAAAAAAAGCTAGAAAATGAAGAAACCCTAACCTAGTGCCCATGAATAATGTTATGTTTGTTAAAAACCATGTAGCTGATTGAACTAAAAAGAATGAAAATCAGTAAAATAGCAGATACAAGTAATAAAATATGAAACTTATGCAGCAACAATGTAAGCGATATCAATCATTGGCTAATTGATCGATGACCAAAAGATTGAACTTAGGGTTTGGAAAAAGTAAAATAATAGATGCAATAAGAACCATTACCTGTTTGTTAATTGAAGACTTAGAAGAGACTATTAAAGTATGAATTGATCGTGGGCATCACGATTTAAGGAAAAAGATGTTGTGAATGGGAATTATAGGGAAGAAGAAGAATGAGCGTGAGAAAAGGAGTGGGAGCGTAGAGAGAAACCGCACTGTAACTGTTATGTTATAATGCTTAGATTTAATTTCAGAGAATTTCTAGAGTTAGAATTTAGGGGAAAGAAAGTTACAAAGGTATTTTGAATTAATAAAATGATATTAAATTCTAAGGTTGTAAGATATATATGGAAATTAGTGAATGGAACCAATAAGAATTGGACAAAATGAATTTTTTTAATAGATATATAGATAGTTAAGAGTGTTTGTGAGTGAATGAGAGAAAAAAACTAGTTTTTTTTATTTTTTTTATTTTTAAATTTGCAAAAAGCTTGTTTGCCCCTATTTATTTTTTTATATTTGTTCAAATTTGTTGTGAGTAGAAAAGAGAAACTATAATAATAAAGGTATAAAAAATATTATTTAATTAAACACAAAAAAGAAATGTAGTGTTTTTAATGTAATTATAGATATAAAGATGAGGGACGGGCTGAGAATGCTCTTAGAGCACTGTCATCCCTTCCGTTGTCTCTAAATCTAAAATTACACTAAAATCACTATATTTTCTCCTTCATTTCAATTAAAGAATACCTTTTTTTATATCTTTATAATTACATTTTCTCTCTAATTCATTCACAACCACTTTCAAACAATATTAAAAAAATTTATAAGATGCTACATGAACTTTTCAAATATACAGAAAAATCATTGCATTTTCTCCATCCTCTACTTACAACACCCTAAATCACTCCATAAATTATAAAAACTTCGCTCACATAATTTGATGGGTAGATGGTAAATGCTCAAAGAGTTTATGGTTTTGGGGGATAAGAGTTTATGGTTTTGGGGGAGGATTAGTGGGGCTCACCCACTAACAATCAATCACATTCATACTTTTTTTTTAAATCTAGCTAAACCACAACGCGTTTATCAAAAAATGTAGTGAATAAGTTAAAGCACACTGCCTGCATAGCAGTTACGTGACAATTTAAAGCTTCAATCTTACTCGACATTTGATTATCCATTGTCATCTATTTGTAGATTTTTCTTGAAAGCATTATTTTTGTAACACCTTTGATTCAAAGCACAATTCCAAAGAACTAAAACTCATCCAAACCAAGTCTTGATTAAACTATAGGGTACAATTTTCATCTATCAAAGTCTTGATAGTCGTTTAAAAGAAAGAGTAAACGTAAACATAAAAGTAAGTGTTCTTTTATCGAACCTAAAGATCGTGCCACAAACATGAATGAATCAAAACACGACACCAACCAATACTCACATGTTGACAGTTGACACAATTACGATCTTTTAACCCCAAAGAGACCATTATTTTTTTATACACATTATACTTCTATATATTACTTTTACGTTTTAAATATTCATGTCTAAACACCGGTAGTTTAATTTTAAACCTTGGTAAAAAAATAAAATAGTTTAAATTACTAATTAAAACACATTTAAAAATAGTTAAACATACAAGATTTAAACCTGACTCAAACCCGACTAGACTAAAATCAAACCTACCAATTTCATATTAGGCCTTTATTTTGTCTTCTTGTAGTGTTAAAACATCATGCATCTAGCTTCAAATATATCCAACGGTTCAATCTTGATTGACATTTTTAGTGAAAATAAAAACTAAAGTTAAAATAAAACCCTCTTAAAAAGTTAGTTAACTTAACCTTTCCCATAAAAGTTTTTATTTGGTATACCAAGTCAACCCTATTAATCTACTACTAATCATTTTTATTCTATTTTATTTAAATATAACTACTAATCATTACATAATAATTATTTAAACTACTAATATCTATTTTTTAATTAGGTTTTTTTAAAGGCTATTGTAATTAGTTTTTTGCAATACTAGTATGAATAATAGTATATTAAATATTTTATTATACAATTATGAATATTACTAGTCTTCTAAAAAGTACTCAAATATATAAATACGAAAATACAAGTTCATTATGAATGTAAAAACACTAAAATAATTAATCACTTAAATCCACAAACCCACTTTCAGGACGATAAAGTTGGCTGTACAGTTCTAGACGCGACTTATACATTGTTTCCCACCTAACTGCAGACCGGCTAATATTGTTAAGATTCCAATAAGGCGTGATAACAGGCATTGGGGATTCTCCTTGTAACTCTACCATGACATAATGGGTCTCACCAAATACTAAAGCAATTGTAAGAGCTCTGTGATGTTGACTTTCTTCTGGACCACTCCAAAATGGGAAAATAGTGGTACTGCCTGACATGCTTAAAGAATGGATGATAACACCAAACCTATTGGCAATCAGAACACCTGCCTCAGGCATTTTCATCCAGTGTTCTTCTGGACAAGGTGACCCAAAAAAACACAAGTCATGATACAATGAATTTACATCCCTGACAAACATATCTTTATAAATATTTTAGAAAGTTGTCCCAATCACGTGCTGACCTGATAGATTGCCTACAGTTCTTGAATATGTTGCGACTAATGTGCCATCTACAAAGTAATTGAGTAGCATTCGGGAAAACTTCTTTGCATGCATTCACTAACGTGCCTTCCATATGCTGTACAGGCGGATGGTTATGTTCATCACATATCATCGTTAACGTCCAGGAATTATATTCTATTGAATATTTCCCTTCTAATTCGAATGGGCAGTCAGTTTTTTTTGTGCCAGAAACTTTACTTGAATCCTTAACTTTATATTTTCCGCCACGATCACACATGATTACAACTTTCTACACGAACCCATTAGGATATTTGTTCGATCTTTTAGTGACGACGACAACACCAAGAGAGCGTGCCAAGTTTTGTACCAATTCATCAATTCTTCATGGGACCCGAACACCTAAAAATTAATAAAAAGTTAATAAAAAGAATAGATAATACACTTAATAATAAAAAGTTAATAAAAAATGTGTATATATAAGTTAATAAAAAAGAATAAATGATACACCTAATAATAAATGTGTATCATTAAATGCTGACAACTAAATGCTGACAACTTTTGGTTTAATGCTGACAACTTTTGTTCTTTGACTTTGGTATATTTTTTGGTATATTTAACAGAACCCTTAATAAAAGAGAATTAAAAATCTTGAATAGTTGCTCATTGGGCAACTCACATGCATAGTTTTCACAAATCAGTACCTTTTTATTGTTTCTGTTCACTCACTTTCATTCATCCACCTGCCAGTTTCAAACCCCTTATTAAATCCCAAAACCCAAACCTCAATCAGACAACAATGCAAGACCCTATTGGAATCCCAGCTTGTTTCTCCGCGGGTGAAGACTCCGCCACCATAACCAAATCCGGCCAAAGCGTCTTCATGTCCGTTTACAAGACGAAAATCGCCGAACAATCCCGTTTGATCACCGTCACTTGGTGCAAAAACTTGCTGCTTCACGGGCTATCGGTGTCGGTTGAGGGCCCGGAAACCGAGCATGCGTGCAAAGTCGAGTTGAAGCCGTGGAACTTTTGGCGAAAACACGGGTCGAAAAGCTTCGTAGTCGATGGGAACCCGCTTGACATATTTTGGGACCTAAAGTCCGCAAAGTTTCACGGTGAAACCGAGCCGGTTTCAGAGTATTATGTCGCGGTGGTTTCCGGGGAGGAAGTGGTTCTTGTTCTTGGTGATATGAAAAAAGATGCGTATCGTAAAACGGGCTGTAGGCCCGCTTTAACGGACGCGGTTCTCGTTTCGAGAACCGAACATGTTTTTGGTAAGAAGAAGTTTCAAACACGAGTTAAGTTTGATGAAAAGGGGGGTTTTCATGATGTTTTGATTGAGTGTATTAATAGAGGTAATGCCGATTTAGAAATGGAGATTCGGATTGATGGCGATTTAATGGTTCATGTGAAGCATCTTCAATGGAAGTTTAGAGGCAATGAATTGATTAAATTTAAGAAAGGATTTATTGAGGTTTATTGGAATGTTCATGACTGGTTGTTTAGTCCTGGTTTAAGGCATGCTTTGTTTATTATTAAGCCGTCGGCTTCGCCGCCTCCGGTGCCGCCGGTGTTGACATCTCCAGCGGGTGTTTGTGGTTCTGTACAAGGGTTGGATTCAGTTTATTTGTATGAGTTTTGCTTGTTTCTCTATGCTTGGAAGGTTGAGTGATAGGAAATGGTTATTGTTATTATTTTTGTATTTTAAAAAGCTTAAAGAAGTTGATATATCTTATTGCTCCTTCTTATTGAAAACCATTTGTTTCTAAATAGACAACAATCATAAAATTCGATGTTAAAAGATCTCTATTTTAGTGTGCAAACCTTAACCGGTAGGGTGAATGGTTCAAAATGTGCAGGTAGTTAATTAATAAGTGATCTTTTAATAATGGTCCAACCAGCTGGTTTGGTGAAGTTGCAAAACCCTGATTGTAATAATCGCAACTTTTTTCGTTTAAAATTATAGATCTCTATAGTTACCATCAAGTGATCTTTTAAGTTATTGACGTTATAATAAATTTGTTATAATCTTTAAATTAATTTTTAATAAGAAAAGTAAAATTTCATTTTATTACTAATAAGCAGTGGCGGACCCAAGATTTTTGGACAACGGGGTCCTATTTTTTTGGTGCTCAAAATTTTCGGGCTGGTTGTTTTTCGGGTCAGGTCGAGGCGAAGAACATAATAAAAAACAATATCATAAAACACAAAATACGATGTCATTCGAAATGACTACGAGAAAAAAAAAACATTACAAATTCTTAAATTGTTCCCTACAACTTTTCATATTATGAAAACGATGCAAAAAACTCTCTTTTTATCTAACAAATGCAAACATTATTCATATAATTCCGTCTCTTTGGTTAACATGATAAGATCGATAAATTTGGTTTTCGTTCAGAGAGATCCCATGGAAGGTTTTCCAAAAAAAATTTCTTTGGAGTATTACTTGAAGAAGATAATGACTCAAAACTTCCTTTCAATAATCCTTGAATAAATAGCCCTAAAATTTAAGTTTTTAATAAAACTAAGTGACCAACTAAATTTGATAATACAAGACTATGTGTATTAAGTTTTGGCAAATAACATCCATGAAATTAGAACAAGATGATGCGTACTGGATAAAAGTCAGCCATACAACAATCAGCTTATAGTCAAAAGATGAATATGATTTAAAAAACAACAAAAAACTAAAGCCCAGCAAGGGTCAAACCCTGGTGATTTTAGAGGAAATGAAGGGGAGTTTCCACTAGACCATTTTAACACAATTAGTATGGGTTCCAAGTTATAATTTTTATGGGTCCTCCAAGAAATTAATAAACCGCTTCTAGTAAATTTTTAAAAAACATTGGTGTCCCGGGACCCCGATACTTACAATATGGGTCCGCCCCTGCTAATAAGTAAAAAATCCAACTCCATATGTGTAATTTCTGGAAAAAAAATATATAAAAGTACCAAACTCATGATATAACTTTTTATTATTTTTTAGGTTATATGTAGCCATCAAACTTTAAATTTGATGTAATTTGTATCAAGTTTACAAATATCTTTTCTTTAAATTATAAATTTATAATTTCTTAAAAAAGTCTTCATAAAGGTTTAAGTTATACACTCAATTCTTATCCACCTTGATTTTTTTAATTATTAAATTTAATCAATGTTGTAAAAGTAGGTTTACAAGACCAAGTACTCCCCGAGTACTCGCTACAAGTATGTCGTCGAGACGAGTTTCTTTAACTCCGCCTAGTTACTAAAAATCGATCAAAAATGGTCAACCTCAGCCAGAATCACATCTTATCGGTGAACTTGAGCCAAATTTGACTCAAAAAAATCAAAACATAATTCGTATTTCAATAATGTTAAAGAATAGATATCATTTTTTTAATTAATGATTAGCATTTTTTAGAATATTTTATTACTTAGAAATGTATTTCTCTTGTTTTTGCTGATATTCATGTATTTTGTTATAAATATTAGTAAACTTATAATCTTTGACATATATATAAAATCAAAAAATTAATTTTCTTTATATTTACTATGTCCAAATACTCTTCGAGTACTCCCCAAGTACTCTGAGTACACCTAACTCTCTAGTCGGCCGCCTAGGGCCTACCTAGTGACTTTTACAACCTTAATTTTAATAAACATGTATCAATAATTCATGCACATAAATATCAATATCTAATAATTTTCTTTTCTTTAATTCTTGATTAGAAAGATAGTTAGTCATCCATCTCCTAAAAACAGTAATCTAATTTAGCCTTTTCCTAAACCAATATATATATATATATATATATATATATATACACACATTGCAATTTATGTAAAAAGTATCTTTCGAAGGGAAAAATATACGAAAGCAAGTTGTTTTTAAAACACGCTAAGAAATTGTGTCTCTCAAAAGTGGTTAAAGTCTAAATTTTAGTAGAACTAAATTGTGTATATTTATGGGGGTGAGAATTTGACGTACAGAAAGGTCTACATTGCCTGTAACTTTAATCAAAGACCATAAAACAGAAATTCAGAATACTTTGACGTTTAAAAAACCTTTAAAATTTATAAAAATGGACAATTTTAATGTTTATTTATACACATGGAAGTATCTCACACACGTTTTTCTCTCTATATTTATGAAACATTTAAACTATTTCCGCATATCTACTTCAAGATATAAAAATTAATATATTCACGTATACAATATTATAGACGTAAAACCTAGTGTCAGATAAATATATCCAAACCTTCTTATTCTCGGGTTTTCTCAATGAACCTATATCCATTCAAATATATTATTGGAAAAATGGTCAATACCCAAGATTGGTGCACATGGAGAGGAGGTATAAAGAGGACCCTATTGGGTAAATTTTGGCAGCACAGACTGGATCACATTTTTGGTCAATAATTGCATCATTTTGAGGGTTTCATCTTAGTTGTATGTTTGTGGATCTGATCTTGATATATGAGCCACCACCTCCCCCCACCCTCACCCCACTCCAACACACACACATGGTGTGTGTGATTTTGGTTGTATACATAAATAAAAAGAGGATGACACATTGACACTCTATTTTTGTTTTGTTGTAATGTTTGATGAATGTGTATCCAGCAACATCAAAGACCAGTTGTATGGTATTAAATGGTGCTCTATCCCCAAACACTCTAGTTTGTTCGGGATGAGAGTTGTACTTTAATATCTATAGCAATGTCATTTATCAGTACTTGTATAATAGCATAGATAAATAAGGCATCTATATAAATTGATTATTACGATCATTTAAGGAGAATGTTTTTCTTTGAAAGTCAAGGATGGAGATGATCTTTTATACTAATTTTTAACGTTAAAAGTCTATAATATATATGATTTACATTAACTTAAACGAGAAACGGGATTTTGTATCATTAGGTATGCTATTACTGGATTTTGTCATTAAAATATGAAAAAACATGTGTTTAGACTGTTAAAATCTTATAACTTTAATAAAATGATACTTTTATTTGCTACTTGTCAAATTCTCACTATTTCTTATCATTTTAAAACCATATTCAATAAATGGTATTTATTTTAGATTAACCTGTCCAAATAAATGTTAAAGCCTAATATAAAATCACTTAAAGCACTAAAATAAATGAAAAATGAATATGTAAGTATAAACATTTTGAAAATTAATATTAATATTTTATCTTACTACTCTAATAAAAGGATAATCTTTTTTGCCACCTGTCAAGCTCTCACAATTCCTCATCGTTTTTAATCTATATTCAATAAATGATATTTATTTTGGATTAACCCGCCAATTAAATGTTAAAACCTAATATAAAATCATTTAAAGCACTAAAATAAATGAAAAGTGAATATGTAAGTATAAAAAATTTTGAAAATTAATATTAATATTTTACTACTCTAATAAAATGATACTGTTTTTTGCACTTGTCTATCTTTCACCACTCATTTTCTTTTTAACCCATATTTAATAAATGGTATTTATTTCTGAATAACCCGCCCAAATAATGTTTTTCGGGTCCATATTATATTATTAAAGATACATTTGTTTTCATTTAACACACACCCCTCCCTAATAACGAACCCTAGGTTGCAGACCTGATTACTCGCTGCTTTATCCCTTCTTTGATTAAACATACGAGACCTAGATACCCAACGTTGCCTTCTCTCTTATCTGATTAAACCTACGAAACTGTTCATCCCCACCGCTACTATCGTTTATCTCCACCGCTGCTATCAATTCAGATCGTTCATCATTGCTAATAATATGACTATTTATTTTGGTCAATCCTTTTCTTACCAACACAAATCCAAATCGTCTCCTGTTTTCTATTGTTGCTTATTTTTAGGTAACTTTACAATTCCCTACTTTAGATCCATCAATTTGCATTTTTTATTAATTTGAAATTGTTTTGATGGTTGATTAGTTTTAGGTCAGATTTAGATTGTTGTGTAATTTCCTAAATCATACACATTGATTACTTTAGATACATCTTCTTTGGTTTCTTTTGATCAGAAAGGTAAATTAGAAAGGTAAATTGATTATGTTTACTTATATGGTGCCATGCATAGTGGTGTCTTTAAGAAAGCGATCTTTTGGAGAAACACTAGACACTTTCATGCTTCATCGTCCTTCTCAGTAAAAATCGTTTTAGTTTACAATTTGATGGTGTGGAATAGGTGCATTTTAAGACATGTCTAGAGATTTGGCACGACGCCAATGGTGAAGTGGAGATATCTTGAACATGGAGAAAATGGAGAGTAAAGGAATATTGAAGAAAATTTAGGTCCCGTGGCGGGTGGATCTAACAACAATCTTTGGATCAACCAAATTTAGTGCTAGCGGAAATCACACTAAGTCACCTAAGTGGTCTTGGATCTTGAGAGTTTATTTTCGGGTTAGGTAAGAGCAAGGAAGAGTGAGAGAGAGAGAGAGTAAGAAAGAGCTAGATAAAAACTAAGTATGTAAAGTGAAAGTTTAGGTTCTACTTTCTCATGGCATGTTCCCTATTTATAGAGGAGCATGCATGAGAAATATGTCATTATCAAGTGCCCAATGGGCTTGATTATATTATTTCCCTTAGGCATATTTCCCTTGGGCCTTATACATACAAAATAAACACTAAAGCCCAAAACATACAAAAGTTCAATACAAAAAAAGACTAAATAAACAAAAAGGGACCTAACAATCTCCCTCTAGTCTTTAGTATTGAAATCCGTCGGTGTCGTATTCCAACCAGTCGTCCTCGGGTAGTGGAAGTTCAACAAGTCTTTGGACGAACTTGTTGAAGGCTTCAACTATCCGGTCGGTGTTCTGACGACCGATGTCCTCGACGGTTCGTAGGGGCGAGTTATATAGCTTCTTGATGTCTTCTATATGCAGTCCCATTAACTCGTGCTTGTCAAATATATGAATTTCTTGCATGTTTCTGCAGTGTATGACGGCTTCCCCAGTAGTGTTATCGAATTCCCAGCTAATGAAGTCTCGGACAATGTTGGGAATGTAGGGCTCACCATGGTATATACGTGACAGTCCTTTGGTGCCCTGTATCTCCACATGGTTCGTGGCTCTCCGGTGGCTGGGTTTATCTCCTGTGGGTTCTTGTACTTGCCACCCTTATTGACTTCAAAATCCTTGTAGCCCACTTCTGATTGACGATGTAAGTGGGTTTTGACCCAGCCCTCCAATGAATCTTCATATTCACCTTTTCCCAGAGCTTTATGAAGGTAGTTGATGTCGAGTTGGGGCAGAGTCTTCAGCTCGTGATGGGTCAGGTAAATAAGATCTCCACTGAATCTTCTGATCGCCCAACACCCGTTTCCCTGATTGTATTTGGCATACACAATCAGAGTGTCGTTGTGATAGGGATAGTTGAGGCTGTGGATGCTGACACGACTTGACACTATATGAGTCTTTATTTTCTTTGGTGTTGCTTGTGTCAAGTCGACAACTGGATTTGATACGGGTTCTGTTGCAGGGGCCTCTGAATCTTGAGCTGGTGGCGTGTCAGGATTCGGCGAGTAGTTGATGTAGTCATCAGTTGTGTCTACTGCCTCCTCCGTTCCTGCAATTAAGTCTGCCAAGCTCTTCCCAGTTTCAATAAACTCATCCATCATCCCTGTAACATTACCTGCAAAAACATCTTCAGAAAACAACTCTTTATACATGCTGTCAATCCGCGAGTTGTGTTCCCTGACTTTTCTTGCAGAGTCGTGTGCAGCAGGGTCTTGTACATGTTCCTGAGTGTGTGGAGGTAATTGAGTGTTAACTCCACCTCCACCTCCTGCTGCACCGGCTCCTCCATCTCCACCATTTCCTCTATCATCACTACCACCATTGTCATCTTCATCGAAACTGTCATGGACGTTATCGTCCTCGTCTTCATCATCATCACTTTCTTCTTCATTGTCACCTTCATCTCGTTCGTTACCACCACCAACTTGGACCTAAGGTTGAATTACATGTTCAGGACTCAAGCTGGTACCAACAGCGCTTCCAGTTTGGCCAACCTATTGTACAATGCGACCAACAGTTGCCTCGCCTTCAGAACCTGCAACCTGAGCTCCTCGTAGGGCCACACTTGGACCTGCGGTAGGTTGAGTTCCACCTGACTGAGAAGTCTCACTAGACCTTCTCCAACTCTTGAACACCGCATCAAGTCTGTCCTCCAGACTGTGAAAGTTATCATCGCGCATGCCCATAAGATCAGAGGCAGCTTGATATTTGCTCACCAGATCCTCATTTGTCTTCAACTGCAGCGCATTCAGATGGTCATGCTTCGTTACCTTGGCTTGAACGGCCTACATCTCGGTTCGGAGTTTAGCATTTTCAGCAATTAGAGTATCGAGAGAGGCAGATGATGCTAACTGATTTTCTATCATGGAGACTCTGGAGTTTGTTGCCTCTTTCTCAACATCCCACTTTTTTGTCGCATCCTCAATCATCTTCTTCAAACGTTCTTCAAGAGCATTGGCAGCTGGTAAATTCCTTTCAAGTGTAGCCACTCTATCACCAAGCCTTGAGTGGCCTGCAGTCAGATTAGCGTTTTGGGAAGATTCATGGTTCATCAACACATGTTGATTCTGGATTCGGGTGTGGAGAGTGTTGATCAGGAGGCGTTGACTTTCAATTTTGGCCTCATTCAACTCCTTCTCTTCCTCCAAAGCCTGAACCCTTGCCTTTAACTGCTCTTTCTCCTTTTTATTTGCAATCTCCTTTTTCTTCATATATTTGATGAATGTTAGGAGCACCATCTCACGTTCAGCCCTCTTAGCGTAGATTCCTCCAGTGAGACGATCCTATCGAGGATAGGATCGGCGTACACCGGAGGTGTCAAAGACTTCCCCTTGGTGATGGGTTTTGGTGAGAATACTGTGGAAGGTAGGGTCACGGACATAGTGGGTGGTGAGGTGATTTGGAAAGGTACGGTGATGGATTGGGTAGGTATTGGTGAGGTTGTGACGGTGGGTGATGTTGAGATGAGTGGTAATTGGGTTAGTATAGGTGAGGTTGTGACGGTGGGTGATTTTGAGAATATGGAAGTGTATGGTATGGGTTCTAAGTTTAAAGGTGTCGGTTGTTTTGGTGGTGGTGAGGTAATGACGGTTTGGCTCCATAGGCTTGTGGTTTGGATTAGTGAGCTAAAAATAGAGGATGTGAATATTGAGGTGGATGTGGGTGGTGTTGTGGTTTGGGATGGCTCGGTTTGGGTTGGTTGTTCGGGTGGAGTTGTAGGTTGTGGTTGTGATTGTGGTGGTGAGGTTTGTGGTTGGTCTTGAGGTGGTGAGGGCGGTATTTGTGGTAGGAAGGTTGAGATAGGTTGATCCTTTGGTGAGGGCTTAGGTGAAGAATCGGGTGAGTCATGGAGCATGGTTTGGTTTTCTTCGCCTGGCTTTCTTTCTTGATTTGGGTTTCCTATAGGCTGGAATCTGGATCTTGGCCACCTCTAGGTCCCTAAGGGCTTTGGCTATGGTTTCCTTTGTAATTACAGGTGAGTCAGAGGGTTTACCTGTAGAGGGAAGCTTGACAATGAGCTTGGGAGGCTTCTTGGAGTCCCCAAGTCTATTGATACGCTTCAAGGGTTGTTTCCCCTCCTCTTCTTCTTCAGCTCCAACCTTGGCTTTACCCTTTCCAGAAGAACCACCAACGGAAGGCTCGTCGGCTGCCTTTCGTTTAAGATCATGCTTTGCCTTTGTTCTGTCTTCAACAGGCTCATCTGATGAATCTTGTTCAGCTTCAAACTCAACCTCAGTCTCAGGAATCTCCCCACTTTCAACAAATGCCTCATCCCCAGCAGGCTCTGTTTCCTCAAACAAACCGAACTTAGGACCTGGTCTTGGTCCCACATACTGATGTCCCTTTCCTTTGGTGCTCAACAAAACACCAAAAATCGATAGCTTGATCTCGTTCATGTGATAAGGCGCTGGAAGGGACTTCTTGTCTTTTGCCTTCTTGTGAGGAGGCCTGGGTACCTCAGGCATCATATCGTCTATAAGCATTTGTACAAATCTCGGGTACATAAGCCATGAAGGGGCATTCTTCACATTAGCCATCATACACAAGAATATTCTTCGTGAATAGTTGAACTTTTCTCGAGTTGTCAACGCAAACATAATCCGCACCCAGTCAACTCTCATGCTATCGAACCCTCCACGAATATCTGCAAAGCAATGGGTCACGATATGGAAGAGAAACCTCCAATATGGCGGGAGGTGTTTCTTCTCCAGGCTCTTCCACTCCGTGTCTTATCCCATCCGAGTCACAAAGCCATTCAACGTGGCTCGGTCTACCTTCTCATTGTAACACCTCAGAAAAACCCATATTTATTTTAGACTAAAGTTGTCAACTTTGAAAGTTGAAGGATTAAAAATAATTTCAAAGACAAGTAATGGAAAAAATAATAAGATAAGAAAATAAAGGCATCTTATCTTAAGAAAGTAAGAAAATCCATCCCACATGGAAAGATGGAAGAAAAGGAAAGCATTCCCCATGGTATAAATAAGGAAGAAAAGTTCCATCCCACATGGAAACAAACAAAGAAATGGAAGCTCTTTATAAGGAAGAAAGTTTCTATAAAAATGTTTTAATGTGGCTAACCACTCTCCATAGTCCTAGCGGAGAGTGCAAAGCACCCGATGCGCACGCGCAGGGACACGAACTTGGACTCGGACACGGACACGGACACAGACTCGGGCGATCGGCGTAATGTGGCGTTTTGATGGCACACTTTACACTTCGCACGCTCGCATTGCCGCGAACCGCATAAGGGCCGCTTTAGTATTTTTGAAAAATGGAAGTATGACCAAGAAGTGGTAAGTTATAAAAGACGAAGGATCAAAAGTGAAAAATATGATTCCAGGACCGATCGCGCTACGCGATGAGCCTAGGAACAGCATCATCGCGCTACGTGATGCTCTTCCCCAGAAAACATAAAAAAAGGGGCGCCGCGCTGCGCGATGACCAAGGGTTAAGAGGCATCGCGCTATGCGATGAGCCCATTAAGCAACCGGTGCCACGTGTCCAGCCTCGTGTCAATACGTGGCAGTATCTCAACATTGCGGAGTCGCGCTACGCGATGCCCTAAGCTAAGGGGCCATCGCGCTACGCGATGGTACCCAATTTTGGATATAAAAGGGGAGGCTCACGGCATTCTCAAACCACACCACCAACACACATTTTCCCACACTTTCTCACACACACTAATCTCGGTTTGCATGCCGGTCTCGTGAAACGTGTCAAGCTCCGAAGCTCTGACGATTTAAGCTGTAGTATGCGACATAGAGTAGCAGTGCCGCTCGATCAGTCTTAGCTAACTAACTCCAAATACCCGTACGAGGTAGGGGATCTGATTAAATTATTATTATTTTATTATTATTATAATAGCTTAGACCATAGTCGTGGGTATAGACCAAACCTTGATTACTGATAAGCATAATATAACTTTTCATAAGCAAGGGTTATAGTTAAATTATTGTTTCTTCACGATTAAGAAACGTAATCCGTTACATGCAAAGGTTATAGTTAAAGTAATGTTTCTTCTTGAAGAAGAAACCTGGTATAAATGTTTCTTCCTGAAGAAGAAACCTGAAATATAATTAATAAATAAACAAAGGGACTAAAGGTCCACATGTTTTGTACAAACAAATAAATTGTCAAGGTTACAGATATACAAAACAGACTACGAGGTCTGAAGCTAGATCGTAGATCTAGATATTTATACAGATGTTATTCTCGTACTATATGTAAGACCCCGAATCCCGGGAATCCTACAGTTGGTAATCACATCCACAAATTCACAAAAATTTAAGACCAAACGATTCGTTTTATTTAAAACAAGTTCAGAGTAAATAACAGCGGAAAAAGTGTAAGTATTTAAAAATCCCAAATACGGGTACAAGTGTCCAAAAAATCAAATATAAATAAAATATCCGTTTTATTTGAAATCCTCGACCAGAAATGCCTTCAACCTCTCGAGTAGCATCCAGCACGTCCAAACGGTAGCATCCACTTCTTAACCTGATAGTCAATCGAACATACACACAAAGTCAGCTTGAGCCGAGTGAGTTCAAGTTTTCATAAACGACATTCATTAAAAATTTAAATTCCTTGAGTATGGAATGTAGGGGAAAATCATGAGTCCATAAAATCATAAATAGCTTTTCTTAACCAAATCATAAGTAAAACATTAAACATCTTTTCACGCAGCACGGGCCTCCTCACCCCGGGTCTTCCCCGAGTAATATATTTGACTAAGCCGCGTTTAACAAAACCGTTAAAATCATGCAACACGAACCTCCTCACCCCGGGTCATCCCCAAGTAATATATTTGACTCGATCACAGTTTAATAAAACAAAATCACGCAACACGAGCCTCCTCACCCCTGGTCATCCCCAAGTAATATATTTGACTCGGTCGCGGTTTAACATACCAAACACGTGATACGAGCCTCCTCACCCCGGGTCTTCCCCAAGTAATATATTTGACCCGACTACGGTTTATAGAACGGCGGGCCTCCTCACCCCGGGTCTTCCCCAAGTAATATATTTGACCCGCCGGGTCATAAACATGCAACACAGGCCTCCTCACCCCAGGTCCTCCTCGAGTAATATATTTGACCCGGTCACAGTTTACCATCACATACACATTCACATACATATTCACATACACACATACAAACATCTAATTCAAACAACCAACCAACAATATCACCACATACAATCCTTAAATAACGGATAATCTAGGCATTCAATACTAAGCCTAATAGCAACCTCGAGGCTTAGAGCCCAAGTAAAATGTATAACCTTAAGGGATATATGACTTTAAATGAGTCTAAAATATCCTAAGGCATAAAATATAATTTACACATGTCTTCATGAAGGCACAACCACAAACAGGATCATACAATACCAAACCAATAGTTTAAACGAATTAAAATCGGTTAAAATCATAATAATGTGTGTATGCTAGTCCAAAACGTAAAACGATTAAAAAGGGCTTCATGAACTCACCTGAAATGAGCCAATCAAATAACAATAGGTATGAGAACTTCAAAGCCAATCCACAGTTTACAAGCCTGTTGGATTGCATACAAAGATTACTAACTAAACGTACCGACTCGCTTATCCTACGAGACGTTCTGACATGATTTGATTGACCTAAAGCCTTGACATTACCAAATCCAATTACATCAGACCCCGAGGCCATGTATTTACCAAAACCACCCTTAGTTAATTCCGGGGACAAAGGATTCCCAATTTACCCCCGAAAGTTGTTGACTTTATCGAAGACGCGCGTTAACGGGTTGTTTATGCACTAGATACCAACTCGGCCCCGCGTGGACAAAATTTAGTAAAATCACAGCCAACAAGTCCACACGACGCTACACGAGTTGGATGGGTCGATAATTTGCAAGCATGATGCACAAACTACCAATAAACGCGAATTTGCGCCGTACCGACCCGTTCAAGTAACCGACAACCAATTCACCCCAAATACTAAAATAAAATAAGTTTTTCACAGCCAACATATCATGCCAATTCTACAACATTCGAATTGGTTGTCAATTACCTCAAACAACGAGTTAAACACAACTACTCACAAACTAGTCAACCGAATCCTAGTTTTCAAACTATTAACAATTGGCCGACCTAACCAATTCCAAAACTCATGATACTAAAGTATGATATAAAAGACATACCTAAGAAGATGATAGATCAAGAACTTTAATTAAAACAGCCCCGCAAGGACCTCAATTGGTCAGCCACCGGTTAAGTCCTAAACCGAAAGAATTGATCAATGTCGAGAATAAGGAGCAGATTTTAGCATGCAAAAGTGTATTTTCTTACATAGTAAAATCATAGGAATAAATTATGAAATTTTTAACAGAGTTGTATAAATGTCTTGGGTATCTAAAAATATTTTTATTATATTTTTCCAATACACAAAAAAATCATAAAAATTGCAGCTATTTTAGTGCGCAAAAAAATGGTTTTATTTTTATAAAAATCATTACCCAGCCAAATTAAACGATTCCAATTGGGTTTGGTTCCTAACTCAAAATATTAACTTTCAGAAGTGGAACCAACCTATTTTGACTTGTCGAAAAAGAGTTATGATGTCGGGAAGACAGACTAGAATCCGTCATCCCGTATCAGCTTTGACACTCGATCTTATAAAATTATAAAAAGTATTCAAATCTCGTCCAAAAATTATGTACTATACCTTTCTAGAAACTAGACTCAAAGTAAACATCATGGAAAGGAGAATCGATCAAAAACAATGGATTATCATCAAGTTACAGGCCCTACAATAAACGAGTACGAATATGTCAGAAATTGTTATAATCAAAACTCAACCCTAACGACCAATAGGCGCGTTAATATGATCAATTAAGGTGAAAAAGAGTTGTAGACACTTAATACCGACCTGGAATTGAACTTTGGATGGCCGGAGATGGGCTGGTCTTGCACGAAAATCGAGAAGAGAGGGGGGGGCGCCGATCGGTGATGGGTTAGGGGTTTAGGGTTTTTTTTTTGTATAATAATATAACAATAATACATCTTAGCCCCATCACTTTACTAAAGATCGAATTTGTAAGAAAAGTTAAGTGAGAAACGTTTATGAGGGTTGCAAGGAGCTCCCGGGAGAATCCCGGGGCAAGCCCGAAAGGTGTACATAACACTACAAGATTAAACCTTTTGTCAGAAATTAACGGGCGTTACAAGTCTACCCCCTTAAGAATGGGATTCGTCCCCGAATCCCGCTATACAGGAACGAGTGCAGGTGGAGATGAAACCTAATCATCTAATTACACAAGAGGATGAGAAATGAGCGGGAGAATTTAAGGAACGTGAGGAACTTTAACGCTAAGACACGAGCATTAGCCAAAACCTATCCCTACAAAGACAGAACCCTTACACAGTGAAGCACAAGTAGTATTTAGAACATGGAAGGTAAGGGTAAACTGCTAATAACGTTGATCAAGTGTTATTAATTGTTTACTTTACCCGCCCATCCTAAGCACCCCCTGTGTGACATCCATGGCAAAACCGAGTACACCTTAGTACTTACAAACTCGAATAAGCGTTTAACCGCTTATTGCGTAACGAACAAACGAATAACCAAACGGGTCTGGTTATGGTCCGGATATCCCAGGGTGCCATCTATAAGTGATATACGATCTATGCAAGCTAAAATATTAGTAATATGGCCTTAGTTCGATAGCAAACAAGTTAAACGAAAACATGCTCGTTTAACTACCAGCTATAGATTTAAACGCGAAAGATAGTTACAAACCAAGCATTGTATCATCCGTTAAGCCGAAAAAGACTTACCAAACACTTATTGGAAATGTTTTAAGTGATCCGTGAAAATATTTTTGATTTTTACAAACATATAGTATGTTTTTATAATTTTACACAAAACTAGCCGAAAAACACACGTTTTCGCGCTGTTTAACGACCCGATAAGTTTTTCGCGCCAAAAACCGAACCCGAACTAAATTTGGACCGGGCTTTTCATATTTGGGCTTGAGAAACCAGAATATTGGGCAAAAACTGCCCAAAGGGGGCCCATAAGGAATCCCGATCGGACAGCCCACCCCATCCCCCATTCTTTTTATAAAACTTGTTTTGGAAGCTTGTTTATTCATTTTGGTTTATAAAAGTTGAGGTCCAAGCAGCTTCAAGCTGAATTTCCAGAAAACCTTCAAACCCTAAGGTAAAGAGCTTAAATAAGTAGCTTTTGTACTTGTTTAACTTTGATTAATACCATAAAAATATGTCTTGGTTACTAAAAATCATTCCTAACCATGTAAAAATCCCAAAAATGGTCCATAAACATGTTTTGATCATACAAATGGTAAGGAACCTGTTTTGATAGTTTTTTTTGGCCATAAACACGGATGAAAGGGTTGAAACGGCGTTTTTACGGTTCAAAAGTTCGTTTTTGTGCACTAGCCGAAACCCTAAGTTAAGGGCTGTTATGTTGATGAAATATTTCTTGGTTTGTGATATAGGACTTGTATCTAGCTTGCTTAGAAGCACAAGAACCTGAAAACTTGATTAAAAACGGAAACGAGCCAAACCCGCTAAGGTAATGCCGAAACACTCGCTTACGGGCTATTTAGGTTAAGGTTGTGATGTGCATATTTTTAGGCCTTGAAATTTTGCAGGGACATCAGGGAACATGTCAATGAGTCCCTGTTCAAATTTGGCAATTTTTTGAGCATCCAAGAATATTTGGCGAATTTATTACCGAATTGGGACGTTTATTTGGGAAAAATAGCTAAAATACTTCAAAAATTATGAAATTTTTCTGGGAATTCATATTTGATGTATTTTTATCACATATGAATTTTGGGATCATTTGGAGAATTTTAAAGGTGTTTTGCTTATATGCGTTCGTGTGAATTTTTATAGCCGAATTTGGGCCGAAAAGAATATCGTACGAGCTTTTTACATTATGGAATTGATACAGATTGAATTGGGACATGATTTGAACATTCAGGAATTTTGGTGGAAATTTTGGAAATTGTTTGGGGTAAACGGACGATTTTCAGACGAAATATAGCTGATAAAATGAATTTTTATAAATTAATAAATTAGTAAATAAATTCCAGAAATATTTTTATAAAAATCTACATATTTTAATTGATAAGTGGTTAAAGTTTCATAATTTAATGATTAACGGTTAATTAATTATGCTAATTTGAATATTAAAGAAATTCAGTTTTTATAAAAACCGGTAAGTTTGCGACTAGCGAATCTGCGGGAATATCAAAACACCAAGAGTGATTCAAAACCATATTTTTGGACTAATTAAGTAAAAACGAACTTTTCTATGAAAAACCTGGACAATCCGGGTAGCTTGTGCGCGTTTCTTCGTAAATCAAACTGAATAAACGGAAACGGGCCCCGTGGCTAATCCGGGACCCCAGTATGTAATCTTTCTTTATAACTTAATCATTTTGTTAACCGATACATTTACCTAAGCTTATTTTTCCATAACTGCTTTTTGAACGCGTAAACGAACAACTTGGCCCAGCTGGGAAAACGGGAATCTGAGCCAAGTTCAGTTTTAAGTATTAGACATTGAACAACATCACAACCTAAGCCTATTGCCACTTTCTGGGCGTTCCAGCTATACCCAGATTAGTTATACAGCCCAGTTTAGTACTGAGATTATAATCATATTAAAATAATAATATTATTATAATATGGACTATAGGGACTAAGTGATAGCAATGGAAACGAACCCCGAGCTGACCTCGCACTGAGTGCCTACAAAATTGTGAGTTTCATCACCCCACTCTTTAAACTATTTTACGAACTTTTGGGGTAGAAAGCATGTTTATACACGTTATCTATCTAAAAACGGATCAGGATATAAAATATCTAAACATTTATATATGAAAAGTCCCTACAGACATAATGATTGACTACGTGCTGATGAAAGATGATTATTATCGTTGATTGATATATTGAGTGGAGATAATACGAATTGCAAAACATAATGAAATTACACGTGACAGCATGTTTATACAAACACGTTATGTAATGTTAAACATAACTAATTTGGGAGACAACGTGGTCTGTAATGGCCATGGGGATAACGTGGTCTGTGATGATTATGGGGCTATTGTGGGCGGAAGGGGGGCCACAATAGTAATAAACTAAAGTTGAGTATGGCCTATGAGCCAAGTTCTGCTGTAACTTATAAACTAAAGTTGAGTATGGCCTATGAGTCAAGTTCTGCTGCAACTTATAAACTAAAGTTGAGTATGGCCTATGAGCCAAGTTCTGCTGCAACTTACTAAACTAAAGTTGAGTATGACTTATGAGCCAAGTTATGCTGCAACTTATAAACTAAAGTTGAGTATGGCCTTTGAGCCAAGTTCTGCTGCAACTTATAAACTAAAGTTGAGTATGGCCTATGAGCCAAGTTCTGCTGCAACTTATTAAACGAACTAACTTGATTATGACATGAATGTTAAGAAAATAATGTGATTATGCGTATTGTGGGCGGATGGGGAGCCACGGTATTTGGTGATACGTGATAAATACTATATGTGTATATGTGTCTATATACATGCTATGTGATTAGCCGTAGGAAATACTATGTGTAGAATATACTAATTATTTGCGTGTACACTATATAATGTTTGAGTTTACGTGGAATCATTGTGGGCGGAAGGGGGACCACAGTGGTTGATGTTAACGCGGAACCGTTGTAGGCGGAAGGGGGGCCACAGTGGTTGAGTTTATGTGGAACCGTTGTGGGAGGAAGGGGGTCCACAGTGGTTGGTTAAACACGGAAATTGGAAACAGGTAGTACGAACAAACAATCACGATTTTACCGAAATTTCGAATTTATATTATAAACTTACATGTGTGCATATGCACACACAAGGATATGGCTGTACATATTTATACAACGTAAATACATATTTTTACATACGCGCGTACATACAAACTATGACTGTGTGGTACGCAGAACTGATTTCGTTAAACTTATGAAACTCACCAACTATTCGTAGTTGACCTATTTTAACATGCTTTTCAGGTAATCAGTATGAGAAGTAATTTCCTGTGCGTTACGTGTCTGATTGGTGATTGATGTCATGGGCATTTGAGTTAGAAGTAAAGTAATTGAAGAACCGGTTTGATTGTATCACCTAGTTTGTAAAAGATGTTAGAACGATATAATATATTGTAAATTAGTTGGTAATGTTTCTTTATGAACAATGTATTTGATACCAGTTGTATCTGTTGCATTTCCATTTTACGCTTCCGCAATTCGCTTAACGGGGTGTGACACCGTGCCCCTAACCATATTAGCGTCCCATCTAACATTCAAGCAAATATGCACATAATAGAACTCTAATACATATAAAAACGAATAAACAAATATAAAAATTTACCTCTTGGCGTGCATCTACTCGTGGTTGGCATTTCTAGTCCTTTCTTTTTCTGTTTGAGTCCAAGAATTCGAGAATGCTCAAATCCCTCGAACCATGGCTCTGATACCAACTTGTAAGACCCCGAATCTCGGGAATCCTACAGTTGGAAATCACGTCCACAAATTAACAAAAATTTAAAACCAAATGATTCGTTTTATTTAAAACAAGTTCAGAGTAAATAACAGCGGAGAAAGTGTAAGTATTTAAAAATCCCAAATACGGGTACAAGTGTCCAAAAATCAAATATAAATAAAACATCTGTTTTATTTGAAATCCTCGACCAAAAATGCCTTCAACCTCCCGAGTAGCATCCAACACGTCCAAGCGATAGCATCCACCTCTTAACTTGAAAGTCAATCTAACATACACACAAAGTCAGCTTGAGCTGAGTGAGTTCAAGTTTTCATAAACGACATTCATTAAAAATTTAAATTTCATGAGTATGGAATGTAGGGGAAAATCATGATTCCATAAAATCATAAATAGCTTTTCTTAACCAAATCATAAGTAAATACAACATTAAACATCTTTCCACGCAGCACGGGCCTCCTCACCCCGGGTCTTCCCCGAGTAATATATTTGACCAAGCCACGTTTAACAAAACCGTTAAAATCATGCAACACGAACCTACTCACCCCAGGTCATCACCAAGTAATATATTTGACTCGGTCACAGTTTAATAAAACAAAATCACGCAACACGAGCCTCCTCACCCCGGGTCATCCCCAAGTAATATATTTGACTCGGTCGCGGTTTAACATACCAAATCGTTGATACGGGCCTCTTCACCCCGGGTCTTCCCCAAGTATTATATTTGACCCGACCACGGTTATAGAATGACGGGCCTCCTCACCCCGGGTTTCCCCCAAGTAAAATATTTGACCCGCCGGGTCATAAACATGAAACACGGGCCTCCTCACCCCGGGTCCTCCCCGAGTAATATATTTAACCTGGTCACAGTTTACCATCACATACACATTCACATACACACATACAAACATCTAATTCAAGCATCCAACCAACAATATCACCACATACAATCCATAAATAATGGATAATCTAGGCATTCAATACTAAGCCTAATATCAACCTCGAGGCTTAGAGCCTAGGTAAAATGTATAACCTTAAGGGATATATGACCTTAAACGAGTCTAAAATATCCTAAGGCATAAAATATAATTTACACATGTCTTCATGAAGGCACAACCACAAACAAGATCATACAATACCAAACCAATAGTTTAAACGAATTAAAATCGGTTAAAATCATAATATGGTGATTATGCTAGCCCAAAACGTAAAAAGATTAAAAAGGGCTTCATGAAATCACCTGAAACGAGCCAATCAAATAACAATAGGTATGAGAACTTCAAAGCCAATCCACAGTTTACAAGCCTGTCGGATTGCACACAAAGATTACTAACTAAACGTACCGACTCGCTTATCCTACGAGACGTTCTGACATGATTTGATTGACCTAAAGCCTTGACATTACAAAATCCAATTACATAAGCCCCCGAGGCCATGTATTTACCAAAACCACCCGTAGTTAATTCCGTGGACAAAGGATTCCCAATTTACCCCCGAAAGTTGTTGACTTTATCGAATACGTGCGTTAACGGGTTGTTTATGCACTTAGATACTGACTCGGCGCGTTAACGGGTTGTTTATGCCAACAAGTCCACATGACGCTACACGAGTTGGATGGGTCGATAATTCGCAAGCACTATGTACAAACTACCAATAAACGCGAATTTGCGTCGTATCGACCCGTTCAAGTAACCGACAACCAATTCACCCCAAATACTAAAAAAAATCAGTTTTTCACAGCCAACATATCATGCCGAGTCTACAACATTCGAATTGGTTGTCAATTCCCTCAAACAACGCGTTAAACACAACAACTCACAAACTAGTCAACCGAATCCTAGTTTTCAAACTATTAACAATTGGCCGACCTAACCAATTCCAAAACTCATGATACTAAAGTATGATATACAAGACATACCTAAGAAGATGATAGATCAAGAACTTCAATTAAAACAGCCCCGCAAGAACCTCAATTGGTCAGCCACCGGTTAAGTCCTAAACCGAAAGAATTGATCAATGTCGAGAATAAGGAGCAGATTTTAGCATACAAAAGTGTATTTTCTTACATAGGAAAATCATAGGAATAAATTATAAATTTTTTACCAGAGTTGTATAAATGTCTTGGGTATCTAAAAATATTTTTATTATATTTTTCCAATACACACAAAAATCATAAAAATTTCTCCAACACAGAAAGGTATGTGCAGCTATTTCAGTGCGCAACAAAATGGTTTTATTTTTATAAAAATCATTACCCAGCCAAATTAAACGATTTCAATTGGGTTTGGTTCCTAACTCAAAATATTAACTTTCAGAAGTAGAACCAACCAATTTTAACTTGTCAAAAAAGAGTTATGATGTTGGGAAGATAGACTAGAATCCGTCATCCCGTATCAGCTTTGACACTTGATCTTATAAAATTATAAAAAGTATTCAAATCTCGGTCAAAAATTATGCACTATACCTTTCTGGAAACTAGACTCAAATTAGAACATCATGGAAAGGAGAATAGATAAAAAAATGGATTATCATCATGTTACTGGCCCTACAATAAACGAGTACGAATCTGTCAAAAATTGTTATAATCAAAACTCAACCCTAACGACCAATAAGCGCGTTAATATGATCAATTAAGATGAAAAAGAGTTGTAGACACTTAATACCGACATGGAATTGAACTTTGGATGGCCGGAGATGGGCTGTTCTTGCACGAAAATCGAGAAAAGAGGGGGGGGGGGCGCCGATCGGTGATGGGTTAGGGGTTTAGGGTTTTATATTTTTTTTGTATAATAATATAATAATAATACATCTTAGCCCCATCACTTTACTAAAGATCGAATTTGTAAGAAAAGTTAAGTGAGAAACGTTTACGAGGGTTGCAAGGAGCTCCCGGGAGAATGTCGGGTCAAGCCCGAAAGGTGTACATAACACTACAAGATTAAACCTTTTGTCGGAAATTAACGGGCGTTACACTATAGGTCTGAGATAACAATCAATCAATCTGAGAGCTGAAAAAGAAACAGGATTCAAGTAACAGAAACTGATTTACTAACAGGGGCCAGTAACCGAAACTGATCAATATACAGGAATCAGTGTCAGAAACTGATTACAATCATAAAAGGTGAATACGCCCTAAACTCTTACAACTCTTTTAGAGTCTGAACTGTTTGCATGGGATTTACGAATTCTTAAAACTTTGTGTTACAATAATGAGAAACGGGCATACTCAAATTAAGAGTATACGTGTGTCTAGATCCATACATACATGGTGACTTGGATTTTCTCGAGGCCATGCACATCATCAAACATGCCTCTGGTAGTCTACAAGACATATCAGAGAAATGATATTGTGTATATGATTAATTGTATATGTACTTAGGTAATTTTAACCCAATTGAGTTGGGTGCCTAATGAGTATTGTCACAAAGGTATTGTTATTGTTTACACAGTAGTATTATTGAGTCAGCATCATTCACCGGCTGTGTGCTGACGTATTTTTCCCCCATATTTCAGGGAACTTTAAAGAATAGAACTGACAGGCAGGATTGATAGAAGATTGGAGATATAGTCATTAGAGGTGATCTGATGACTCAAGTATTTATTCAGAATGTTATTAAAGGATTATATTTTCAAAAGGCAGATATTTGAAATATTAAAACGGGTGTTCAACTTCCGAGATTTTAATATAATAATATTTTATCTAAAAAGACTTTCGCTGATATTTTATTATACAATATTCAACAGGTATTTTGACCCGACATTTTATAAAAAATTTTACAAGACTTCCGCTAAAACCCGCAACTCTAATATATTATCAAAACCGGATTCCAACCCGGGACGTCGCACCCAGGCCCTGAGTCGGGGTGTGATAGGTTGGTATCAGAGCCATCGGTCTTAGCGAATTAGGTATGCTTATTACCTAGGCTTTGACTAGAAATAAGGAAATTGCTGAAAACATTGGTATTCAATACCAAATGATATAATCATTGAATGATTAAATATGACACGGATAGGATTTAATCCTACACGGGTACTAATTCAAACAAAATAGGTACTTAGCTAAAAGTATCTAAAATACAATCACTGAATAAATAAACCGCTTCGGACAAGATAGGAATGCGATCCTGTTTCCAAATCTAACATCATACAGATTTCTGATCGTCAATCCAGCCAAGTATCATATCAACCTCGGTTAGGTAAAGGAAAAGGGTGTATAGGAACATCCTTACTCCCAATCCCTGTATCTAGTAGTGAAGACTCATATCAGACCCAATGGAGGAAAATTTAGATTCATTTGATTCCAACATTCCACTAGCCCATATCATGCGAAGACAAGATGTGCAGGGAACGAGATCAAGTGGATCAAGTGGATCCCATAGATCAATAAAGTCAAAGGGAAAAGGAATAATGACTAAACCGGAAGAAAATCCACAGGGGCAGGAATACTTCAATTATCCGATAAATCAAGATCCTTACTTTGCCCATCCTCATCATGAACGCCGGAGCACAGATTATGAAGGACTTTACATCAGAGATGACTCAACATGTTATGAAGTTGATGTTACAAAATTAGCTGAATCAATGCTCAACCACATAGAGATGGAAGAAGAGAAGTAGAAAGAAAAAGAAAAAGGAAAAGGAAAAGAAAAGGAAACAACTGAGAATACCAAAAAGGACAGCAAGATCAAGAAATTGATTGTCCGCTGGAAGAAATAAATAATAAGAAATGTAGTAATTGTAACAAGTGTAATTATAATAATGTTGTGCACTTTGTAAACTACAATAAAATAAATAAAGGATATGTTTTGAATTCCCCGAATATTGAACTTATCTTCAAATTTCATCGTAGTATTTCAAGAAAAGGAAGTGAAAACTCTCAGAATAAACCTTCCAATAAAGTTTGAAGCAGAGAAAATGATGAAAACAAGGAACTTCCCGCTCAGTATAAAGATGAAATCCAGAAAATGATACAAGAAGCTATAAGGATAATTCTATCAATCAAAGCCAACCAAAACCTGATAAGGAAAGTAAAAGTAAATCTGTTCATTCAAAAGAAGAAGAAGCTTATGATACCTCTGCATCTGACAATAACTCAAGAGACAAATCCTGAAAGAAGTTGAAGCATCAAGGAGGATGTAACTTCAAAATTTTCCAAGCTTACAACCCAAAGGAATTTTATGGAGACACGGATGCTATAGCTGCTTTAAGATGGCTAGAAGAACAAAAAGCAATGGTCTACATTAGTAAATGTACAAACGAAGAAGCTATTCAGTAGTCTTCTCAAATGTTCAAGGGAGAAGCTCTTGAATGGTGGAATACCCTTATCTGGAATAAGGGACGAGAAATAATGTACAATCTAAGCTGGGAAGAATTCAAAGATCTTGTTATAAAGAAATATTGTCCACTCCATGAGATGGATCGAATTCAAACTCAGTTATGGAATCATAAAGTTGTTGGAACAAATCTCAGGGAATATAATACTAAATTCCTTGAATATTGCCGATTAGTTCCACATCTAGTTACTCCGGAATATAATAAGATAACACGGTATATATATGGATTACTAAGAGAAATAAGAGACTTGGTAAGAGCTAATATGTCGCAAACAACTGAGTCGGCCGTGGAAGTAGCCGGATATCTGATCAACAGCATGATAAGAAACTTAGAAGAGGAAGAAAAGAAAGAAGAAAAAGAAATCAAGAAACTGGAAGATTGTGAGAAGATAGAAAACAAATGAAATATTTCAAAATCCACTTGTAAAATTTGTGGAAGAAAACATTATGAGAAATGTCGACGATAAGGCACAGATAAGTGTGCATACTACAACAGGAAAGGACACACAATACAAGAATGCCGGAAGAAATCAGGAGTATGTTTCATATGTGGAGAAACGGGCCACTTCAAAACAAATTGCCCGAAAAGAAAGGATAATTAAGACTGACACTAATGTCAGAAGAAATCAAAAATATCTGACAATAGAAAGAGTATTTAAATCCCTCTGTTCTAAATAAAATATTAGCATACAAATCTTGTTAATACACAAGAATGCTTGAAAGACAATCGAGTGACTGAAATTAAAGCTGACATTCAAAACTGATTAACATGTTGAACTGGTTTATAGTCTGACAAGTTCATCCAGATGGAATGAACTATCTCTATTAGTCCAAGGCGTGCCATATTAAACTTCATATGTAAATACAAAATATAAAACGACTATAAAACTCTATTAAGGTTAAGTGAAACCTAAGAGTCTGCTGAACCGAATCAGACTTAAAGTCTGCTGATCAGACCAAGAGCCTGCTGAATTAAATCAAACATAAAAGTTTGCTGATCAGACTAAGAGTCTGCTGAGCTTAAAAATCTGCTGATCAGACCACGAGTCTGCTGCCACGAATATGCTACACTGAAACAGACTTAAAGTCTGATGATTAACCAAGAAACACCATCTAGATATTTATGCAAGCCTATTAGGTTAATAGCATACTGAGGGAACAAGATTCTGAATGTCACTGATGTTACGAGATATCAAATATGCAAAGATAGCATATCATTGAAAGAAATCTCTGTTCAATCACAAGGTATTCAAGAGATACTGTTAATGGAATGATCAACAGGGATTGATCAAAAAGTCAAAGGAACTCGAGAATATTTAAGAGACATGATTGTATAGCATCTCATATATGATTGCTCAAAAGTACAAAGGTACTGTTATGACGTAAGGAAAACAAATGATAAGGATGAAGAGATGGAATTGATTCGACAGATCGTATCCAAGAAGCAATAAAGCTAACATTGGTAAATGTTTAGAATACAAAAGGTAAGGTAAATAATTAAACACAACTAGCCACTGTGTTTAGAAATTTACAATTACTTATGATATTCTGAACTATTGACTAATTACATCAATCGAGATGTAAAGTTAGCAGCAGGTCTGAAAATTTTTATCATTCTGCAATTACATTAAATGCGAGAATCGGATTAGATAGAATCTAATCACAGATTAACAAAGTAAAAACATCCATACCTAAGACAAGCGAATCTCGAGGACGAGATTCATTTCAAGGCGGGGAGGATGTAACTTCTCAGAAAAACCCATATTTATTTTGGACTAAAGTTACAACTTCGAAAGTTGAAGGATTAAAAATAATTTCAAAGACAAGTAATGGAAAAAGATAAGATAAGAAAATAAAGACATCTTATCTTAAGAAAGTAAGAAAATCCATCCCACATGGAAAGATGGAAGAAAAGGAAAGCATTCCCCATGGTATATATAAGGAAGAAAAGTTCCATCCCACATGGAAACAAACAAAGAAATGGAAGCTCTTTATAAGGAAGAAAGTTTCCATAAAAATGTTTTAATGTGGCTAACCACTCTCCATAGTCCTAGCGGAGGGTGCGAAGCACCCGACGCGCACGGGCACGGACTCGAACTCGGACACGGACACGGGCGATGGGCGTAATATGGCGTTTTGATGGCACACTTTACACTTCTCACGCTCGCATGGCCGCGAACCGTATAAGGGCCGCTTTAGTATTTTTGGAAAATGGAGGTATGACCAAGAAGTGGCAAGTTATAAAAGACGAAGGATCAAAAGTGAAAAATCTGATTCCAGGACCGATCGCGCTACGTGATGAACCCGGGAACAGCATGATCGCGCCACGCGATGCTCTTCCCCAGAAATCATAAAAAAAGGGGCGCCGCGCGGTGCGATGACCAAGGGTTAAGAGGCATCGTGCTACGCGATGACCCCATTAAGCAACCGGTGTCACGTGTCAATACGTGGCAGTATCTCAACATTGCGGAGTCGCGCTACGCGATCCCCTAAGCTAAGGGGCCATCGCGCTACGCGATGGTACCCAATTTTGGATATAAAAGGGGAGGCTCACGACATTCTCAAACCACACCACCAACACACATTTTCACACACTTTATCACATACACTAATCTCGGCTTGCGTGCCGGTCTCGTGAAACGTGCCAAGCTCCGAATCTCTGACGGTTTAAGCTGTAGTACGCGACATAGAGTAGCAGTGCCGCTCGATCAGTCTTAGCTAACTAAATCCAAATACCCGTACGAGGTAGGGGTTCTGATTAAATTATTATTTTATTATTATTATAATAGCTTAGACCATAGTCGGGGGTATAGCCCAAACCTTGATTACTGATAAGCATAATATAACTTTTCATAAGCAAGGGTTATAGTTAAATTATTGTTTCTTCTCAATTAAGAAACGTAATCTGTTACATGCAAAGGTTATAGTAAAAGTAATGTTTCTTCTTGAAGAAGAAACCTGGTATAAATGTTTCTTCCTAAAGAAGAAACCTGAAATATAATTAATAAATAAACAAAGGGACTAAAGGTCCACATGTTTTGTACAAACAAATAAATTGTCAAGGTCACAAAGGTATTGTTATGGTTTACACACTGGTATTATTGAGTCAGCGTCATTCACCGGCTGTGTGCTGATGTATTTTTCCCCCACATTTCAGGGAACTGTATAGAATAGAACTGACAGACAGGACTGATAGAAGATTGGAGACATAGTCATTAGAGGTGATCTGATGGCTCAGATATTTATTCAGAATGTTATTAAAGAATTATATTTTCAAAAGGCAGATATTTGAAATATTAAAATGGGTGTTCAACTTCCGAGATTTTAATATAATAATATTTTATCTGAAAAGACTTCCGCTGATATTTTATTATACAATATTTAACAGGTATTTTGACCCGACATTTTATAAAAAAATTTACAAGACTTCCGCTAAAACCCGCAACTCTGATATATATTCAAAACCGTATACCAACCCGGGACGTCGCACCCAGGCCTTGAGTCGGGGTGTGACACTCATACTTGTAATCTGGCTCATCTGTGATCTTCAATACCCGTCTTATATCTCCTTCAGTTATCGTCAATTCCTTCCCAGCAACCGTAGTGGTAAATGACAGAGCATCATCCGCAACCTTTGCAAAGGCCCATAAGTCCAAAACCCACTAGGAATAAATAGCTGGGTTGGAAGTGATGGCATGTGCAAGTGGTGACAGCTTTAACCCTTTGATCATAGAGGTGAACACTTTATCTCCTTTCCCTTTAGGAAGCCCGAGAGCACAAAATTGATTATGTCCCTGAAATCAATCATTTATATCATGAGAATCATTATTAAACAAAGTTAAACCAGATAAGTTATATACATATGTCATAAGTATATACAAGTTGTTTAACTTAATTAATTACAAGTAGTTAATTAATCTTACACATTTTAGTTTAATAAGATAAAAAGTTAATATTTGTCTTTTTAGAAGTTAATGAGTTCATTATATACAGTCTTTGAATGTCCAAAACAGTCCAAGGGTAAAACAGTCAAACAGTCCCAAATCAGTCCACTAGGTACAAACAGTCCAGTAGCATCAGTCCAGATTTTCTAAAAATTAGCTAAGTCCAAGTTTTTCGCATGAAGTCTATTTCGCTTCGCATGGGATGCGAAGCGAAACAGGTAGATGTTTCGCATCGCATGATGTTTCGCATTGCATGAAGTCTATTTCGCATCGCATGGTCATGCGAAGCGAAACAGACAGATGTTTCGCATCGCTTGGTCATGTGAAGCAAAACAGGCAGATGTTTCGCATCGCATGGTCATGTGAAGCGAAACAGGCAGCTGTTTCGCATCACATGGTCATGCAAAGCGAAACCCTTTATACGCGAAAAAGTTGAACTTGTCAGTTTTTCAATCTTTTTCCTTCCATGGGAGTCGCCTAGACCCGAATTGGATTTCTGGAGAGTTTGAACCAAAATCCCCTTGGTTTACTTGGTTAATTGAACCCTTGAATCTTTGAATAAACCTAGATCTACAAACTTTTCAAAACAAACCTAAAAATAACAATTAATGATGATAAAAACATCTAAAGTCCTAATAACAGTTTATGAACATGAAAACAACAACACATATGAAGATTTGAACTTAGATATAGCCGACGGTTCATATGAACCGCCGCCTTGATCTCCGTGAACCCAGAAACAATAGGATAAAAGGATGATGGAATTTTTATGATGTTATACCGAGGGAGTTGGATCGGGATTCATCATCAAAGATAATAAAGAGGGCCGGATCTTGAAGATTAAAAAAAATTAGGGTTTGAGAGTAAAGGTGAGAGAGAGAAGAGAGAGTGAAAAGTGAAAGAGTAGGTGAATAGTGAAAGAGATCTTTGGTAACCCTTATATACAAGGTCAGCCTGTCTCGCGATAAGGTCAAAACATTGCGAGTATTCACCGAAAATTACACTCTCGGTCCTCGGTCTTTAAAAACATTTGCATTTTCAAACCTGAAAAACATTTACCCACCGAATTCAAGCACTTGTTTATTTTTATTAATTTTCTTTTATCGGTCCGTAACTGTTAACGGTTGCACGGATGATCTCTTTAGCAAAACAAAATAAAATTAAGTAAAATTTGTTAAAAATAAAAATGAAAATAAAAATAAGAATAAAAATAAAAATAAAAATAAAATAAAAAATAAAAGTTAAAACCTAAAACTAAAATTAAAAAGAAAATAAAATTAAAACATTAATATACATAATGTTTTACAAAACAAAAATTTTAAAGTTAAAAGTAAAAATAAACTTAAAAATAAAATGAACTAAAATTAAAATAATAAGCCTTTTAAAATTTTAAAATTTAGAAGTAACTATTTAGAGGGATTAATATAAAATAATATTGAATTAATTTACATAATATCGTTAAGAACGATCACAACGTGGAATCATATTGATTTGTAAAGCCCTAGATCGCGTTTCTATTTTGATATTATTGTGACACAAGTTCATCATCAATTGTAGATATTGTCCACTTGTTAAACTTGACAAGTGTTTTGATGTTAACGTGATACATTTAAGATTCGATTAGGCATGGTACTTATGTAGTCCCCACTTAATCAGACATGTTACTGATTCCATCATATCTCAGGCCTAGTTTGTGTTGAAATATCACCTCAACTTGACTTAAACCTTTTTTATTTGATCACAGTACTCTTATTGACATACTTGACATTTTGTACTTTGTACACAAGACATTTTGTGCTTTGCACACTTGACTCGATCTAGAAAAGTTAAAATAAAGCAGAAGATTCAGGGCCTTAACAATCAGATCTTGTATGACTACAAACAGAGAAAGTCCAAGGCTTGAATCAAAATAAATGAAGAAATAACGCAGAATTTAAAACCCTAAATGACTCTTTTTCATGATTTTTCATTTCTGTTTTTCTGTTTTTCTTTTTCTTTTCTTGACTCTTTTGTTTTTCTTTTACTTGTCTTTCTATGAGGTTTTTCTTGACCCAAATAAAAATTTAAAATTGACACTTATTTTATAAGACAACTGTGATCAGGTAAGGAGAGGCTTGGGTATGACATGTGTAATTACATTTCATTCTTTATTGACGTGACTTTAACGGAATCATGCAACCGCTTCTTAAACGTATAGCCACTAGCAACGGCAATAGTTTAAGTTTATATCACCCAACACTTACTTGTTTGTCAAGCCTACCTACACATCGATGAATGACCTTGTAGCCTTTTGATCTAATCTTTTAGCACACTAGAATCATTACATACCAATGTACTATCACTTTCCATATGATCGGATCAAATTCTTAATTGAAAATTTTAAATATCTGACTCCCTCTATGACGGAGCTCCCTCTAAACGGGATAATACTTTTTGAATTTTCTGAGATTTTTCTTAAAATAGTAGTAAAGATGAAACTAATATTATATATAAAATTAAAATCTTTTTGTTAAGTCAAGTGACTTAATTTTGGTTTTTCTTGAAGTAAATTTGAAAATCTCTTTGGTGAGTTAAAGTTAACTCATTTTCTCCATCTAAAATTGTGACATATTTGAAAAATATTTACAATTTTAAAACAAAAGATAAAATATACTCAAAAGAAATTGTAACATTTCGGATTTTTCAAACCCGTATTCGTTTACGAACGAAAGATTTGTTTGATCTTTATTATTATTGAAAATCCAATATTATAAGTAAATAAGTTTCTAATGTTCACTTAGTACCCCTCATGTTTTACATATTGTTTAAATCCTATTTAATTAATCTAAAATTCAATAAATGACCAAAAACCAAAACACAGGGTCTAATTGTGCCAAATTACGAAACTTGCCCATCCTCATCACCAGAGCGCCGCACAGTGGCCACTCCCATGGTGGTCGCGCAACGCCACACACCTGCACATTCTGTTTCGTTCGATTAACTTTCCTAGTTCGTTTTTAGGCCGAAATCACTTATTTTAGGACATAATCGAGTGTTTTAAACCCCAAGAAAACTAATATAACTAAAATACATGTCCATATACTTAATCCCTTATACAAGAACAAAATCTACAGATTATATACTTGATTTGATCATTTAAAACTTATTCGGTTTCCTTAAACGAGTAAATCTTCCATATTTAGTTCGTTTTTGCTATTCTTATATAAACAAGCCCCATTCACCTGCTGTAAACCTATACGTAAACCCTAATGATCATTCTTAGCCGTCACTAGTATCTGCCCCTAAAGGGTAAAATAGTCAACAAGTTTGACTCTACGTTTTCTCACACTTCTGGTCGGATTCAACGTTCGGTCCAGAAGACTTTTATTCTCGTAATGTGATTTTAAGGCTACTTCCCAAAACCCGAATTCCGACTCGCTGTTCGGATTCTGGTCAGTTCAGCTTGCTTAAACGTTTAATTCAACATAACTAGAGTTCTACTCATCCGTTTAGATTGATTCCAGTGGAATTAAGTTCGTTTTTATTTATAGTTTCATATCACAAAGTTTCAGGTTCTGATCAGTTATCTCGTTTGACGCATATTGGACGACTCGATTATCCGTTGACTCGTTTATTCTCAATTATACTCACTTGCCTTTAATCTAAGGTGAGTTTAATCATTCCCCTTTTTATATATTGTTTTCAAACGTTTTGGGGACATATGCGTACTTACTCATATTTTCTATTCTATATATATACTCAAAATTGCAAACATAATTATTGTGTGAAATATCAGTTGAATGCTATTTGCTAATTGCTACATATTTAATTATTTACTTGATAACTTTTGGAGAGGTCCAACATATCCCCTTGTAGAGGGTTCTCATTAGTATGATCATATGACCGTCTTAGTAACCGGAGCCCGATTCGCTTGGCGAAGGTAAACCGACAATTTAGTCATTATAATCAATGCCCGATTCGCTTGGCAACGATTCATTAGCACATGAGTACAACTTGGTTTTGGTTTGTTAAGGTTTGATTAATTATTACCACATAGATTGGTTTGCGCATTTAACACTTATCATTTATTATTTATTTATTTATTTATTATATAACTATTTGTTGTGTCAAAATTGGTGATTATCTCACTTAACATATTTGTTGACAAAACTCTATTTTCTATGCATATGCAGGTTGTTTGAAGTTGAAGTATGGACCCTTAGAAAGACCTTAGGGTTATATTGAAGACAAACTTGAATTTAAACGATTGTATTTATTTATTGAATTGTTTAGTTGTATTTGATTATTGTCTGTGTTATTTGAACAAAATAATTAATTAGATATTGTCATTTATATTTTTGATAGTATCTTCGAGCTGTGAGCAATTGGATAACGCCCCGGCATTTCCGCCTTAGGTTGGGGTGTGACAGAAATCATGCCCAACGATTCAACGAGTAACAAAAATCGGGCACGACTAAAAGCTTTGGTAAAGAGATCTGCAAAGTTATAATCAGTATGGACCCTTTTTATGTTCACAAGCTTACGATCAAAACAATCACGAATAAAGTGTATTCGGATGTTGATGTGCTTAGTTTTAGAGTGCTAGACCGGGTTTTTAACAATTGCAATGACTGCCTCATTATCACATTTGATCGTTGTATCAAAGAAATTCAAACCGTATTCCAGCAGCTGATGCTGGATCCATATCACTTGAGAGCAGCAGCTGGATGCGGCAATATACTCGGCTTCTGCTGTGGAGGTGGATACAGTAACTTGCTTCTTGCACTGCCAGGAAATCAACCGATCTCCCAGGAATTGACATCCACCCGATGTTGATTTTCTGTTCAAGTTGCATCCTCCATAATCACTATCGGTGTAAGCATGAAGTTCGAAGGATGGCTCTTTTGGATGCCGAAGTCCCAAACGTGGTCTTCCTTTCAAGTATCTGAAAATGCGCTTGACAGTCGTCATGTGGGATTCTCTCGGGTCAGACTGATATCTGGCACACTGACAAACAGGGAACATGATGTCCGGTCTGCTTGCCGTGAGATACATCAGGGAACCAATCATTGACCTATATAGGTGTTGATCGATTGGTTTTCCCGATGAATCAAGAGCGAGAACAGGTCGCGTGGCGATTGGTGTCATGAAAGCCGTTGAGTCCTTGAATCCAAATTTCTAAACAATGTCATGAACGTACTTTTCCAGATGAATTAAAGTCTCGTCCTTCTTTTGTTCAACTTGTAGGCCCAGGAAGAAAGTCATCTCCCCTAAGGAACTCATCTCAAATCGCCGTTGCATAACCTTTGAAAACTCCTTGCACAGATCCTCATTCGTGGACCCGAAGATAATGTCATCAACATACACTTGAACGATAATCAAATCACCCTTAACCTTCTTGACAAAGAGAGTTTGATCGATAATACCTCTCTTGTATCCGTTATTCACTAAATGATCAGCAAGTGTGGCATACCATGTATGAGGTGCTTGGTGAAGACCATAAAGTGCTTTGTCAAGACGGTAAAAGTGATCAGGATGACTTGGATATTCAAAACCTGGAGGTTGACTGACGTAGATCTCTTCTTTTACCTTCCCGTACAAGAAAGCAGTCTTCACATCCATTTGATATACTTTGAAGTTTATGTACGAGGCGTATGCCAGAAAGATACGAACTGCTTCTAATCTAGCTACCGGCGCATAGACTTCATCGTAATCAAGACCTTCACGTTGCCAAAAGCCTTGCATAACAAGCCGGGCTTTGTTTCTTATGATAACCCCCTTGTCATCCTTCTTATTCCGGAACACCCATTTCGTTTCGATTGGCTTCTTATGTTCTGGCTTCTTATGTAACAGCTCTTCTTGCATTGCTTCAACCCAGGAATTTTCTTTCAACGTAACCTTGTAGTCCTTGGGCTCCACCAGTGAAATAAAACAAGAAAAAAGACATCTGTTAATAGTACCAGAGGTGCTGCGTGTTTAAATGCCAGCGGACGGATCTCCAATTATGTTCTTAGTCGGATGTCGATGGTGAATTGGCAACTGTGGAATTTGGTCGACATGCTCGACTGGTGTTGCCTCCAGCTCGAGTGATAAGCTCTCTATGGGATGAAAGACAGTAGTCACATTGACATGAGCATTTGGTTGAGGTTCACTTGCACCTTCATCTTGATCAACCAGATGTTCCTGAGCAATGGGACCCTCCCATAGGTTGTCATAGAAAGGCACCACTATGGCCGGCACTGACGTTGAGTCGGTGCTTCCAGAAGCTCCATTCTGAACAGGTTCATTCTGCACATTTTCTTGATCAGTCTCCTCAGCATCACCATGATTTTTTTCTTCAGAGGGAGGTGTAGGAACAAATTCAACTACACTCGGTTCTGCTGGAGGATCCACTGCTTGATCAGTCTGGACATTTCAACATGATCTTCCGCATTGTCAGCAGACACGTACGAATCCGTGTCTGAATCAGTGGTGTCTTCAACAACGGGCATCTCTGTAGAGTCTGCAGAAGGCTGCACTTCAATTACGGGGGCTGGTTGTTTAGCCACGGGTGGAACATTAAGTACAGGTGTAGGTGCAACTACTTGAACATCTTCCAGACCTCTCAAAACAGCACGCATCAGTATTGACTTATCGTCGTCAGATTGAGCTTGCGTTGTCACAACAGCGGGAACAGGAGAAACAGCCGGTGCTGTATACATTCCTCGAAACTGCTTGAACAGTCCTTCATAGTCAAACATCCAATTTGGACCAGTGTGTACATCGGTAGAGTTCAATTCTTGCCAGTCAATGTTGTACGATTCCAAGATCACTCGTGTTTTCTTGTTGTAGACACGATAAGCACTTTTGTCAGCAGAATAACTAACAAAGTAGCACTCATCCGCTTTTTCAGCAAACTTGGAAGTTGTAGCGACGTTTGTTTGGAGCACGGTGCAGGGACATCTAAACGTCCTGAAGAAGTTGACCCTTGGCTTGTTTCCATATAAGACTTCATAGGGTCTCTTATTCAGTCTTTTATTTAGCAACACACGGTTCTGGGTAAAGCAGGCAGTGTTGATAGCTTAACCCAGAAAAACAAAGGAAGTTTGGAGTACGATAGCATAGTTCTAGCAGCTTCAACCAATGTACAGTTTCATCTTTCAGCCACCCCATTTTGTTTGGGAGTGTAATGTGCGTTGAACTGACGAACGATTCCCTTGTTGTGACAAAAGTCATTGACAGTTTTGTTTCAGAATTCTGTTCTGTTATCACTCCTTATGCACTTCACTCTTTTGTCAGTTTGGTTCTCAACCAAAATGATGAACCTGAGTAGAAACTGAGCAGTCTCATCCTTGTGTCCTAGTAGAAAAGTCCAACTGAAACGCAAAAAATCATCGTTAATAACCAGACAATAGGCTTTTCGACCTATTGCCATTGGTTGAATGGGACCGAAGAGGTCCATATGTAACAGTTGAAGAGTGGAGCTTATGGAATTGACAGTCTTGGGTCTGTGAGGGAGTTTGTGCTGTTTGCATTTTGAGCAAGATAAACATTTTTCAGTACAATGAAAAGTTCTTACGGGAAAACCCTTCACATGCTCACCTTTAACTAATTTATTCATGTTTTTAAAGTTGACGTGACCCAAACGTCGATGCCATAAGGATGAATTGTTCTCTGAGGCCTTGGACATCAAACAAGAAGTAGTACGCATGGAATAATTACTTCTCATGTCTAGAATGTAAGCTTCATTGTGCCTCGGAGTACGCAACAGAATCCATTCTTCAGGGACTTTAAAACCAGGTTTAAGAATAAGACACTCATTTTCTGTGAAAAGGGTAGACTAATGCTTATCATAGATTTGTGACACATTGAGAAGGTTGTGATTGAGCTGTTTGACCAGGTTGACTTCATCAAAGGTCAATGTACCATTGGAGACCTTTCCTTTTTTTTTATTTCTCCTCCAACATCACCGGCAAAAGGACATGCCCACCGTCGAATCGTTTGATGTCAAACAACAGTGACTCATCTCCTGTCATATGTCGGGTTTTTCTTGGTCCAGGTATCAGGCTATTCAACCCGATGAATAACCGAGATACATGGGATCCTTTCGAAAGGCAACCAATTTCATCTTATCACCCAAGTCAAAAAGATGAAATTAGACGGGCATATCTACTTAGAGGCCTTTTATTATTTTATCGTTTTTTTTGTGTAATGAACTTTGCCATCGAACCGACCGAATCTTAAACCGACCCGAAACTTTTTTATACTCGACTTTATGAAATTGAAGCATCTATAAGTAGTGCACCACCCGAAAAAAATTGATGGATCTGCCACTGTGTTCTTTACCATCTCTTTCGTGAACCAAAACTCCATATCTATCTAAACAATCGGCCACCAAAGGTTGAATGATTTCTCAATGTCAAGTATATCGGACACACGGTGGTCGTCACTCGCGGCCGTCGATGGATTCTTGGTCTTTGTATGTCTGTAACAGGCTCGTTTTCTAAAATGGAATACAGAACTTGAATATGCGATATTTGATCTTGGTGGAGATTAGTGGCTTGGCGGTGGTGGCAGGTTGAGACGGTGGGTGAAGGAGAGGTGGTGGACTGGAATAGATGTGATGAAGATGACGATGAATTTTGATGATGATTTTTTTGTAAGTTTTTAATTTGTTTTTTCTTTATTTGAATATTTTTAATCAAATAGGTACAATGACTAATTTGTCTTTATTTGCAATTCATGTTCGCTGACAACAAGTAAAACTAACTGAGTTAAGCCAAAGGACAAACGCTGTTGGTTGGATTTGTGAACACACAGAATGCACCAGATTAATTTTAAAGACAAATGACAAATAATGAAAGTGGGTACAGACATAAAGGGATAATCTCTATAATTTTGTCTATTTAATTAATAATAGTTGTCATATAAATAAAAGACATATTTTGTTAACAAACTAAAGCTTTTGCTTGATACCCCGATAGAGTAATTGGTATTAACTTGAATCCGGTCTATTATCATCCCTAATATTGTAATGTTAACGTATAGAACCATTATTTCAATAAATTTTTAATAAAATATTTAAACATCAAGCTATTTTCAATTTAAATTAATCCGTATTTTCAAAATATGAAAAAACTGTACACTATTTGTCCAAAAAATCTCTAAAAAGAACTACCATATTATTGAATAAAAAAAAGTTATAATCTTATGAATAGTAATCAAGTTTTAACTTTCTGTCAATTAAGTTACACACAAATATATATATATATATATATATATATATATATATATATATATATATATATATAGGGGCGGTTAACGTACACTAATACATTATCGTACATTACGTACGCGAGGATTCTGAACGTCTGATTGTACGCGATTAAATTTTTGTAATAAAACTATCCACCGGTTATTAGAAGGGCATTTCCGTCTAAAATATTTTTCTATTAAACCTCCCCAAATTTGTTCTTCAATTCCCCCAAATCCGTTCTTAGTTCTTCACTAACTCAACTACTACCAAAAATCCTAAAACCGCATTCCAAACAACAATCAAACCACCAATTGCTTACAAATGGAGGTCAATCTATAGTCGGACGCAAACCCTACTTCAGACGCTCGGATTATAAAGGTTAACAAGGAAAGAAGGTCGAAAAAGAACCATGACAGACCACAAAAAACACCAAAATCAGGTAATTATAAAAATTCCAATCAAACTTGCTAATATATGTTTTGAACCTGTAACTAAACGTACTAGACAAATTTTGGGATTTTGACTGGACTGCATTGTAAGGTTGGACGATAATATCCTTGATTGTTTTAGCTATTACATATTGTAGGTCCCGACGTGGGTGGATCTAACAACGTTTCTTGGATCAACCGAGCTTAGTGCTAGCGGAAATCACACTAAACCACCTAAGAGGTCTCGGATATTGAGAATGTTTGTTTCGGGTTTAGAGAGAGAGAAGATAGAGAGAGAGACAAGAGAATTAGAGAGAGAGAAAATATGTGTAAGTTGTAAGTTTTTGCAAAAGGTTACTTTCTCATGGCATGCTCCCCATTAATAGAAGAGCATGCATGAGAAATCTATCATTATCAAATGCCGAATGGGCTTGATTACATTATTTCCCTTGGGCCTCATACATACAAAAGCAAACATTAAAGCCCAAATACATATATATTCAATACAAAGACTTATATAACAAAAAGGGGCCTAAGAATCTCCCTCTAGTCTTAGTATTGAAATCTGTCGGTGTTGTAAACAAGACATTCATCCTCTATTAGTGGAAGTTCAACAAGTCTTCGGACGAACTTATTGAAGGCTTCAGCTATCCGGTTGGTATTCTGACGACCGATGTCCTCGACGGTTCTAAGCGATGAGTGATAGAGCTTCTTCACGTCCTCCATGTGTAGTCCCATTAGCTCATACTCATCAAACACTCGAATCTCGTGCATGTCACGGTAGTGAATGACGGCCTCACCGGTAATATTATCAAACTCCCAACCAATGAAGTCTCGGAGAGTGTTGGGTAGGAAGGGCTCGCCATGATATATCTCGTGACAGTTTTGGCGCCCTATATCTCCACATTGTACGTGGCTCTCCGGTGGCTGGATCTATTTCACGTGGGTTCTTGAACTGTCGACCCTTGTTTACCTCAAAATCTTTGTATCCCACCTTTGATTGATTATGTAGATAAGTCTTGACCCAGCCCTCCAACGTATCCTCATACTCATCACGGCCTAGAGCTTTTCGAAGATAATTGATGTCGAGCTCTGGTAAGGACTTCAGCTCATGGTGGTTGAGATAGATTAGGTCTCCGCTATATCTTCTTATAGCCCAACATCTGTTCTCCTTATCATACTTTGCGTAGACAATCAGTGAGTCATCATGATAAGGGTAGTTGAGCACGCAGGCACAGGGACGGCTTGACACAATTTGAGTCTTTCTCTTCTTCTTTGGTGGTTCATGTGTCAAGCCTGTAGCTGGATCGAAGACGGGCTCTGTTGCAGGGGCCTCTGACCCTTGAGCTGGTGGTGTGTCAGGATTCGGCGAGTAGTTTATGTAGTTGTCAGTTGTATCTACTGCCTCCTCCGTTCCTTCAAGTAAGTCTCCCAAGCTCTTCCCAGCTTTAATAAAATCGTCCATCATCCCTGTAAAATCACCTGCAAAAAACGTCTTCAGGGAACAGCTCTTTATACATATCAGCAATCTTCGAGTCTGCTTCCCTGACTTTGCTGGCAGAGTCATGTGCAGCAGGGTCTTGTACATGTTCTTGATCATGTGGAGGTGATTGAGTGTTAACTCCACCTCCACCTCCTGCTGCACTGGCTCCTGATCCTCCTTTTCCGCCGTCACCTCCTTCATTATTGTCATCATCATCATCAAAACTATCGTGAACATTGTCGTCCACATTATTGTCGTCCTCATCATCATCATCATCATCATCTTCTTCTCCTTCTTCACCACCACCAGCTTGGGCCTGAGGTGATACTTGTTGTTCAGGACCCACGCTAGTACCCACACCACTTCCGACTTGGCCAACCTGTTGTACAATACGACCAATAGTTGCCTCGCCCTCCGAACCCACAACCTGAACTCCTCACAAGGCCACACTTGGACCCGCGGTAGGCAGTGATCCACCAAGAAGTCTCACCAGACCTTCTCCAGCCCCTGAATACAGCATCAAGTCGATCCTCCAGACCATGAAAATCATCCTCGTGAATACCCCTAAGATCTAAGGTGGCCTGATGCTTTCTCACGAATTCCTCATTTGTCTTCAATTGTATCTCATTTAGACGGTAATGCTCCTTGATCTTTGCGTTAATGGCCTCTATCTCGATTCTGAAGTGAGTATTTTCTGCCATAAGTGTACCGAGAAAGGCAGAGGAGGCAAGCTGACCTTCAAGCAGAGAGACTCGAGAGTTGGTTGCTTCTTTCTCGATATCCCACTTTGTCACCGTATCATCAATTTTCTTGAACAATCTCTCTTCAAGAATAGTGGCAAAGGGTAGGTTTCTGTCAAGTGTGGCTACTCTATCTCCAAGTCTTGAGTGGTCTGCCCTCAGATTAGCGTTTTCGGAAGACTCATGGTTCATCAGCACATGTAGATTCTGGATTCGGGTGTGGAGAGTGTTGATCAGGAGGCGTTGACTTTCAATTTTAGCCTCATTAAATTCTTTCTCCTCCTCCAAAACCTTTACCCTTTCCTTCAACTGCTCCTTCTCCTTCTCGTCCTCAATCCCCTTTTTCTTCATATCTTTAATAAACGTGAGGAGTGCCATTTCACGCTCGGCCCTTTTGGCGTTTAATTCCTCCAGTGCGACGATCCTATCGAGGATAGGATCGGCATACACCGGAGATGTCAGAGACTTCCCTTTGGTAATGGGTTTCGGTGAGAAGACAGTGGTTGGTGGGGTAGTGGACATGATAGGTGGTGAAGCTTTTTTCCTCTGAATCATTTTGAAACCCCGAGATCAAGAGAGTTCACGACACCTAAGCTATTCACATATTAGGATTGTATTTTGTGGATGTGGGTGGTGTTGAGGTGAGTGGTGATTAGGTTGGTATGGGTGAAGTTGTGACGGTGGGTGGTTTTGAGAATATGGAGGTGTATGGTATGGGTTCTAAGTTTAAGGCTGGTGGAGGTTTTGTAGGTGGGGAGGTGATAACGGTTTACTCCAAAGGCTAGTGGTTTGTATTGGTGAGCTAAATATGGGTGATGTGAAAATTGAGGAGGATGTGGGTTCAGTGGAAGGTTGTGGTTTGGGATGGCTCGGGCTCGGTTTGAGTTGGTTGTGGTGGGGAGGTTTGTGGTTGGTCTTGAGGTGGCGAGGGTGGTATTTCTGGTAGGAAGGTTTAAATAGGTTGGTCTGTTGGTGAAGGTTCGGGTGAGGAGTCGGGTGAATCGTGAAGCATGGTTTTGGCTTTGTTGGCCTTGGCTTTCTTTCTTGATTTAGGTTTCCTATAGGCTGGAATTTGGATCTTGCCTACGTCTAGGTCTTTTAGGACTTTGGCCAAGGTCTCTTTGGTGACTACGGGTGGTTCAGAGGTGGATGAGGGTTTACCTTTTCTGGGAAGCTTGACAATAAGCTTGGAGGACTTCTAGGAATCTCCAAGTCTCTTGATACGCTTTAAGGGCTGTTTCTCCTCCTCTTCTTCCTCTTCTGTAATCGTTTCCTTGCCCGAAGCACTGCCAACAGAAGGCTTGTCAGTAGCCTTCCTCTTCAAGTCATGCTTAGCCTTTGTTCTATCCTCAGGTGGCTCATTAGACGAGTCAGCCTGTTCTGCTTCAACTTCAGGCTCAAACCCAACCATCTCTCCACTCTCAACAGAAGCCTCATACCCAGCAGGCTCTGTCTCCTTGAACAACCCAAACTTAGGACCCGGTCGTGGTCCCTCATATTGATGTCCCTTGCCTTTGGTGCTCAACAAGACACCAAAAATTGATAACTTGATTTCATGCACATGATATGGCTCTGGCAATGACTTCTTATCTTTGGCTTCCTTGTGGGAGGCCTGGGTACATCTGGCATCATATCGTCTATAAGCATCTGTACAAACCTAGGATACATGAGCCATGTAGAATCATTCTTTGCATTTGCAAACATGCACAAGAATATCCTTCTCGAGTAGTTAAACTTTTCCCGTGTTGTCAAGGCATACATAATCCGTACCCAATCGACTCTCATGCTATTAAATCCACCACGTATGTCAGCAAAACAATGAGTCACGATATGGAAGAGAAACCTCCAATATGGTGGGAGGTGTTTCTTTTCCAAGCTCTTCCATTCGGTGTCATATCCCATCTGTGTCACAAAATCTTCCAACTTTGCCTTCCTTTCTCATACATATAATCAGGCTCATCCTTGATCTTTAATACTCGTCGTATATCTCCTTTTGTAATGGTCAGTTCCTTCCCAGCTACTTTTGTAGTAAATGACAAGGCATCATTAGCAGCCTTTGCAAACGCCCATAAATCTAACACCCATTTAGAGTAAATTGTTGGGTTGGCAGTGATAGCATATACTAGGGGTGACTGCTTTAGCCCCTTGACCATTGATGTGAAAACTTTGTCAGCTTTGGCCTTTGAGAGCTTAAGAGCAAAAAATTGGTTATGGCCCTGAAATCATTCATTGAGATAATGAGAATCATTATTTAATATACTTAAACAAGATAAGTTATATACAAAGACCTAAGTTTGTACAAGTCATTCAACCAAAATAATTGCATATAGTTATAGTTAATTAGTTGTATACATATTTGTTTTGATAAGACAAAAGTAGCTTTTAGTTTGTTTATAGATTGATTAGTCTAATATATACAAGGATTAACAGTCCATAGTAGTTCAAAGTCCAACACAGTCCAACATGTCCAAACAGTCCGGTAACATCAATCTTAAATTTCTGAAGAATTTGCTAAGTCCAAAATTTTCGCATGGACTCTATTTCGCTTCGCATCCCATGCGAAGCGAGACAGACAGGTGTTTCACGTCGCATGGTCATGCAAAGCAAAACAGTATGTGTTTCGCATCCCATGGTCATGCGAAGCGAAACAGGCAAATGTTTCGCATCTCATGGTCATGCGAAGCGAAACGGACATATGTTTCGCATCGCATGGTCATGCGAAGCGAAATCCTTTTCATGCGAAAAAGTCAAACTTGCCCATTTTTCATTCTTTTTCCTTTCCTTGGGTGTCGCCAAGACACGAATTGGGTTTCTGGAGAGTTGTAGACAAAAACTCTTTGAATTTCTTGGTCAATTGACCCTCAGAACTCATGAACAAACCCTAAATCTACAAACTGTGCAAAATAATCTAAAAACTAGAAATTAATGATGATAAACAAGATCTTGATGTCCAATAACAATTGATAATCATGCTGACAAGATCATTATAGAAGATATGAACCCAGATCTAGGCGACGGTTCATCTGAACCTCCGTCTAGATCTACTGGAACCCAGAAACCAGATGACCAAATGAAGATATACCATGGGTGTAGGATCTGGATTCATCATCTAATATGATAATGAGGGCCGGATTCTTGAAGATTTGGATGAAGTTAGGGTTTGAAGGAAAACGTAAGAGAGAGAAGAGAGAGAGTGAGTGGATGAAAAGTTTTGGTGAATAGTGAATGAGTTTTTTGTGACCCATATATATAGGGTCAGCCTATCTCGCGATAAGGTCAAAATATCGCGAGTATTCACCGAAAATTTCACTCTCGGTCCTCGATCTTTAAAAACATTTGTATATTCAACCCCGAAAACTTTTACCCACCGAACCCAAGCACTCGTTTATTTTTCTTTGTTTTTCTTTTGTCGGTCCATAACTATCAACATTTGCACTGACGATCTCTTTAGCAAAACAAAGCAATATTAAATAGAATTTGATGAAAATTTTAAAATAAAAATAAAAATAAAAATAGGAATAAAAATAAAAGGTAAAAATAAAAATAAAAATAAAATAAAAAGGAAAATTAAAAACTAAATTTAAAATTAAAAAGAAAATAAAATTAAAATAGTTATATACAAAATATTTTACAAAAAAAAAATTTAAAAAGTAAAAGTAAAAATAAACTTAAAAATAAAATAAACTAAAATTAAAATAATAAGCCTCTTAAGAGCTTAAGATTTAAAGGAAACTATTTAGAGGGATAAGTGTAAAATAAATATTGAATTAATTTACATAAAATTGTTAAGAACGATCACAACGTGGAATCATATTGATTTGTAAAGTCCTAGATTGCGTTTCCATTTTGATATTATTGTGACACAAATTCATCATCAATTATAGATATTGTCCATTTGTTAAACTTGACAAGTGTTTTGATGTTAAAGTGATACATTTAAGATTCAATTAGGCACGATACTTATGTGGTCCCCACTAAATCAGACATGTTACTGATTCCATCATATCTCGGGCCTACTATGTGTTGACATATCACCTCAACTTGACTTAAACCTTTCTTAGTTGATCACAGTACTCTTATTAACACACTTGACACTTTGTACATTGTACACTTGACTTTTTGTGCTTTGCACACTTGACTCGATCTAGAAAAGTTAAAATAAAGCAGTAGATTCAGGGCCTTAACAATCAGATCTTGTATGACTACAAACAGAGAAAGTCCAAGACTTGAATCAAAATAAATGAAGAAATAAAGCAGAATTTAAAATCCTAAATGACTCTTTTTCTTGATTTTTCATTTTGTTTTTCTGTTTTTCTTTTTCTTTTCTTGACTCTTTTGTTTTTCTTTTTCTTGCCTTTCTCTGAGGCTTTTCTTGACTCAAATGAAAATTAAAAATTGACACTTATTTCATAAGACAACTGTGATTAGGTAAAGAGAGGCTTGGGTATGACACGTGTAATTACATTTCATCCTTCATTGATATGACTTTAACGGAATCATGCTACCGCTTCGTAAACGTATAGCCACTAGCATCGACAATAGTTTAAGTTTATATCAACCAACGCTTACTTGTTTGTCAAGCCTATCTACACGTTGATGAATGACCTTGTAGCCTTTTGATCTACTCTTTTCACACGCTAGGATCATTACATGCCAATGTACTGTCACTTTCCAAATGGTCGGATCAAATTCTTAATGAAAAATTTTAAATATGTGACTCCCTCTGGTGTGTGTCTAATAACCCTATAAATATGACCCTCACAACTAAGCTTTAATATTAAAACGAAAATCCTAAAACCACACACAACTGACAGGTGTACCGATCACAAGTAGTATAGACTTAGGAAGTCCGAGTATCGAACACGTGGACACGTTAGAACGCTAAAGATCACTAACCCTAGACAAGACCTACCTTAAAATAATATTATATTGAATTTTTGATTTTGAAAATACTTAACTGAACTAACTAGACTGACTAACAAAACTTACCAAAAATAGAAAAATTAACGGGGAACTAACTGTGTTAACTTAGGATGGAGAAAAACGTCTACCTAGGTCTGAATCAAATTGTAGGCCTAACAAGCTAATGGATTGAATGATATCTAGACACCGGTCCCTAAAGATGACACGACTAAGGATAGCTCGGGCTCACTAGATTACCTCTCGGTCTCACACAACAAACCCTAACTACTCAAAATCGGCTAAAACGACCAAACCGGGAAACAATTGCTAATGTGTTCTAATGAAGAATCACCTCTCGGTCTCACCAACACTCGACCCTAATGGCAATGAATACTACACAACCATGGATAGAGGAACAATTCAACTTAAACCAAAATAGATCAACTAGTCGCTCAAACACCTAAACCTGACAAGAAACGAACTCGCTCTCGCGCAATCCTTATTCTAGCATGCAAAGGTAATGAGACAACCCTAACTTCCTATCACCTCTCAGTCTCAAAGAAGGTGTCTAACCGCTGTATTTAATCCAGTTAAACATGCAACAAAACCCTACGGTGGTACCTACCGCAAACAAACCCTAAACACCAAGTCTAGAATCAAACAATGCACCGATCAATCAATACAAAACTAATCAACCGACACACGGGGTTTATGCAATGAATCACCAAAATTTCCAGCCCTTAAACACAACCTATTTCATGTCTAAATCAAACTTTACAATAACAATTAAGGTCTATTAATCAAACAATCCATGAAACCTATCAAACACTAACAAGAATCATCATTCCTAGGTAAAACTAACAAGATTAGCCGATGATCATATTTGGACAGCCATTAACATTTAATAAGACCATTAATAAACTCATACAAATCATCTTAAAAATTGTCCAACAATCATAAACACTTCAATCTCTAACACAATTGCAAAACAAATTAACAATTAAGCAAGAAACTAAAAGTCTATGAACAATGAAAAAGATGTAAGGATATTGGGTGTTTCTGGGCTGCTCCTTGGCTGTAAAAACTGATGATAATCGATCCCGAGGCTTGGTTCTTGCTTGTTCTTCCTTCCCTAACCGCCACAAGTCCAAACCCTAGCACACAAAACCTTTTTTCTTTTTCTTTCTTTCCTGGAAATCCCGATCGGACCAACTGTAGCAGCTAGGTTTTTTTTATTTTTTTTATGTTATAATATAATATGGTCTTGGGCCTCCATGATGCATACGGGTCGGGCCTTGAGCTTTGTCTTGAACTTGTATGCGTAAAAAGGCTCGTAGAATGCTCGAAAAGTCCCGGTTTTCTTCTTTCTTTCACCCAAAACCTACAAGATTAATAAATGTATGTAAAACCCATCTAAAACGAGTTAAAACATATAAAATATGATATAATACGTAGATAAAACTTGCGGAAAATACGAGTGTTTTACAACACATCACCCTCTACGAAGGAGCTCCCTCTAAACGGGATAAGTCTTTTAGAGTTTTCTTGAAATTTTCTTAAATAGGAGTAAAGATGAAAATAATATTATATATAAAAATAAAATCTTTTTGTTAAGTCAAGTGACTTGATTTTGGTTTTTCTAAAAGTAAATTGAAAATCTTTTTGGTGAGTTAAAGTTAACTCATTTTCTACCTCTAAAATTGTGACATACTTTAAAAATATTTACAATTTAAAAAAAACAAAGGTTAAAATTTACTAAAAAGAAATCATGCCCAACGACTCAACGAGATACAAAAATCGGGCACGACTAAAAGCCTTGGTAAAGAGATCTGCAAAGTTATTGTCAGAATGGACCCTTTTTATTTCGACAAGCTTACGATCAAAACAATCACGAATAAAGTGTATTCGGATGTCGATGTGCTTAGTCTTTGAGTGCTGGACCGGGTTTTTAACAATAGCAACGACAGCCTCATTGTCACATTGGATAGTGGTTCCATAGAAATTCAAACCATAATCCAGCAGCTGATGCTGGATCCATATCACTTGAGAGCAGCAGCTGGATGCGGCAATGTACTCGGCTTTTACTGTGAAGGTGGACACAGTGACTTGTTTCTTGCACTGCCATGAGATCAACCGATCTCCCAGGAATTGAAATCCACCCGATGTTGATTTTCTGTCCAAACTGCATCCCCCATAATCACTGTCGTTGTAAGCATGAAGTTCCAAGGGAGACTCCTTTGGATACCAAAGACCCAAGCGGGGTCTACCCTTCAAGTATCTAAAAATACGCTTAACAGCCATCATGTGGGATTCTCTCGGGTCAGACTGATATCTGGCACAATGACAAACAGGGAACATGATGTCCGGTCTGCTTGCCGTGAGATACATCAGGGAACCAATCATTGACCTATATAGGTATTGATCGACCGGTTTTCCTGATGGATTAGGAGCGAGAACAGGTCGCGTAGCCATTGGTGTCATGAAAGGCGTTGAATCCTTGAATCCAAATTTCTGAACAATGTCATGAACGTACTTTTCTTGGTGAATCAAAGTCCCGTCCTTGTTTTGCTTAACTTGTAAGCCTAGGAAGAAAGTCATCTCCCTTAAGGAACTCATTTCAAATCACTTCTGCATAATCTCAGAAAATTCCTTGCACAGATTCTCTTTCGTGGACCCAAAGATAGTGTCATCAACATACACTTGAACAAGAATCAAATCACCCTTAACCTTCTTGACAAAGAGAGTTTGGTCAACAATATCTCTCTTGTATCCGTTCTTCACTAAATGATCAGCCAGTGTGGCATACCCTGCACGAGGTGCTTGGTGAAAACCATAAAGTGCTTTGTCAAGGTGGTAAACATGATCAGGATGACTTGGATCTTCAAAACCTGGAGGTTGACTGACGTAGATTTCTTCTTTTACTTTCCCGTACAAGAAAGCAATCTTCACATCCATTTGATACACTTTGAAGTTCATTTACGAGGCTTATGCCAGAAAGATACGAATTGCTTCTAATCTGGCTACCGGTGCATTGACTTCATCGTAATCAAGACCTTCACGTTGCCAAAAGCCTTACACAACAATCCGGGCTTTATTTCTAATGATTACCCCTTGTCATCTTTCTTATTTCGGAACACCCATTTCGTTCCGATTGGCTTCTTATTTTATGGCTTCTTCACTAGCCTCCAAACATGCAACTTCTTGAACTGTAACAGCTCTTCTTGCATTGCTTCATCTCAGGAGTTCTCTTTCAATGAAACCTTGTAATCCTTGGGCTCCACCTGTGAAATAAAACAAGAAAAAAGACATATATTAATATTACCAGAGGTGATGCGTGTTTGGATGCCAGCGGACGGCTCTCCAGTGATGTTCTCAGTCAGATGTCGACGATGAATCGGTAACTGTGGAATTTGTTCGACATTCTCGACTGGTGTTGCCTCAAGCTGAATGGTCAGGCTCTGTACGGGATGAAAGACTGTAGTCACGTTGACAGGAACATTTGGTTGAGGTTCACTCGCACCTTCATCTTGATCAACCAAGTGTTCTTGAGCAATGGGACGTTCCCATAGGTTGTCATAGAAAGGCACCACTACGGCCGGAATTGACGTTGAGTCGGTGCTTCCAGAAGCTCCAATCTGAATAGGTTCATTCTGCACGTTAGCTTGATCAGTCTCCTCAGCATTACCAGGATTTTCTTCTTCAAAGGGAGGTGTAGGAACAGATTCAACTACACTCGGTTCTGCTGGGGGATCCACCACTTGATCAGTCTGGATATTTTCAACATGATCTTCCACATTGTCAGCAGACACGTACGAGTCCATATCTGAATCAATGGTGTCTTCAACAATGGGCATCTCTTTAGAAACTGTTGAAGGCTGCACTTCAATCACCGGGGCTGGTTGGTTAGCCACGAGCAGAACATTAAGTACTGGTGCAGGTGCAGCTACTTGAACATCTTCCAGACCACTCAAAATAGCACGCGTTAGTATTGACTGATCATCTTCAGATTGAGCTTGCGTTGTCATAACGGCAGGAATAGGAGAGACAGACGGTGTTGTATACATTCCTCGAAACTGCTTGAACAGTCCTTCATAGTCAAACATCCAATTTGGACCAGTGTGTGCATAAGTAGGGTTCAATTCTTGCCAGTCTATGTTGTACGATTCCAATATCACTCGAGTTTTCTTATTGGAGACGCGATAGGCACTTTTGTCAGCGGAATAACAAACAAAGTAGCACTCATCCGCTTTTTCAGCAAACTTGGAAGTTGTAGCGACGTTTGTTTGGAGTACGGTGCAAGGACATCCAAACGTCCTGAAGAAATTGACCCTTGGCTTGTTTCCATAAAAGACTTCATAAGGTGTCTTACTCACTCTTTTATTTAGCAACACACGATTCTGGGTAAAGCAGGCAGTATTGATAGCTTCACCCCAGAAAAACGAAGGAAGTTTGGAGTATGACAGCATAGTTCTAGCTGCTTCAACTAATGTAGGGTTTCGTCTTTCAGCCACTCCATTTTGTTCGGGAATGTAAGGTGCGCTGAACTGACGAACTATTCCCTTGTTGTGACAGAAGTCATTGACGGTTTTATTGCAGAATTCTGTTCCGTTATCACTTCTTATGCACTTCACTCTCTTGTCAGTTTGGTTCTCAACCAGTATGATGAATCTGAGCAGTCATCCTTATGTCCTAACAGAAAAATCCAACTGAAACGCGAAAAATCATCAATAATAACCAGACAATAGGCCTTTCGACCTATTGCCATTGGTTGAATGGGACCAAAGAGATCCATATGTAACAGTTGAAGAGTGGAGCTTGAATTAACAGTCTTGGGTCTGTGAGGGAGTTTGTGCTGTTTGCACTTTGAGCAAGATAAACATTTTTTAGCACAGTGAAAAGATTTTACAGGCAAACCTCTCACATGGTCACCTTTAACTAACTTATTCAAGATTTTAAAGTTAACATGACCCAAACGTCGATGCCATAAGGATGAGTCATTCTCCAAGGCCTTGGACATCAAACAGGAAGAAGTACGCATGGAATAATTACTTCTCATGCCCAGAATATAAGCATCATTGTGCCTCAGAGTATGCAACATGATCCATTCTTCAGGGACTTTAAAACCAGGTTTAAGAATAAGACACTCATTTTCTGTGAAAAGGGTAGAGAATTTCTTATCACAGATTTGAGAGACACTGAGCAGATTGTGATTGAGCTGTTCGACCAGGTTAACATCGTCAAAGGTCAATGTACCATTGGAGACCTTGCCTTTCTTTGTTATTTCTCCTCCAACATCACCGGCAAAAGAGACATGCCCACCGTCGAATGGTTTGATGTCAAACAACAGTGACTCATCTCCTATCATATGTCGAGTGCAGCCACTGTCTAACTACCAAATTCTGTTGACAGGCCTTCCAGGCTGACCCTACATACAAGAACAGTTAGTTAGTGGAGGGTTTCCCGAGACATACTTGTCTCGGGAACATTAAACAGAAAATCACCCAGTTTAATTTTATGATTCCTAAAAATAGTCTTTTGGAGAATCGGAATCAGAAGAGCAATCCCTCAAGGAACTTGAATTATGATTTCCTTGGTTTTGAAACGGTTTTCTAGATTGCCTTCTCTTGGGTTTGGACTTAACAACAAAGTCCTCGGTGTGTTTCTTGTTGAAAACATTTGAAGGGCCCTTCGGCTTTTCAGCTTCCGACCCTTTGCTAACCTTTTTCTTTCCCTCTGGGTTAGCCAAAATGATTTCTTTATATTTTTCTCGCTTTTGGGTTTGAAATCTGTCTCACTGGCAGTGGAGTGAGTTTGGTTAGACATTTTCTTAGGTTTTGGATCAAGCTTAGAAAATGTCTGACCAAACGTACTGTTTAAATCTTTTTGTTGTTTGTGCCAGTTCTTGCAATGTCTCGCAAGATGAGACGGATTTCCACAAACAAAGCAACACTTCCGTTGGTTGCATTTATAGACATCATAATCACTGAGATATGTGGGATAAGGTGATGTGGTTTGGTTAACTGATGTGCTAAAAGTAGTTATTAATTTAGTAACTAAATAAACGCTAATCTAGACACTAAGTAATAATTCTAGACTATTAACTTAACTAAAACTACTAACCGGCAAGTGAACCGGTCAACCCTTGTACAGCTAAGTAAGTCCGGATATCGAACCCACGAGACTCTTTAAATTACGTAAACTAGCTAAATTAGACTTACTACAGACACGACTATTTATTTATATTATTTGAGGGGGGTTTTCCTAAAATACTAAGATTAAACTATTATTAAAACTAATTAATAAAACTAAAGACGACTTAACTTAGGACTTGGATTTAACTCAGGTAATGATAAACAACCACCTAGGCTAGAATCCCTAATGTATCATTTATCAAATAGTTGGAAAATGCTAAGTTACGGAACAGGGATCTTAAATTATTCACTTAACAAAAACCCGAACAAGACCCCTAACCCTTCTCAAGAAGACACCTATGGATCTCTATTAAGTTCTTAAAAACACCAGTTTAATTAGACTCGCTTATGGTCGCTAATTTATTTTATGACAAGTACCTCTATAAGAAATCCTACCTTACAGTGCGGAAATTAAAGGTAGTTTAAAGTATTCACTCGACTAGACAAACAAGGCTGAAAAATCAAACCTAGAAGGACTCCTTACGAAGAACTAAATCTAGCAATCTTAAACAACCAAGACTTATCATATAATCTATCACCTTACAGCTATTTAGATTAGCAGCACACTTAGGTCTATTTGATTTATTAGTATTGTTCCTATGGCTTTATTGCAAATCAACCATAAACTAGTCAAAAACACACAGTAGATGATCTAACAGAATCCTATTATATGAAACAATCACCAAGGAAACTGTGAAACAATAAAACTCACCAAACAATTCTAAGCACGCATATGCGTTGAATGAAAGCAATAAACTTCTTACTTAATCATAAACCATAAGCAAAACAAAGTCCAAACTAAAGTCCAATATCAACAAAAATTCATCATAACCTAGGCAGTTTAAGGGTTTAGCCAACAACCATACTCATGAACAAACCAAAATAAATAAGTTTAAACAATAAATTCATGACGAAAATAATATATTCAAACCAATAATAATGATGCTTGGATGGGTAGGTGTTGAACCCAAACGCTTTTTGCTCGAACCAAGGCTTGCTCCTTCTCTTTTCTTCTTTCTTTGCGTGACCCCCTCTGATAGCCGTAGGGTTCTCCCTTTTCTTCTTTCGAACTCCAAATATATATAGAAGATGGCTTTTTTAGTTACCGACATCCAGTTTCTTTCTTTTCTTAACGGGCTGCTAAACCTATTTAATTGGGCTCGCATTCATCAATTTAATCGGACTTTATTTTTTTGTAATGGAGACATGGAGCCCCCTAGATTAATTAGTCAATGCAAATTAATTCAACATGTTTTGTTTGGAGTTTGAGCCACGTTTACTTTCACTTTCCCTCACCAGCATTAGAATATAAACAAATTCATATATTATATATTATTATATATGCATTATATTTAAATGGAATTATAGTATGTGAATAAAAATAATATTCTTACAAACTTGTATAGAGCAATTTTCATGGATTGTAATAAAAAAAATAGCATTTATAAAATATATTTGGATATCCACTCGAATATTCACTCGTTGATTACAAGCTTAGCAAAAGTACTTCGTTTTAGCTCGTTTATTCATGAAACCATTAAAATGCATATATGAGCCAACTAAGAATAATATTTAATAGAAACCTAGCTCAACGCACTAAAAAATGTAGGAAATATTTATATAATTATATATATTTTTTAGACCACATCGTTAACATGTTGGTAACCTTTATCTGACTGATAATTATAAACATTTGAATGATGAGTTGCAAAATAATTTGATTGCGTTGGTTTCTGTCGAGAGTAGTAATAGGCACTATCAAATTGAATATAAAATTGAGAACTATTTTTACAATTTGTATTTTGAGAAAATGAGGTTTTCTTAGGTGGCACATATTTACAGGAAGTGCTTGGTTTTTCATTTTCAAACTTTGATTCTTGTTTTCTCAAATTCTCAATATCATGATCAGTTGATGAGCAACTAGGACTATTCTGTTCATCAACCTTGGCTTCAATGGTTTCGTCAAAAACAGTTTCACATTTTGAATCAGATGAAGAACATTCACTTTCATTACAAACATCTTTACAATTTTCATCACTAGAGGTTTCACAAAATACAGCTTTTGATCCTAACATTAGACTTCCCAACATAGATTCACAAATTTTATTACAAACAGGGTTGTTAATTGATTTTGTTAGACCCACACAAGACTCAAAACGGGGTTCTAACTCTCCATTTTGCTTACAACACTGGTTAACCTTCCCACAATCACCATTGATTACATCACCTGCTCCACAAGACACATTGACGTTAGACTTATCAAATGATTGAATTGAAGCAACAGTTTTTGATGCTGCAGGAACAAATTTCACTTGTTTTAGTATTCTACCAATCCCATATGCCATTTCTTCCTCTGGAGAAGTATTATAGCTAAAGTGGGGCAAGCTAGTATAATTATCATTCATCGGTGGAGGTACCGATGAATAATCATATCCTAGCCCCGCTTTAACTTTAGTACTTCTCTAGGCTCCAATAAGATCATCCAATTTCTCAGATGATGCTTCAAATCTTTCAACTTGTTTTTCTTTTTCCTTTTTATCAGAAGCATCAAGTTTCAACTTTTCAATTTCATCTTTTAATTCATTAACTATGTTTTTATAATATATGACATCATGCTCTTTTTGAAAAATTTTAAGTTTAAGATTTGCCACATCATTACGATGAGTATCAATCTTCTCAACGTAAATCTTGTCAACCTTTACATATTCAGCATTTAATTGACGAAGTTTTGCATTTTCTTTCAAAACTTCGTTTTGATGATATCTATAATATGTAACCTTATCAATGCAAGCCTGAGAACAGAGATTGTGTTTTACCTCATCAAGGGGTGATGCATCGGAACTTGCAGCTGAAGATGAAGAAGCTTCATTGTTGGAAGAGAAAGCCATGACAGCCATGTTGAGAGGATTGTTCAGCTCCTGAAATTGATCATCCCAATCCACAATTTGGACCTCCATTTGAGAGACAATGGCTTTTGAGTTTGATCCTTGATTGCCCTTGTGTGGATGACCTCCAATTCTTTGAGTTGAGCTGCTTGGCTTGTGGACTTCGGGCCTCTTCCCAGCTACCTTGTTGTTTTCTTCATCGGTCACCTCAGTCACACGAATGTCGTTTGCTGGTTTGGGAGGATTTGTGCACTCCCTTGCAAAGTGACCCATCTCACCACAGTTGTAGCACCGAAGCTTGTCCTTATCAAAACCAATTCTCTTCCGATCAGAATCCTTGAAACTATCTTTCCCATATATCTTCATGAAGTTGGTGGCTCTATGAGCTGCCATAGCCATCTGGTACTTGATATCCATCTTTTCGAGATCCTTTTGATTAATGTCTTTTAAATCTCCAGTTTCAAATTGAGGCGGCAACAACTTTCCTTGCATTAATTCTTCATGACTTGAAAGAAATGCATGAACCAGAATTATATTTGTATCGTTCAGCATTAGAAGGGCTTCACGGTAGCTTGAATTTTTGCTTGGCTAATTCTTTGACGAAGATGAAATTCCTTGGGCCTTCAACGCTTGTTCAACCGCACTATCAACTGCTTTCTGAAACGAGCTAGAATCAGATGACCCTGATTGACTTCCCGTTGAGATTAATGTTGTAGTCTGTGATGGCACACTTGAGGAATACTTTGTAGTGGTCACAGGGTACACATTCTGTTGGGTCTTGCTTATAAAAGCAGTTGGCATTGTTGATGCAGTACTCATCCCAGCTTGATTAAGAGAACTCAAATGATTGTTCATTCTCATTTGCACGTCCATTTCATATGACTTGACAGTGGAAAACAAATCAGTGTTTGTCATGGCATTCAAATTTGTGGTTCTCTTGATTGTGACTGTATTGGTACTCCAGCTGTATGGCAATGAATTCATCAACTTGTGGTTGACTTCAGAGTTCCAAATGTTGAAACTAGCAGCCCTGATTCTAACCATAAACTTTTCAAACCTCTTTACCAATTCTAACGCAGCTTCACCTTGACGATGGTTGAACATATTGAATTCTTCTTTCAATAGGGCTTTCTTGTTTTCCCTAATTTCAGCATTGCCCTCAACCTTCTCAACAAGTGCATCCCACAAACCCTTGGCACTTCTGTGTTCACATAGAGTCTCAGTGATCTCATTTGAAAGACAAACGGTTAAAGTGAGATATGCTTTCTTGTCTTGTTATAACAAGGCCCTATCATTATCATCATAGTTTTTAGGAGTCTTTAGTTGTTCCCATCTTGAGTGATAGTTACGGGAACATGCGGACCTTGTTCAAAGCTTCTCATTAAGTCAGAGTCAGTCAACGAGATAAAGTTCATAAATCTCCATTTAAAGTCGGCAAAGTTATCATCTAAGGTCATGTACTTTGGAGGTTTTGTAGGTGTTCCCACTTGGTTTTCTAACAGCAAATACCCATTCAACAACTCAGAATCAGTGCTCTTCATGATCTCAGCAGTCTCAAACACTTAACAGTCCTTAAACAAATTTGAATTATAACACAGACAAGAATTTCGCATGAAACAGACTTATGCGAAGCGAAAAAGTTCTGATGAACAGTAATGCGAAGCGAAACTGTTATGCGAAGCGAAACAGTCAAGCGAAGCGAAAGACTTATGCAATGCGAAAAAGTCTGCGAAGAGAAATGACTTTATGCGAAGCGAAATTCTTTCTGATGCGAAAAAGTTCAGTTTTCTAGAAACAATCTTTCTATGGATTTGTTCCACCTAACTTTATCAGTTCTGGTCAAAAGTAGGTACACAAACTTTCATGCCAAACGAAGCGAAATCCTTAACTTATCATTTTTTTTACAACTTTTGAGACCCGTAACCTTGATTTTAATACTTTTAAAACCAGAACTTTTAGATCTAAAGCTAGTAAACTTGTTATTTTCACCAAGCACACACTCTAAGACATAATTATCAACTTTAGAAGCCGAATCTTTTTATGTTTTTGAAGTTTTTTTTGTTTTTGTGGTTTTTCTTTGCAAGAGGCTTATCTTTCTTTTCCCAAGATCAAAACCCAAGATTGTGATCCAAAAACCCTCAACTAGTGAGCCGAAGCTCTGATACCAATTGTAGATCCCGTGGCGGGTGGATCTAACAACAATCTTTGGATCAACCAAACTTAGAGCTAGCGAAAATCACACTAAGTCACCTAAGTGGTCTTGGATCTTGAGAGTTTATTTTTGGGTTAGGTAAGAGCAAGGTAGAGTGAGAGAGAGAGAAAGTAAGAAAGAGCTAGATAGAAACTAAGTATGTAAAGTAAAAGTTTTGGCAAAAAGGTTCTACTTTCTCATGGCATGCTCCCTATTTATAAAGAAGCATGCATGAGAAATATGTCATTATCAAGTGCCCAATGGGCTTGATTACATTATTTCCCTTGGGCCTATTTTCCTTGGGCCTTATACATACAAAATAAGCACTAAATCCCAAAACATACAAAAGTTCAATACCAAAGACTAAATAAACAAAAAGGGACCTAACAAAAAATGTCACACCCCGACTTATGGCCTTGAAGTGTGACCAATAGTTGGTACCTGTTTTGTAAATGTATCAGAGTTATGGGTTAATTTTAGCGGAAGACTTAAATGTTTAATATAATATTAATTTACATTGAAAATTTACTTGGGAATTAAGTACCCAAGTTGAGTGTTTACAAAATATTGTTATTAAATATTACAAGGATTTGTATATCAAAAACTGAGCTATCAAGTACGCGAACTTCTATCTCCGGGATGACTCTAATCCTTGTATCTAGTAATCATCAAACTTAGTTACCTGCAGGTGGGATTAAAATACGTCAGCTATGTGCTGGTGAATCGTTATGACTCTAAAAGCACATACATAAATAACAATCATAATACAAATATAGTTTTCTTGACAAGCTCAGCGGATATATTACTATACCCGATATATGTAACACTGCCCTACACACACACAAGTCTCCGAGCCACGTAGCCCATACTAGAGAAACTATATATGACCCTTAGCCCGCGACCACATAGCCTTTGACTGTTTAGGCTTAACGGTTACGTTTGGATCCAGACACATGTGTATTTGGTCTGAGTTGGTTTATTCTCTAATTTGTATTACAATATTTTAGAGATCACGTAATCTCATGCAAATATTTGACTGACTCAATAAGATAAACAACATGTCTATCTTATAGAGTATAATTATGTTTGACTGTTTATAAAGGTTTAACGTATTCACGTTATAAAAAGATTGAACGTATTCACCTGAATCGATGATATGATTGTTTGAAAACCTTTATTGATTGCGAATGATTGTCAACCTATAAACAAATAGGTTTAAATGATTACCTTGATGGTGTTTCTTGATTAGACTGCAGACCTTAAGTCTGGTTTTAACCTTAAGTAGGTTTGTGAATGTTTTGAAATCATGATTGTATTTGTGTGACGTTTGATATAGCATGCTTTGGCCTAATAGGTTTTATCACGTTGGCAAACTTCTCCAGGTAAGTAAACGGGTCCCGTGGTTGATTGGGATGTGTACGAATTACTTACCTTAGGCAAGAAGAGTCTACTAATGATATCCCCCTTCCAGTTACTACATGCCCGTCAAAATATAGTTTTGTATAACATTATATTTATAAAAATAATGTTTGATGAAATTTGTTCATGAATGCTTTTGAAAATACTTTCAAGGTTAAAGGCCATACCCTTGACTGAGTCTAAGCTTAATATAATATAATTGACAAAAACTTAGACTTGAATTCTACCTTAATAGGTGCTTGAAATACTTATGCTAAGGCAGAACGATTGCTTTGTTGGCAGAACTTCGCTCTTAACAGCTCTACGACTCGTTAAACAGCGTAACGACACCTCGTTTCTTCACGAAAACAACCCTCGGCACCTTGGAACTTCCTTGACACGATTCCCTAGGTTAAGTGTGTGTAAATGAAGGTGAAAATGGGATGAATGGGCTGAGTTCATGGCTGCCCTATTTATAGCCGTTTTTGTGCATCTTCGCGATACGCGAAGATGCAGGCTTATGTCGGTTCGCGATACGCGAAGGTGCAAAGTCGGCGCTGCAATTTTGCATGTCAACCCCGTGCTGCCACATGTCGCCAGGTCATTGGATAAGCTTTGAATTGTGTGCCAGCAATTTCGCGATACGCGAAGATGTTCTTCTTTGCATTTTCGCGATACGCGAAGATGCATAAATTTCAGAAATTTTATTTGCAGTCCCTCTGTTTCCAGATTTGGCATTTCTAGTCCTTTAACTTTCAAAATTTGCATTATTAGCCCAAAATTAATCAGGGTATTCCCGAGATGTTACATCCTCCCCAACTTTTAAATAATCTCGTCCTCGAGATTTATTGAAATAATTGAGGGTATTTTCTTTTCATTTCTGATTCGAGCTCCCATGTATACTCAGGTCCACGTCTTGAATCCCAACGGACCTTTACTAACTTGAGTCGTTTTCATTTAAGAAACTTGATCTTGCTATCTTCAATTTGAATTGGTTGCTCCACGAATTTAAGTTTTTCGTTAACTTCAACATCTTTTAACGGCATTGCAAGGGTTTCATCGGCTAAACACTTGCGTAAGTTTGACACATGAAATACATCATGTATGCCACTTATTTCATCAGGAAACTCCAACTGATATGCAACAGGTCCTATTCTTTCAAGTATTTTGAATGGTCCTACGAAACGCGGACTTAATTTTCCTTTCTTTCGAAATCGTACTACACCCTTCCAAGGTGATACTTTAAGTAGTACTTTGTCTCCTACTTGAAATTCCAAAGGCTTGCGGCGAATATCAGCATAACTTTTCTGTCTATCCCTTGCCGCTTTCAATCGTTCTCGTATTTGGATTACTTGATCAGTGGTCTTTTGAACGATTTCAGGACCTGATAACTGATTATCCCCTGTTTCTAACTAACATACGGGTGTTCTACATTTCCGTCCATATAATACGATTTGGATACTCGTATGATAACTATTTTTGTGTGAAAATTCCATTAACAGTAAATGAGTATCCCAACTTCCTCTTAAATCAAGCACACATGCACGAAGCATATCCTCTAATGTCTGGATAGTGCATTCACTTTGACCATCTGTTTGCGGGTGATATGCAGTACTTAAATTCAATTGCGTTCCCATAGCTCTTTGAAAACTTGCACAAAATTTTGAAGTGAAACGACTATCTCTATCTGAAATGATAGACAACGGCACACCATGCAAAGATACAATATTTTCAACATATAATCGTGCCAACTTATCCATGCTATAGGATTCTTGTACTGGAATGAAATGAGCCGATTTTGTCAATCTGTCTATGATAACCCAGATTGCATCATTTTGTCGAGCAGTCTTTGGTAACTTCATAATAAAGTCCATGGTTATCATATCCCATTTCCATATTGGGATTTCAGGGTGCTGTAATAATCCTAATGGCTTTTGATGTTCATCTTTCACTTTTAAACACGTTAAACACTTGGCAACATATATGGCAATGTCCTTTTTCATCCCAATCCACCAATAATCATTCCTTAGATTATGATACATCTTTTCACTTCTCGGATGCATCATATATTTTGACTTATGAGCTTCATCAAGAATCTTAGTCCTTAATTCTCTAACCATCGGTACCCAGATTCTTTTCCCTAACCTGAGTATTTCATCATTGCCTCTAACCAATTAATCAAACGTTCCATTTTCTTTTTCAGCCTTAATATTTTCTTCTTCTAGTGCCAACTTCTGAGCTTCTTTAATTTGATTGATCAAGTCTACCTTAAGTTCTAATCTTAAGGCTCGAACTCTTTTTGGTTTATCATGTTCCTTCCTGCTCAAGGCATCTGCCACAACGTTTGCTTTCCCTTCATGATATACAATTTCACAGTCATAGTCGTTCAAAGTTTCCATCCAACGTCTCTGCCTCATGTTTAATTCTTTTTTATCAAAAATATGCTTCAAACTCTTGTGATCAGTGTATATGGTAAACTTAACACCATACAAATAATGTCTCCATAGATTCAATGCAAAAATTATCGCACCCAGTTCCAAATCAAGTTAAGTATAATTCTTTTCATGAACCTTTAATTGTCTTGAAGCATATGTAGTGACTTTCTTTCCTTGCATCAAAACACATCCCATACCCGTGTGCGAAGCATCACAGTATATGGTAAAGTTATCTTGTCCTTCAGGCAAGGCTAAGATCGGCGCATTTGTTAATTTCTCTTTCAGTGTCTCGAATGCTTTTTCTTGCTTTGGTCCCCATTCAAATTTGACAGACTTTCTGGTGAGTGTAGTTAAAGGGACAGTTATTCTTGAAATTTTGAATAAATCTCCTGTAGTATCCAGCTAAACCTAGAAAACTTCTTACTTGACTTGGCGTCTTTGGTTTCTCCCATTTGGTTATGGCTTCTTTCTTAGCGGGATCGACTTGAATTCCTTTTGCATTTATAATATGACCAAGAAACTGAACTTTTGGTAACCAAAACTCACATTTAGAGAATTTGGCATATAATGTAAGGCCCCGTTACCGGTAGCCCTACTTTCGTGTTGGATTTACTCATAAACACAGTTCTAAATATCAGAGTTAATTAAAACATTTACGCGGAATATAAAACTTTCATAAAACTTTACACAATTCATAACTTGTCTCAAAACATCCTTTGTCTTTCAACATTAAAGCATTAAATTAAAACCTCGTAAGTCTTCAGATGCCAGATTCTTGTTCAGTGCCACGTGTCTCCTCAAGCGAGCTGCCTCATCCTACTCACCTGCGTGCATACTAAAAGTCAGCTACGCTGAGTGAGTTCTAGATAATCACATAATCATACCATTCACATAACATTATATTCTTTCATTCATACTTTTATACTTTCATACTTTCATACTTTCTTACATTCATACTTTCTTACTTTCATAATTTCTTACTTTCTTTTGTATTAACTTACTTTCATATCTTATGTTATAAAGAGCATTACGCCCTACATTCCTCGAGTATTATTAGGGCTCGGTACCCTCTTTCCTCGAGTATTATTAGGGCTCGGTACCCTCTTTCCTCGAGTATTATTAGGGCTCGGTACCCTCTTTCCTCGAGTATTATTAGGGCTCGGTACCCTCTTTCCTCGAGTATTATTAGGGCTCGGTACCCTTCTTCCTCGAATATTAGTAGGGTTCGGTTCCCTAGTTCTCGAATATTAGTAGGGTTCGATTCCCTCTTCGTTACCATACAACCATACATCATACCTCGAGTATTATTAGGGCTCGGTACCCTTTTCGTAACCATACAACCATACATTATCATTTCTTTCTTCTATTATCTCTATCATGTTCATACACATAAACATACATAAACATACTTACCTTATACATAGCGTTACAACCTGACAGTACGTGCAATATCCGAAGATCGTTCACGTACCATCAAGCAATCATTCATACATTTCACATTATCCACATAAGGCATACACTTATCTCTTAGGATAAGTGTATTAACAAACATGTTGAGTATGCACACAGCCCCGAAAACATAACACATAAATGGGGCTAGAAACTCACCTGAACACGGTTACGTTCTCCGTTGATCGTAATCCCTTTCTTCAGTTGTGCACGGCTGACTGTATAACAAGTATACATATCAATTTAACTATCACTACTTATAACATCTTTCTAGTCTTAATTACTACCCACAACGAACGGGGGTCCGGGGGCAGCGCCCCTGGCAGCGGGGTCTAGGGGCGGCAGCCCCTAGCAGGGTCCAAGGGGCAGAGCCCCTGGCTGGGGTCGAGCTGGCTTTAGGCGAAGTTAAACCTCAGGCGAACTTAGCTTTAGGCGAAGTTAAACCTCAGGCGAACTTAGCTTTAGGCGAAGTTAAACCTCAGGCGAACTTATCATCAGGCGAACTTAAACCTCAGGCGAACTTGTCATCAGGCGAACTTAAACCTCAGGCGAACTTGTCATCAGGCGAACTTAGCTTGCAGGCGAAGTTCATCAGGCGAACTTAGCTTGCAGGCGAAGTTCATCGCTTGAAGGCGAAGTTGCCCAGATGAAGGCGAAGTTGCCCAGATGTCCGCTGTTTCGGTTTCTGATCAACATTTCGGGCGATTTTAACACCCTTGTTAAGGTTCCATACCACCCACTACACTTCCCGACCATTTTCGGTCGTTTATACACTAAAAGCTCGGATCTTTAAACTTCCAAGATCAAGAATCATACCTTTTGAGCTTGTTTGGATCTCGTTTATCTTGGTATCACCACTAATCTTTCTCTCTTACCCGGACCTCGCTCGATCCTTCCTTCTTTCTCGGCCCGGCCGGCGGCGGTTTGGGTGTGCTTGGTGTGTGTATATGTGTGTGTTTAGGGGAGTGGGGGAAAATGAAGATATTTTGGGATTTTGGGGGTATTTATATCCCTTAAATCCCATTCTCATTTAACCCATCTCAATTAATCCAAGTCCAAGACCCGCTCCTTCCCCGACATTAATCAATTACGCGAAATCACTAAACATAACTTCCTTTATTCATCATTAAAATTTTAGGATGTTACAATAAATTTTCTTTCCTCGAGGTTTCCAACATAAATCTCAGATGAACTTGGTGATCTACTTCCGATTTGGAATATATAAGAATATCATCAATGAACAAATAACAAATTTGTCAAGGTATGGCTTGCAAATTCGGTTCATCATATCCATGAATGCTGCTGGAGCATTAGTGAGTCCGAAGGGCATAACTGTGAACTCATAATGTCCGTACCTTGTTCTAATTGCCGTTTTAGGAATATCTTCTTCTTGGACCTTTAATTGATGATATCCTGATCTGAGATCAATTTTAGAAAAATAACTTGCACCTTGAAGTTGGTTAAACAGATCATCAATCCTGGGAAGCGGATATTTGTTTTTGATTGTGACCTTATTCAATTCCCGATAATCTATACACATTCTCATTGAACCATTCTTCTTCTTAACAAACAGTATCGGGGCTCCCCATGGCGACGAACTTGGCCTAATGAATCCTTTCTCTAATAATTCATCCAACTGTTTCTTCAACTCCTTCATCTCTGTAGGGGCTAGTCTATAAGGGGACTTAGCTATTGGTGAGATTCCTGGAACCAAATCAATTTTAAATTCTACGTCTCTATCTGGCGGAATTCCTGGTAACTCATCAGGAAATACATCTTTAAACTCTGAAGCCACTGGTACTTCTTCCAACTTCTTTGATTCAGATTCTTTAGTTACAAAAGCCATAAAAGCAAGACATCCCTTTCCTAAACAATGATTGGCTTTTATCTTTGAAATTATTCCAACTTTTCCTGCCTCCTTATCTCCAACGATTCGAATGATTTTACTATTTGGTGTTCGAATTTCAATCGTCTTATCACTACATAGGATACGGGCTTGGTACATAACCAACCAATCCATTCCTAAAACTACATCAAATCCTGCTAGGGTCATGGGTAACAGTCTTACAGGTATATCATAACTAGCTAATGAAATTGTTGCGTCACTTAAGGCTTCATTTATTTTAATCAATTCACCATTAGCAGTTTCAACCTCAAGATGATCATTCAATTTTACTAGAGATGTATTTAATAGACTACAAAACTTGTGGTATATGAAACTTTGATTAGCACCATAGTCAAATAACACTCTAGCATAAACATTGTTGATAAAAAACGTACCGGTAATCACGTCCGGAATATCAGCTGCCTTCTGTGTGTCGAGCATGAAAACTCGAGAATTTCCTTTTCTACCCTCGGTTCTTGCACCACTTCCACTTGCCCCAGCGTAGTGATTACTGGCTTTCTCTTCGGTCACTTGGTATTGAAATGCCCCTTCTCTCTGCAATCAAAACATACCACCGTTTTCCTTTTACAATCAGCTTCAATATGACCAGGCTTCTTACAAAAATTACAGGTGACAGTATTGGCTAGTCGTAAACATTTACCATAGTGCCTCCTACCACACGACTTACAAATGAGACGAGTGTACATAAATGTCCCTTCCTTCCTCTTTTCCACTTTCCTCACCTTTCCACCAACAGGTGACTTCTCCTCAACCTTCTTTTTTTCATATCGATTACGAATCATGCCATCCATCAGATATCCAGCAAATTCCATTGCTGACTCAATCGTTGTTGGTATGTGTGAACGAACTAAATCACGGATTTCGATTGGTAATCCATAAATGTATCTAGTCACTTTGTTGAACTCGGGGGTGACCAGATGTGGAACAATGAGACAATATTCCAAAAACTTGGTGTTATATTCCTTCAAATTAATTCCAACAACCCGATGATTCCACAACTTTGTTTGGATTTGGTCTATTTTATTAATCAGACAGAACCTTTTCAAAATCATCTCCTTAAACACTTTCCACTCCAAATTATATAGGTTATCACTGCCTTTGACTTCGATGAGTGTGTTCCACCACTCTAATGCCTCTCCCTTAAACATCTGGGAGGTATATTGAACTTTTTCCGTTTCCGAACACTTGATTATGATCACAATTGATTCCATTTCCTCCAACCATCGGAGGGTTACAACCGCTCCTTTATCTCCATGATATTCTTTGGGACTATACACTTTGAACACCTTAAAATTGCAACCTTCTTGAAACCTTGGTTTCTTTGTTTTAATTGGTAGCTCGTTTTCTACAGTCGAGCTATTAGCACTCACTTCTTCTTTCTTTCCCGATTCTTTCTTTTCTGTTTCTTTTTTTTCGGTTTCTTTCTTTCGGTCTCCTTAGTTTCCCTTTTTGGTTGGACCGTTTCGTGTTTACTTTGGCTGGGTCTTTTAGAACGAGAAGCAGTTCTACTTGAATTATTCTTCAATAGTTCAACTAATGGGTTAACAGCCTCTTTAATCAAGTCACGAATACCACCCACATACTCAGGAGGTATTGCTCGAATATTTTCTTCCACTGTTTTTTCATTGTTATTATTTTGGACAGTTGGGTCACTATCGACTTTTTTCCTTTCCTGACATTCTGAAAAATTAAAAATAACAATAACTTAGGAAATAGTAATACAACACTTTCCATTTCATTTGATTTATGTTACATGGAAAGAGAAATACAACAACATAACCATAACAACTTATTCTAATCTTTGACCCACTTTTTGACAAGATTTTTCATCTTATCACATTTCTTTATTATTTTCTTCCCTATTTTCTTTTTATCTATTCTTTCATTCCTGAGTTCATCCATCACCGCGTTGGGCAGATTTGGATAACCTGTAGGTGCTGATGAAGCAGGGAATAAATATGCATTTTCTCTAGGATACAAGTGGGGATTAGCTACGTATGCCTGCATTTCCTCATCAGGTATGTTGTTGGTGTAAAATTCCTCAATCAAACGTCCTTCTTGTTCTGAAATTGTTGGGATGGGACCTATGTAAGGTGGAAATTGACGATTATCTTGTTCATTTTCTTCTTCTTCCTCCTCGGGTTCAAAAGAACCATCCATTGTTGGGGTTGAACTGAAGCATGGCGACCGGGTTCTGCAATGATTTGGGCATTCGAGGGTGGCGATCCAAAATGCCATCTGTTTGGATCCGAGTGACAATTCATCCAGCTAGAGGAATCGGTATATATTTCCTGATTTAATCAACTCTGAACTTCTACTTCCTCTATTCGGGTGATACTGAGGATTGTTCTCTGTTGTGTCATCCGATATTTCAATCGGCATTTGCTGGCTACCAGGCATGTATACTGGTTGAGCTCTGTATGGCAAATTCGGAACTATCGGCTGCTCCTGGCCAAAAACAGCTAGTATAATAACTATTCTTGTTGTTGCTTGCCATATCTGGCGGATAAGGAATAGGGGTGGGATTAGTCCTTCTAGCGACTCGATGCTTATGACCAAGATAATTAATATACGATATCTGCACTTTTAATTAGTCTTAGGGATAGAAAAGATTACCAATCCTATCTTATCCCTGTATAATAGTAATAAAAATAATAACAAGCTTATGGTTAAAGCTTAGGTACTATTATCATAATACCTAATTCACTAAAACCGATGTCTCTGATACCAACCTGTCACACCCCGACTTAGGGCCTAGAAGTGTGACCAATAGTTGGTACCTGTTTCGTAAATGTATCAGAGTTATGGGTTAATTTTAGCGAAAGACTTAAATGTTTAATATAATATTAATTTACATTGAAAATTTACTTGGGAATTAAGTACCCAAGTTGAGAGTTTACAAAATATTGTTATTAAATATTACAAGGATTTGTGTATCAAAAACTAAGCTATCAAGTACGCGAACTTCTATCTCCGGGATGACTCTAATCCTTGTATCTAGTAATCATCAAACTTAGTTACCTGCAGGTGGGATTAAAATATATCAGCTATGTGCTGGTGAATCGTTATGACTCTAAAAGCACATACATAAATAACAATCATAATACAAATATAGTTTTCTTGAAAAGCTCAGCGGATATATTACTATACCCGGTATATGTAACACTGCCCTACACACACACAAGTCTCCGAGCCACGTAGCCCATACCGGAGAAACTATATATGACCATTAGCCTGCAGCCACGTAGCCTTTGACTTTTTAGGCTTAACGGTTACGTTTGTATCCAGACACATGTGTATTCGGTCTGAGTTGGTTTATTCTCTAATTTGTATTACAATGTTTTAGAGATGACGTAATCTCATGCAAATATTGGACTGACTCAATAAGATAAACAACCTGTCTATCTTATAGAGTATAATTATGTTTGACTGTTTATAAAGGTTTAACGTATTCACGTTATAAAAAGATTGAACGTATTCACCTGAATCGATGATATGATTGTTTGAAAACCTTTATTTATTGCGAATGATTGTGAACCTATAAAAAAATAGGTTTGAATGATCACCTTGATGGTGTTTCTTGATTAGACTGCAGACCTTAAGTCTGGTTTTAACCTTGAGTAGGCTTGTGAATGTTTTGAAATCATGATTGTATTTGTGTGACGTTTGATATAGCATGCTTTGGCCTAATAGGTTTTATCACGTTGGCAAACTTCTCCAGGTAAGTAAACGGGTCCCGAGGTTGATTGGGATGTGTACGAATTACTTACCTTAGGCAAGAAGAGTCTACAAATGGTATCCCCCTTCCAGTTACTACATGCCCGTCAAAATATTGTTTTGTATAACATTATATTTATAAAAATAATGTTTGAATGAAATTTGTTCATGAATGCTTTTGAAAATACTTTCAAGGTTAAAGGCCATAGCCTTGACTGAGTCTAAGCTTAATATAATATAATTGGCAATAACTTAGACTTAAATTCTACCTTAATAGGTGCTTGAAATACTTATGCTAAGGCAGAACGATTGCTTTGTTGGCAGAACTTCGCTCTTAACTCGCTTAATAGCTCTACAACTCGTTAAACAGCGTAACGACACCTCGTTTCTTCACGAAAACAACCCTCGGCACCTTGGAACTTCCTTGACACGATTCCCTAGGTTAAGTGTGTGTAAATGAAGGTGAAAATGGGATGAATGGGTTGAGTTCGTGGTGCCCTATTTATAGCCGTTTGTGTGCATCTTCGTGATTCGCGAAGATGCAGGCTTATGTCGATTCACGATACGCGAAGGTGCAAAGTCGGCGCCGCAATTTTGCATGTCAACCCCCATGCTGCCACGTGTCGCCATGTCATTGGATAAGCTTTGAATTGTGTGCCAGTAATTTCGCGATACGCGAAGATGTTCTACTTCGCGAAGATGCATAAATTTCAGAAATTTCATTTTCAGTCCCTCTATTTCCATATTTGGCATTTCTAGTCCTTTAACTTTCAAAATTTGCATTTTTAGCCCAATATTAATCAGGGTATTCCCGAGATGTTACAGAAAAAGAACCTATTCCACATCTTCAGCCCACACGAACATAAGAAAGCCCACATACTGGAGCCTCCTTATACAAACCAACAAATAACAAATAATGAAGAGTTAACAAGTTTACATTGAGTTGGATAATATTAATTAGAAGTTTTAAAATGATAAAGAAAACCTTCTTATGACAATGCGACGTTTCATTATTCATGAATACTTTAAATTTGCAATCGTCCATTCCAGCAAGAGGTACCTAGTTGTCTTATGACCAAAATTTCAGTGATGGAATGAGTAGCTGATATAGGTGGATTAGTGTAGTTATCATGTTTTTATCAAGGTTTTAAATTTATAAGAAATTTACAAGTATCTTACCCGGCGCATTGCGTCGAGGCAGGCTGGAAACTTTTGGGTGGTGTTAAAACCCAAGCGTTGAGACGGTAAGTCGACACGAATTCGGTCAGTTTCGGTTACATGTGTTATTCTACTGGAACAAAAACAAAAAAAGAAATTAAATCTTGAGGTGGACCAATGGGGTGGAGTTGGTCGGTAAAACTCGATCGTTGGTAAAACCCAACTGTTATCGATACCGAGCGTTGAGAAGGCTTGTCAACGGGAACTTGGTCAGTTTTCGTCACGTTCGTTGCGGTACCAGGACTAAAAAAATCAACATTCAGTTGGTTTTTGTTAGATTAGTTAAGGTACTAGAACTAAAACAAAACATTGTGAGTTTACACTGTAAGGCCCCGTTCCCGGTGCCCTACGTTAGGTGTTGGATTTACTCATAAACACAGTTTTAAAATCAGAGTTAATTAAAACTTTTGCGGAAATACTAATAACATCAACCAATATATTACAAATCATACAATCTTGTCTTAACAAAAGTTAAATAGTCTCAAACATAACATCAAATTTAATAATCTTTCTTCTCAAGATGCCAGTCTCCCATTCTCTACCATGTGCCCTCCTCAAGCCAGCTCCTTTAACCTGTTTACCTATGTGCATACTAAATGTCACATACGCTGAGTGAGTTCTAGTTAAGCAGGTAATGTACATTACATTCACATTCTTACACATATATATCCGAAGACACATATTACATTCGTTCTTACTTTTACACTTCCATACATTCGTACTTTAACTTACTTTCATTATTTTATTCAAACATAATCATTCTACGTTTTAAAGAGCCTTTCGCCCTATAACCTTAGCAGATATTGTTAGGGTCTGCAACCCTTCCGTCTTCGCATATATTATTAGGGTCTACAACCTTTACTCTTCGCAGATATTATTAGGGTCTGCAACCCTTTACTCTTCGCAGATATTATTAGGGTCTGCAACCATTTACTTTTCGCAGATATTATTAGGGTCTGCAACCCTTTAACCATTAGCCATACACATCATACATTAGTTATATCTATTCTCATAATACACATCATACATACCATACATACATTAGTTATATCTATTCTTGTATACATATTCATAATCATATACATACATTTAACTCTTTCTATACCAAACAAGTATCATTTATAGGCATTCATATGGCATACATTTACCACTTAAGGTAAGTGTATTAACTAATCATATTGGAGTATGCACACAGCCCCGAAAACATAACAGAGAAATTGGGCTAGAAACTCACCTGTAAACGATTCCTCTCCGAGGTTATCGTAATTCCCTTTCTTAACTGAGCTTGACTAACTGTTTAATAATTACAAGTATCAATAACTATTTCTAACCAACTCATATTTCTACGTGAGTGATATCCTTAATGGACGGGGGTCCGGGGCAGCGCCCCTAGTAGCGGGGTCTAGGGGCGGCAGCCCCTAGCAGGATCCAAGGGGTAGAGCCCCTAGCTGGGGTCAAGCTGCCAGGTCAGCTTGGAAAAATTTTATTTTCGTTAATAGGCCTTTATTAAACATGCATCAGAAAAATGAAGCGGGTTACTTTTTAAACAATTCGCATCGCATGTAAAATCATTCGCGTCACATGGAAAAACCATTCGCATCGCATGGAAACAATTCGCATAGAAATCCAGTCGCATGGAAATCCAGACACATGGAAAACCATTCGCATGGAAATCCATTCGCATCGCATGGCTGTGTGATGCAATTCTGTCTCATGCGATCAAACTTGTCTTATCTTCGTTTTTACCATTTTAAAGGCATTTTCTTCTGTGACTCTTCCTTACGGCCCGATTTTACTCTTTTTTTGGTTTTTGGTCATCCAACTTTGTCTACCCATGCTTTACAAGGTTCGAACATCTCCTTTTTGTCCTATATCGCACCCGGTGGGTTACGGCCTATCAAGTTTATATTTTTCTTACTTCCCACAGCTCGATCTACTAATATAGAGTTGCATGTCGAACCCAACCTTAAAACCTTAACCTTTTAAGCGAAACTCACAATTTTGGTCTCGGGTTCGGGTTCGGATCTAGCCAACTTGTGAATCTGGACGTGTTCTTGTTGTTGGGTGATGCTTGAACACGAATCTCCTTGGCTCTCTCGGATTTTTTGAGGAATATGAGATGAAGAGAGTTTGTGTGTGTTTTTGAGTGTGTAGGGAGAAAGAGATGATGAAAAATGAGGAGTGTTTGGGGAAATTTAAGGTTTATATAGGGGGTCCATGGGCCCTATGGCCTAAACCTTCTCCTAACCATTCCCAAGCCCAAACCCAACACATAATTAAATTAACATGATATCCTTTATTTATTATTAACAAAAGTAGGATGTTACATACACGAATCCGGTCGGTTTCCGGTACGTTTGTTAACGTACCATAACTCAAACAAATCAAAATTGGTTATCGATCGATTTTTGTTACTTACTTTACGGACTTGAACTAAAATTAAATAAATAAAAAAATTACCAATAAGGTGTCGCAAAGTGGCCAATGGGAATTTGTGGCACCAAAGTTGTAAATTATTATACGTTTTTATCAAGGTTTTAAATATATGTAAGAAATGACTTTTACGTTATACTAAACAACACAGTAAGGAAAGTGGACCTATAGCTTATGTAAGAACCAAGTATTGAATCCAAAGGACTTATAGCTTGTCTGACTGGTTTTTATGAAATAGTGAGTGGAGGGTTGTTTTAAAGGAAAATTCCTAAAATAGCCTAGTTTGATCAACATTTTCCAGAACTAGCCTAGGTTCTCCAAAATCCCCAAAATGGCCTAAAAATCCCGTCGGATCTGACGGAAATAAGAACTGATCCGACGGATTAGTATAACTTATTAGATGTTGACACGTATTCAAATTTTTGAGTGGATCAGACTTTTTTATAAGTAATCTGACGGATTCGTGTTCTAGGCGACGCAATAATAAAAAATCGGATCCGACGGTTCAGTTCATGTTTTGGTCGGATCCGATTGTTTAATTTGTCCATCGAACCATAGATTTTCAATTAGGGGGTTTTTGATTTTGAGTGAAATTGAACACTATAGTTGTGTTTTTCTCGAAAAACTAAGCGATTTATACTATGAATTTGCTTGATTTTGTGGAGAAATAAGAAAGATGGAGATGAAGGTTGGTTATGAAAGCTTAGGGTTAATTTTAAAGGTAGAAGATGAATAATTCCGTCGAACTCATTAACAATTCTGTCAGATCCGACAGTTCTATAAGAAATTCCGTTGAATCTATTAATACATTGACACGTGACGCCATTTTAAGGGTCCACGAATTCCGTCGAATATGTATTGTTTCATCGAATGTGATGAGATTTTTAGTCCATTTTAAGGATTTTTGTAGAACATGGGATATTTCTGAAAATTTTGAGTCAAAGTAGGCTATTTTAGGGATTTTTCCTTGTTTTAAAGGGTAAGTTAAAACTGAAGGTGAAAGTAAAAGTATATTAAGAAATCGAGTGTGATAATCATATAAGAGCATTCTCAATCTATTCTCCATCTCCATCTATATATTACACTAAAAATATCATCTTTTCTTTTTCAAATTCAATTAAATAATTCATTTTTTATACTTTATCATTACATTTTCTCTCCCATTCACTCACAACCACTTTCAAAAAACATTAAAAAATTATATAGGTGAACCATATGTTTCTCCAAATTTAATAACTAACAGCAACATTTTCTCTCTACTTCTCTCGCAACCACTTTTAACTATTTTTTTAAAAATGAAGAACCCCTCACATAATTTGGAGAATGGATTGGGAATGCTGACCATTCCCATTCACAAACCAACCCAACTCAAACTTTATTATAAAATTAATTTCTCTCTTTTCAACATACCCAACCCAACCAAGCCCAAATCTTTCACACTCATTAGCAACCCAAACTTCAATATTTTTATTAAATAAATATAATTTGTAATTGTTTTTTATTAATAATTGTTTTTTTTTATTAAAAGTGTTTATAAATATAGAAAATAATTTCTTTATTTAAAAATAATCAATACGAAGTTGACAAGTGTCGGATATTGAATTATATAATCAGATAATGTTAGATTGTTTAGATAATAAGTTTTATCTGAAAAATCTTATGAACCAATACGGAGTTGACAAGTGTCGGATAATGTATATCAATAATGATTAATATTTAGTTTATTATAAAAATATATGTTTTTGCAATCTTATGTTTTTTAATAAAATTTATACCTGTGTGTTAAAAAAAACTAAACAATACTGTGTTTTTAGATTTTTTTAAAAACTTATTTATTAAAAGTTATTAAGGAAAAACATTTTTAGTGTTAAAATTAATTAGTATGAAAAGAAAAGAAAAAATTAATTAAAAGGTGAACCAATAATTTAATGATATGTGGCCATGATGGTAGTGGGCAAGCTAGTTTGGCCAAGTTTAATGATTTTTTATTTTCTTTTTATTTTCAAATAGTGTCCTAACTCAAACTAATTCACCAATATGAGTAATAAGGGGTTCACTTTAGATTGAATTATTAATTTGTCCTGATAAATGTATGCTGTAAAAGCTATAATACGGGTTAAATGTAAATTTTCTTTATTTAACATTAAAGCATTAATGACTTGTGAACATGTACTTACATCTGGCTTAACGAGGATTGAAACTTTTGTTTTGAGCCTTGTAAAGCCTCGTTGATCTGCGTTCATGGCCGCCCCTTCGGGGTGTCCTGGATGTAAGGTCAACACAACTTTTTCTCGCGTCTGAAGCTGTTGAGCTACTTATCCGTGTTCAGCGGGTCATGCATAGTAATGTTATGACTTCAGGATCAGCAAATGTAGTTTTTAAAAGATTGGGTTTTGCAATTCAAAATGGGGTAGCGGCGCAGCTTGTTGTCCGCTTGCCTTCTGTTTCGATGTAATATAAACATTTGCTTTTCTGCTAGAAATTAATGGAAATAAGCATTAAAGTTTTAGCATGATGTATACATAAAGTTAAACCCAGGGTATAAAACATGGGTAAAATATGACCATATGATTTGCATTTAGGTCATACATATTCAAGATATATTTATAAACAATTTTTTTTCTCTAAATTGTCATGTTTTTAACTCACCAGCAATCATTGACGTGCGTTTTAAGCATATATCTCATATAAGCATTAAAAGGCGATTGAGAGAAGTCTATAAGATGCTTCGAAGAATATCTATTTGGAGTAGTTGATTGTACTTAAAAAGCATTAGCTGTTTTGTTGTGTTTTTCCCTTAAAAAATAGAAAAAAAAAAAAAGTAAAAGTGGTTTCTTTGACATGACTATGTTAATTAAGTTATGTCAAAAGATGTAATAACCAGAAACTCAACTCTTATTAATCTGAATTAACAATTGAACACGGTGAAAGATCACAACCAAAGAAAAACCCAGCAGATTAACAATATTACGATCTGTTATGATAACACCAAAAATCTAACGAGCAACGGTTCTTTCATATAACCAGAACCAAACCCTAGATCTCTTAACAACTCCTATCTATCGGTATATTATAGAGTATTTGTGTGTGAAGATATTAAACCATAACATATCAGATTCTCGTCTTTAGATATCTGAATTCCTTATCAGCAACAAGCCCATCTGCAAGCAGCTCCAAGCCCATTTAATGTCCAGCAAGTTGCAAGCCCATTTATTCACACCTCATAAAAACAAACATATTGAATTGTATTAGGAAAAATTAATATAACTTTCAACCCTCCCCCCCCCCCCCAACACACACACACAATTCAATGACTAAACACATCATACATACCCAAGTAGTTACAAAGTTCAAAATGTTGATTTATTAATAAACCTTTTGTAAATACATCACTAGATTTTATTGCTAGAGTTTTAATTGTTCCTTTAGAAATTCTATCCCTAAGAAAAAACAAATCCAATTCAAAATGCTTTGTTCTTTCATGAAAAACAGGATTGGCTGCAATAGGTATTGCAGCCAAATGGTCACAAAACAGATTAACGGGAAGACTAACCTTGATTTGCAGTTCAGACAAAAGATTGATTAGCCAAATTACTTCTGATGTTGCAGCACACATTGCTCGATATTCTGACTCAGCAGAAGACCTTGAAATAGTTAACTGCTTTTTGCTTTTCCATGCAACTAAACAACTTCCTAAAAACACACAATATCCAGTAACAGATTTTCTTGTCTCCAAACATTTTGCCTAATCCGAGTCTGAATAGGCAGTTAAATCAAAAGATTCACTTTTAGTAAACAAAACTCCTTTACCTAAAGTACCTTTTAAATACCTCAAAACTCTTAATGCAATTCTTAAATGAGAATTATGCATAAGCCAACTAATTCTTGACTTTACAAACATGGAATGATCACATTGACTATGTACAAATCCTAATTCAAATAGGACATTTACCAATTTTTCATTCCACATCCTAGGAGCTTGTTTCAAGCCATATAACGATTTATTTAGTTTGCAAACTCTAGTTTCTCCTTTGGAGAAATAACCTTCAGGTAATGACATATACACATCCTCGTATAAATCACCATACAAGAATGCATTATTAATATCAAGTTGAAAAATAGACCAATCATTTTTAACAGCGATAGACAATACACATCTAATTGTTACCATTTTAACTACAGGAGAAAATGTTTCAAAAAAGTTAACATCTTCTTTTTGGTTAAAACCTTTAGCTACTTAACTAGCTTTAGGTCTTTCAACTTCTCCATTGGATTTATATTTATTTTAAAGACCTATTTGCACCCAATAGGAAACTCAACTAAGTCCCACGTATTATTTCTATTTAAAGCCTCAATCTCGTTATTCATGGCTGCAACCCAGTTTGAATCAATTGCAGCCCCTGAATACGTCTTTGGCTCACAACTTTTGTCTAACACAGAAGTGAAACACATATTTGATATAGTCAAATTAGAATAATTCACAACTTTTTCAAGACCATACCTAACCTTGCCTTCTACAACAAAATCTTTTAATGTTTTAGGAAAACTAATATTCCTAGTAGATCTTCTTAAAACTGTTGGTGTAATGTTTTCAATTTCAGATTCTATTCTCTCAGAAGCATGATCATTATTTGGATCTACATTACCTCTGCCTACATCCCCAACCCTGCTAGAATCTGACCCTATACTACTGGGCTGCTGATTTATGACATCTGCCCTGCCCTCAGTAGCACTAGAACCATTTCTAGACTGCTGAGACCGATGGGTAGAGGTTTTTTGTCCATTTGGATCAGCAGTAAACTCATCATTGGGAGTGTCATGATCATTAGAATGTTTAGTTTCAGGTTGATCAAACAAATCAAAAAAATTTAAGTTGTTAACATCTAAGTTGACAGTGTCAACTTCTTTTAAAACATTGTTGTCAACAAAAGGAAATATCGATTCATAAAATTTCACATCTCTAGAAAAAATAATTTGTTTTGTATCTAAACTCCATAACTTGTATCCTTTATTTTGATTCGAATATCCAAGAAAAACACATTTTTTAGCATGACTTGAAAATTTATTTATATTATTTAAAATTGTACTAAAATACAGACAACCAAACATTCGTAAATGACTCAAGACAGGTTTAAACCCATACACCAACTCATAAGGAGATCTACCATTTAGAATAGAAGATGGAGCCTTGCTAATCAAATAAGCAGCAGTTAGAACACATTCCGACCAAAACCTAAGAGGAATCCCTCCCTGAAAAAGTAAAGCCCTAGCAACGTTTAATAAGTATCTATGCTTCCTTTCAACAATACCATTTTGTTGAGGAGTATAGACACATGTGGTTTGATGAACAGTATCTTTTTCAAGACAATACAAGTTCATTTGGTTCTTTACAAATTCTGTTTCATTATCACTTCTCAAAGTTTTTACAATTTTATTAAATTGAGTTTTAATCATCATTATAAGATTTTTTATATTATCAAAAACTTCATCTTTATATTTCATAAGATAGACACACAGCCCTTGTATAATAATCTACAATGGTAAGAAAGTATCTATAACCCTCTTTGCTTGGAATCCTATAGGGACCCCAAACATCAAGGTGTAGCAACTCACCTAATTCCTTTGACTTATGATCACTTAAGGGAAATGGTTCCCTGTGATGTTTTGCTTTATGACAAACATCACCCGGAACAAGTGAATCTATATTTTTAATATTTAATTAGCCTTTTAAAACACCTAAGACAATATCAGATGGATGTCCTAGCCTAGAATGCCACAAATTAACAGTACTATAACTACTAAAACACACCTTGTCATTAAAATTAGAGCCAGCACACATGTATAGACCATCAATTTGATTACTAGTCACCAGGACACTCTTTGTTAGTGAATCCTGAATGTAACATTTAAATTCATCAAATGACACAATCAATTTACTATCTTTGGAAAGTTTATGAACAGACATAATATTCACATTATAAGCAGGAACAACAAAAACATCACATAAAGTAACTCTATCACTTAGTTTAATGTTTCCAATTTTAGTTACCACGGCACTAGTTCCATTAGAGTGTTTAACTCTTATATTAAGATCATTGACGTCTATTTGATTTACTAAGTTTTTGTCGGACATAACCATATGTTGGTTTTCCCCTGAGTCAACCACCCACCTAGTCATATTGTTAACATCTCTAGAACTAGCAAAAAAAAAAAAAACAACTAACTGAGGTTTACTAAAACTCATAGAACAAAACCAAGGAGACATATTACCTGACACATTACAACTTTGACGATTTTCACCAGCCTTTTCATCTGGAATACTTAGCAACCTAAGAATTTGCTTAGAAGAAAGACCACTAACAGACGGATTACTAGTAGAAGCAACATTATCAGACAAAGAATTCTTATTATTACCACTAACCCTTTTTCCTTGCCCATTTCTAGGCTTCATCCAACTAGGATAACCAATTATCTCAAAGCATTTATCAATATTATGTCCCATCTTATTACAATGGGAACATTTCACATTTTGATTTTGTACTCTAGTGGTACCCTTTTTATTATCAAAATTCTGATTAGATTTTGAAACAAATCCCACGTTTTGGGATTGACCTTTTTTATTATTATTACTAACTTGTCTATGTGACTCTTCTCTAGGGCTTACAGAGAAAGCTTCCTTAACAGTAGGAAGTTCCTTTCTAGTTAACAAGTTTGTTCTAACAGTCTGATAACTACTATCAAGACCCATCAAAAATTGCATTAGTTTAATCATAAGATTGAAATCAGTAAATTTCCTTGAAGCGTTACAAGTACAAGCAGGTAATTGAAGAATTTGATCAAGTTGTTTCCACATAGTATTCAACTTATGATAGTATTCAGACACAGGCATGTTATTTTGTGAAAACATATTAATTTTTTGATACTATGATCTGCTATGATAACACCAAAAATCTAACAAGCAACGGTTCTTTCATACAACAGAACCAAACCCTAGATCTCTCAACAACTCCTATCTATCGGTATATTATAGAGTATTTGTGTGTGAAGATATTAAACCGTAACATATCAGATTCTCTTCTTTATATATCTGAATTCTTTATCAGCTACAAGCCCATCTGCAAGCTGCTACAAGCCCAGCTCCAAGCCCACTTAATCCAAAACCAGCTCCAAGCTCATTTAATGTCCAGCACGTTGCAAGCATATTTATTTACACCTCATAAAAACAAATATATTGAATTGTATTAGGAAAAATTAATATAACTTTCAACAAGTTATTTTAGAACCTAGGTATATTCGTCAATAAGCCAGTGGATGATTGGTAAGGGAGAGACCAAGTATGTTATGCGATCGAAGTTTGAAACCTGCCTCTACCATTTATTTCGGCGGAGTATGGTGAGATATGGGAGATTAATTAGGCGAGTAAGCGGTGATCACTAACTGAACTGGTTTTATCTCACAGCACAGTCATGTCTTCGAAGTGTACACTGCAGGTCCCAAAACCGGATTCGACAACGAACGGTTTTGTTCTTGATAACGTTCGAGACGGGTGTGGTGAAATCAAACGACCAAACGAAAACAAATAAAGATATTGTAGACGAACGATCTCGTCCAGATAACTAAAGCTTCTTCAATCACTCCCTCAAGGTATTATCCACCTAATTCATTCATGAAGACGCTCTCGCTTCTTTATCCATCTCGGATCTTAAACAATATAGGTTCAGAAGAGCTTGACGAAATACCGGGAACAACGATCAAACGACAAAGCTTATTGTTTCCGTGAATGAAATTATTTAAGTAACTCACCCCTAATAAATAAGTATCCCAGATACTCGTATCCCATATTTTCAGGTTGAGAGCTTAAACAATTTAATTCCCTATTAAATCCAACTTGTTCAAAAATTATCACCTTAATAAATAAGCATCTCGGATGCTCGTAGCCCACGTTTTCAAGATCCAATTTTCGAACGCCTTAAAAATAACATATAAATAATATGCTTTCAACACGGTCCAATAATAACGAAATCAGAACAAATTTTACTTTCTTCAGTTTGGTCAACTTGAAAAATAATTATTTTTCAGCCCAAAAATATCTTGCAAATATTTGGCCCACAACAAAAATTACAAACATGTTGGGCCTGGGCAGGAAGTTCCCACATGGAATTCTCACATTCAGTATGTAGGCAAATTAAAAAGAACCCAACTTTGTCCAGATTTAATTGGCCCATGATTAATTGCAAGCCCAAAAAATAATAAAAAGTTAACCTGGTCTTTGGCCCATTCAGCCCAGCAAGGAGAAGTGAAGAATGTGACCTAGACAGTAGCCGCCATTTACATCTGAAGATCACCCACCGTAAAACCGAATTCTGGCATCTTCACATCCGCCGGCCACATACACTGGACCATCCATCCTCTATAACCATCATCACCATATCCATGGTCTCCACCACGAACCACTGCTGGAAAGCCGTTCACTGGTGACCGGCTCTCTTCGCCTGAAAAACGAGCTCCGGCTAGCCACCCTTTCATGTCTCTCCTTTCTCACTCCACCTACGGCCACAACATACCATAACCAACATACGTCATTATCCCATAGCCTACCATCAGAACATCGATAGCCGAAAAATCAACCTCCAACAACAATCAGAGATAACCGACACTCGTGTCGGAGTTTGACTTTTACGTCTCCAATCTCTGAATCGTCGCCGGAGAAGAACCGTAGGCTCGCCTGAACGGTCCTGAAACACCAGATCTACAAAGATGAACTTCTAGCACGCTTATTCCTAACTTTATTTCCAAGATATTCAAACTTTATATTCATAACTTCAACGGGTCTTCAAGAAATTAACGTCTCGGTTCGGGTAATCGCGGAAATAGAACCCGAATATCAAGAACAAAGTTGAATCATAAGATTCGACCTACTCTGATACCAATTGTAGGTCCCAAAACCGAATCCGACAACGAACGGTTTTGTTCTTGATAACGTTCGAGATGGGTGTGGTGAAATTAAACAACCGAACGAAAACAAATAAAGATATTGTAGACGAATGATCTCGTTATCGGATAAAAGAATTATAATATTAAACGAACCGACCCCACCTAAGGTAAGCTCCCCTTGGGTGGGTGAAAACACCATAGAAAACACACACTTAGATATGACAACAAATGCCCTATATATATAGCCAAATAAAAACATAATCTAGAAGCTTTCCCGTTAAACTTAAACGCGTGTCGAAGTTCTCGTCTCGTGTCCGGATTTCTCGCCCACTTTAACTATTAACTTGACTGTAAATATATAACGGGTTTCGTACCTTGATATCGCAAGTCACATTTTTGGCCTTACATACACGGGTGTTGTCCCTAGGTGAAGGTTTTTCCCTGTTCAGACGCAAGCGTTCCCGATATGATGAATTTCGCCAATAATCCATTTCTAAAGTATTCGTTGTCCATTAAAAAAACCTGGTATATACGAATGGTCTTTTATAAACAAATGTAATATGAGTTCTGAAAGTAGTTAGATGATATTAATAGTATTCAATGTTTATATGATATTGAATATTCAAAATGTTTGCTGTCGGAATGCCGGCCTAAGCAGGCCAAGACTCATTTTAAATCATTTACTCGCTTCTTTCAATCCCATTATGATTTCTTAATTCTTCTTCACGAACAAAATCTCTCTCTTGCAACAATGGGTAATCATGTCAGGTTCCTTCTAATCCTTCTATTTTCATTCATACAACCCTTGTATTCTGGACAACCATACGACCATACACCGTGCAACACAACCGCACCAACGCTCCACGGCTCCACCTACACTTGTAACTCCGACATCAACACCTACAACACGTATGTCATTTACAGACCTCAACTCAACCAACAACTTTCTGAGATTGCCAGGCTTTTTAATGTTAATGATTCCGAACTCCAACAAACAACACATCTCCAAGATCGTGAAGTTGTGGTCCCAATCATCTGCGATTGTCCAGACTGGTCTTCACGAGCCTTGGTTAACTACACAAACAATAACTTGAATTCATTCTTGGATATTGCTTGCGGAGTATACCAAGGGCTCGTAAAGCCATTTGTTCTGGAAGAGTAGAACGGAAACCTTCACGAGACTACCGTCGTTAAAGTGCCTATTAAGTGTGCATGCGTAAGCACGTCACTCGTGACAAATGGTATAACGTATCTCGTTAGTTATCCGTTGATGGAAAGTGATACGATTGATATCGTTGCTAGAAAATTCGGGGTAACACCTGAGTCAATCCTGGAAGCAAACGAGTTGGACCCACACCAAACTATTTTTGGGGGCACCACGTTGTTAGTTCCAACAACGGGTGTCCCTGTCTTGAACTTGGACTATGTGGTTGATGGTCCAAGTTCTCATGAATACACAATTCCGGTTATCGTGAATCATAGCATGGGAAACCGTTTTTCAACTTTTCTTATTGTTTTTGCAACGATTTGTCTTTGTGGTGTAATTTTGCTTCTTGTCTTTTTAAAGTGGAAATACCGTCACCAAGAGCCACAAGTCGTGGCGATAACAGGACTCGAGTTTAAACGTTTGTCACCCGATTTTCTTGTTGGCGTGTCAAAGTTAAAGCAGTCTTTAACAAGTTTTAGTCTTGATGAGGTTAAACTCGCTACACAAAACTTCTCGGAATCTTTATTGATAGGAAAATCAGTATACAAAGGTCAAATGACAGGAGGTTTCCCGGTCACGATTGAAGATATGAAATCAATTGAGTCCGCAAATCATGTAATCAGCATCTTAACGACGATCAACCATTTCAATGTTGTTAGACTTGAAGGGTGTTGTTTCCACATGAACCGGTGTTATCTAGTGTTCGAGTTTGTGAAAAATGGTAGTTTAAGAGAATGTTTACACGACGCCAAAACTCGAAAACAGTTAACATGGGCTAAACGAGTGAAGCTCGCCTTTGATATCGCAGAAGGGTTGCATTACATACATTATTGCACTAAACCAACATATGCACATCACAATATAAGTAGTGGAAACATTTTGATTACAACAGATTGGAGGGCAAAGATCTCGGGGTTTAATCTCGCAAAGCCAATAGTTTACAACGTAGTGGCCGAAGGAGATGGCGGAGATAGCGCGAAATATCTGGAATGTGGAAAGGATTCGACTAAGGTGGATGTGTATGCTTACGGGGCTGTTTTGTTGGAGCTTTTATCGGCAAAAGAGGCGGTGGTTGGTCGGAAATGGTTAGACCGTGTTGAATTTCTGGCAGATGTGGAAGTTGTTGGTGGTTCATCGGAATGTTTGGAGAAATTTAAGATGTTTATGGATGTGCATCTGGAAGGGGAGTACGCTTTAGGGGATGCGTTGTGTCTAGCACTATTGGCTAAATGTTGCATTCATGATGACCCTGAAATTAGGCCTACTATGAATGATGTTCTTAAGGCTCTTTCAAGAATTTCATGATAACTTCAAATGCATTTTGTAACTACCTCGTGTAATTAAGTTGTCTCGTTTTAATGTCATCTCAACATATACACATGTAGAAAATGTGGAATAAAAATTTTCAACTGAGATTAATTTTTTTTTTAATATTCGTTTTGAGTACTATAGCAATGATGTTCTGAGAGATCAAATTATAAGCAGTACATGGCGGACCTATGTTTTAACTTTGGGTGGGGGGGGGGGGGGGGGGCACCTAAAAAATTTTTTTTAGCGTTATTTGCATGTGAAAATCCCCATCGCCCTCATAAAATTAGTGTTAACTCCTGATGTCGCCCCCCATGAAAACAATTCATGGGTCCACCACTAATTACAAGAAACCAATAACGTTATGCTGCTAGACGATTTATTAGATTCAATATATTTACAATAATGAGAAAACATGACTAATCAAGTGATAAGTTTTAGATAGGATCCTAATCGAAATTAGGAGTTGGCACAACCAGTAAAGGGGATTTCCGATGGAGTGTAAGGCCAGTGATCTCAGTCATGTCAATTTCTTCTCCTTTCACATTCTCTGGTAATGCAAAGTCATATTTGTACACCAAATTTGCTAAAGCGAGCTCGTTAACGACTATAGCAAACTGAATTGCAGGACACCCTCTCCTTCCTGCGCCGAATGGAATATACTCAAAGTTAAGCCCTTTATAATCGATAGAACTGTTTAAAAATCTCTCTGGACAAAACCTTTCGGGCTCCTCCCACTGCAAAGGATCTCTCCCTATTGCCCAAGCATTAACAATCACTTGTGTCCCTGCTGAGATGTTGTACCCCATTAGCTTGACATCTTGTGTTGATTCTCGGGAAATGAGTAATGGAAGTGGAGTATGCAACCGCAATGCCTCTTTAACGACAGCTTGTAAGTACGCCATTTTCTCTAAATCATCCTCGGTAACTATGGGTTTTCCATGGGCTATTTCTCTGACCTCTTTCTGTAACTTTTTCATTATTCTTGGGTGCCTTATTAGTTCACTAATTGCCCACTCAATGGCTGTGGATGTGGTATCGGTTCCAGCAGCAAACAAATCCTACAAGCAATACGAAGTTCAAACATTCTCAAACTAAAAAACAGAAATTATATTTATATATAGGCTATTTGTTTTATCTAATCATATTGAGATAAAACGCAATCTAATAAATAAACACATGTTAGTAGATACGCTGTTCGAAATTACCATGATGGCAGCTTTGATGACATCTCTATTAAGCATAAACTCGGTATTGTTTTCTGCTTGAATATCTAGTAAGATGTCAACTAAATCTTGGCCTTTGTCATTTCCATTTCCACCACCCCCACCATTATTTTCTTACTTACATGTTCTTCAAGAACTCTCTCAAGAAACTCGTCAAATTCTTTCGCAACTTTCTTCGTTCTGTTCTCTAAACCGCTCAATCGGTCCACCCATGACAACCAGGGAATATAGTTTCCGATTGAAAACGAACCAAGAAGATAAGTAAACCTTACCAACAAGTCCTTAAACTTTGCCCCTTCATATGTTTTCCCTAAGGCCACCCTACAAATTACATTATTCGTAAGCGAATTCAGCAACTCACCTAAATCAACTACCGATCCACAACTTTTACCAGTTATATCGATCATAACACGGATTTCTTGTTCTCTCACTTGTCGAAATGATTGAACTCGTTTACTACTTAAAAGTTGGAGCACCGCTATGCTCCTCACCTGCCTCCAATACTCTCCATAAGGTGAAAATGCTATGTCCTTAGATCCATAAGTAAGTGTGCCGGGGATACTTAATTTGGGTCGGCTTGCGAAGATTAGATCATGGGTTTTCATGATTTGGCATGCTGTTTCAGCCGATGAGACTACAAGCACAGGCACACTGCCTAGTTGAATGAGGGTGAGTGGACCATGTTTTTGAGTTAAGGTTTTGAGAGCGCGGTGTGGGTTTGAGCCTAGTTGATGAAGGTTTCCAATAATTGGAAGCTTTCGTGGGGATGGTAATCTGCTTTTCTTAGGGTTTGAAGAAGATGAAAGCCATTTGAAAGTAATGAAGAGCGATATTACAATGAAGGCTGGAATAATTGAAGACACTGAGAGTTGCAATTGGAGAAACATTCATGTTAGAATGATAAGTGTCTAACCAATTAACATTGTGAACTCAGAAGTACGAATATGTTAGTAATTAGAGATATCTGTTGATAATGTTTGTTTTGTTGATAATATTTTGAGTGGCATACATATGACATCCAACAAAACAATATCTGGATTTTTCTAATAGACGGATTTTGTTGAGATATATTTATGTTTTGGAACATAATTAAATTTGCAACCCTTGCACCCATAGAAAATTTAATACATCCTAAATGTATGTTATGTTTTTTTTTTTTTTTGGATATTGGTTTTTTATACTTCTAACTTTCACTCATTGGATGATAACACTCCAAACTAATGATTTGTCTCCTACCACTCTCAAGTTGTAACTTGTTTTCTTCTGTCACTCCCGAATTTAACGTACCCTAACTCCGTTAAATTTTTTGTTAACGTGACATTTTTTTCTAATATGGCATGCTATGTGGAAAATACCTTCTTATAAAAAAACCTAAAAAACAAATAATATATATACATATGCATGCACACATATATATATATGCATAGACACAAACACCACCACCGTCTACAACACCACCACCACCACAAACCTTCACCACTTTCGACCTATATCACCACCTTCATCACCACAAGCAAATACCACTACAAATACCACCACCATCTGCACCACCGCATCGGCCTCCACTATCGTTGGTTTCAGCCACTGCCTTCATCACCACCGCCAACCTCCACCGCCATCACCATCACCACTAGCCTTCACCACCACCACTACCGTAAGCAGCTACATTAAAAGCCAAACGTAGACCAGCTCAATTTACTTTGCTAAAATTCAATTTTCTTGTTTATAGTTTAAATACATTAGCATAGAGCTTTTGATCGGGATAAAGAAACGAGTATAATGCATGTTTATTACCTAAAATCACTGCTCTAATGTTAACGATGGAACTCGACGGAAAAACGCAGTGGCGGCAACATTCTCATTTGAGCTTGGGATTTTGACCTCATTCATCGTTATCCAACCATCCATCACAATCTGCAACACTTACAAATTGATTCGATGATATCTGAACCATTAAATTGATTCGAACATGACCGACAATGACGAAGGCGGTGGAGGCTGCTGGTGGTGGCATGGTGAAGCGGTGAGTCTAGCGATGGTGGTGAAGGTGTCGATAGAGGCCGGAAGTGGTGGAGGTTTGTGGTGGTAGTGGTGGTGTAGACGATGATACTGGTGGTGGTTATGTACTTGTGTCTATATATATGTGTGTATATGTATGTATATATATTATTTGTTGTTTTGTTAGTTTTTTTAATAAGGTATTTTCCACATAGCAAACCACATCTACAAAAAATGCCACGTTAGCAAAAAAACCTAACGGGGTTAGGGTCCGTTAAGTTCGGAAGTGATAAAAGAAAACAATTTACAAGTTGGGAGTGGTGGGAAACAAATCGTTAGTTGGGAGTGTTATTGTCCAACGGGTGAAACTTGGGAGTATTAAAAACCAATATCCCTTTTTTCTTTAATAACCAACGAATAAAATCCGGCTACCCGAAATAACAGAATGGCAGAAAGCGACTACATACACCCGTAATCGTAGACGGTGAATGTAACATTCGTCAATTATCGGAACTGAAAACCCGACCCGTTCTAAAATTTATTATTATTATTACTGGTGGTGGTAGTGGTGGTTGTGGTGGTGGTGGTATTTTCGGATCTTCGTTATTAAATAAAATGACGAATTTTTTTTATATCATTCAATTATCGCGTCTCATTTTATTAACTTATGCCATTAACCCGTCGCTCGCATTTATGTCATCCGTATTAATCGTTTAGTTCGTTAAGACCAATTTACATTCACAAAAGAAAATTACTTTATTAGTTATTACTAGTTTGTTTTAATTTGCAGTCCATTTTAAATCAGTTTGAAACTTTAGGGCCTAGTCTTGCCATTTTCGCAAAATTCCTATTTCTTTCTTGCCATCTCTTCCTAGAGCATCGATGTTTACAGCTAGCCAGCCCCCTCTTGATTGATTGATCCTTAAATCACGTGGGTTTACTTGATTAATTGATATTCACCATTCCTAAGATGGTAGTGGCAATCTACAACGTCATTCTACGTTAATCTTGACCAAAATCGTTCAATTCATCATCAATGCGTGCTTAAAATTCGGAATCCCTAATTTATGATTTAATTCTCCACCTAACGAACTTGACTATATATTGAACCTCTGCAAATCGTGTAACATCCTAGAAAATTTTGTAATTATTTTGGACTAATAATGCTAACTTTGAAAGTTGAAAAATTAAAAAAATATTTTCAAGATAAGTAATGGAAAAAAAATGAGATTAGAAAGACACAAAGATATCTCATGATAAGAAAGTAAGAAGTTTCATTCCACATGAAAAGATGGAAGAAAATGTAATCACTTCACATGGGTATAAATAAAGAAGGAAACTTTTATCCTATATGGAAAGAAGAAAAGAATTGTAAGCTCATTATAAGGAAGAGAGTTTTCATAGTAATGTTCTTATATGGCATCCATAGTCCCAGTGGAGGGTGCGAAGCACCTGACGCGCACGGACACGGACTCGGACTCGGGCGTAATGTGGCGTTTTGATGGCGCACTTTGCACTTCGCACGGTCGTATCGCCGAATAAGGGCCGTTTTAGTATTTTTGCAAAATGAAAGTATGACCAAAAAGTGACAAGTTATCAAAGACAAGGGACTAAAAGTGAAAATCTGATTTCAGGAACCCATCGCGCTATGCAATGAGCCCAGGAGCAAGGCCATCATGCTACGCGATGGAGTTGTATGATGCATCAGACACGTGTCGCGATGGGGAGACACGTGGCTGAAGCTAGGGCTGAGTCAGCAGCCACGCGTCATTCCCCTGACATCACGCTACACGATGCCCAAGAAGAAGGGACCATCGCGTCACGCGATGGTACCCAAAATCAGCTATAAAAGGGGAGGGGTACGACACTTCCCATCACACACCAAACACCATCACTTTCACACACTTACCCTTGGTTTGCATGCCAACCTCGTAGTACGTTCCAAGCCCCGAAGTTCCGACAGTTTGAACCTCAATACCTAATAGAAAGTAGAGGTACCGCCCATACAAGCTTAAGCATACAAACTCCAAATACCCGCGTAAGGTAGGGGTTCTGCCTAAATATTATTTTATTATTATATTATATGGCTTAGACCATAGTCAGGGGTATAACCCAAACCTTGATCATAATTATGTTTACAAAAGCTTTATACATGCAAAGGTTTGAGCTAAAATAATGTTTTTTTCGTAACTAAGAAACATAAGCTTTTATATATAAGAAGATATAGTCAGAAATAGTTTCTTCATAATTAAGAAACATGACATGCAAAAGATATAGTTTTCTTCGTGATTAAGAAACGTAGATTTTATATACCAGGGTTATAGTTATTCAATGTTTCTTCTTGAAGAAGAAACCTATTAATAGATTTTTCTTCACGAAAAATAAACTCAGCACATGATTTGTAAGTAAATGAAAAGACTACGAGTCTAAATATTTTATTCAATCAAATGATCAGTCAAGGTTTAAAGCTATCAAAACCAGACTAAAGGTTTGTAACTGGATCAAGAGACGATCTGGGTATTTATACAAACCTATTTTATTACAGATCAATCATCATTCATTCACAAAGGTTTTCAAACGAGATCACCACATCATTTAGAAAAGACAATCACAATCACAAGTGAATACGTTAAACCTTTTTCAGTCAGTCATTAAGATAAACGGGTTGTTTATCTTAAACAGTCAGTCAAATGTTTGCATGAGATTACGTGATCTCTAAAATCTTAAGGGATTACGTGATCCCTATGTCACAAGGTAGAAATAAAAGCAACTCAGACCGAGTACACATGTGTCTAGATCCAAACATAACTATCTAGTCTTTCAATCAAGGCTGCCTGGCCGCAGGCTAAACAGTCATAATGAAAGTTCTCCAATGGGCATCAGTTCTCGGAGAACCATAATTGTGTGTGTATGGCAGTGCCACAAGTTCCCATAAATAAGAGACGTTTCTGTTGAGTTTGTTCCGAAACTATCTTGTTAGTCAAAAAATTCATAAATGTTTTTAGAGTCAACGATTCACCAGCACATCGCTGATGTAACACCCCGGCTTTAAGCGGAATACGCCCGGGTGTAACGTACAGATCATTCATAAGCTCGTAACGCTATTAACGTGACATTAATTATAATTAATTCATTTCATTTCATCAAAAATACACACATTGTTCATAAATAAAAGAAAACGATAACACTTCATCGAAAAAGTAAACAAGTTCTTTATTTCAAATATCCTAAGGCAAACTAATGATCTTCGTCCTTAGCACACCATCGGTTTAACCTGTAACACGTTGAAAATAATATATTTTGTCAACAATTAAGTTGGTGAGTTTTCATAAGTTTTTGCGTATACATATATATAGGAAACTCGCGATTCAATGATCATCATGCAATATATATGCAAGCAGAAAGTAAATGAAATCAAATAGTGTCGTCCTCCCGTTCATTTAGCCGAAGCCGTTAAATTCGGGGAAATGAGAACCACCTTACGTAAACAACCGGAGTCGTAACGTTAGACGGCGCAGGTACGTCCCGTCGGACCCTCCCACTATGTGTATGCATTTGCGTTTGCGTAACTTCCCCAAGAAAACAATAAACACGTTGTAAGAAAGTTCACGTATAATCATAAACAATATGTACAAATAATATTAACATGTACGACATAAGTGAATCAGTTTGTAAACAATCACATAACTAACGAAAGAAAAACTTGTGACGTGCTACCCCAAAAATATTATAAAACGTTAAAATGGGGTTATGAAGAACTCACTTGGAATACGGAATACGGTAACGAGAAGACGGTTCAGATTAGAGCAAACTAGTTGGTCCCGCGAGAATTTCTGACAATTTGTCCTAATTATTAAAGAGTGGATAAAATAAATACTTGAATGAAAGAAACGAACAAAACACAAGGAGATGGGCTTATAACGGGTTTGGGGTCGTTAATGCATTAGTTATATGCCATATAAAATTGGTAAAGGTGTAATTAAATTTTTTTATTAATTTTAATTATTAGAAAAATAATTGAAAGGTTATATTTGTTTATTAGAGGAAACATTTAAAAATATGAATGCTGACTTTTCTATAAAAACGATTTAGGTGATAGTTTAATGAAATTTTATTTAGAAAGATAAGTAGCCCATTTATAATAATAATAATAATAATAATAATAATAATAATAATAATAATAATAATAATTATTATTATTATTATTATTATTATTATTTAGGTATAAAAGGTATAGATATATAAATGATTATATATATTATGTATATAAATATACTATTTTATATAAATATTTATATATGAAAAAATATTATTTTAGAACATTATTGGGGTTCGGTTCGCTTAAACAAGTGTAGACAATATTGTGTTTTTATGTAATTTAGTTAATAATTTTTAATCAAACAAGATAACAAAATAACTACAAAAACAATAACACCGAACCAGGGGAGGTTCGAACCTGCGCCCCTGGCCGGGTTTAGCTTGGCCCCCGAGTGCACTAGCCAACTGTGCTAGTGGCCATGTTGGTTTTATTACGGAAAGAAAATATATAACAATTAATACCAATAATCCCCTAATTCATATAAACCCAAATTTGGTATAATCCCAAATGAAAGTCTTGTCCTCTCTGTCGATTAAAATTGACAGAGGGGTTTTAACAATCGCCAAAAACCGACCATAACCCATATAATAGTTACCTGAAACGATTACGAATTGTAAGAGAACGGCTAGTTAGGGTTTCAGCCGTAGGATGAAACAAACGTGGTCCAGAACTAATTCAACGATGCAATTAGGATGGGGCTTAGGTTCGTAGAGTGCTAGAGAGTGTGAGGGACAAGTTAATTGCGTTTTGTTGAGTATTTATAGGGTCAAGAGGCCAAATTCAGTCCGCGGCTCGAGTTAAAGATTTTGATTACAATTGATTCGTCTTGGCTGTCAATTACTCGTTGTTTCCATAAGGACGACTGGCATGGAGGTTAAGCATTCATAAACTTTGGATTTTGCGGGTCAAATGAAGCAAAAATAGGGGGGGTGTCGGGTTGTTGACGGGGGAAGGAGAAGAGAAAAGAAAAAAAATATATTTTTCAAAAATATTTGTAAACTAGTCTCTGTAGTTTGGGTTGGGTCCAGAAACTGATTAAACTAAAGTTTAGGGTCCAAAAGTGCATATAATTGATACTTTAACGATCTACGAAACGTTAACACGTGAAACACAATAATGACAAAATCGTATGACATAATTCATACCTTGACGTAATAAATAATATTTGGTTACAAGACGGAAAAATAAAACAAATACAATTATAAAAGAAAAAAAAAAAGACGAATGTCACAGCATTCCCAACTTTTAGGAAATTTCGTCCCGAAATTAGGAATTAACATTCGTAGCAAAAAGATTGTAAGGCCCCGATCCCGGTAGCCTTACATTCGGTGTTGGGTTTACTCATAAACTCAGTTTGTTACAGCGGAAGTCTATACCAATTGCAGCGGAAATTTAAACTTTTATAAAATACTTCTATTTCTAACTAGATCTTCAATATGGATAGCCTCGTATGCGCCTCAAGCTTGCCATGTCATCGATAATACCTGCATGCATACTAAAAGTCAGCTACACGCTGAGTGAGTTCTAACATTTCTATCTTTTAATTAAATTTGGATTTATATATTTAAATCACAGTCTTTATTCATACGCAACGTAGCATTCGTCTATAACTAATCCCGTACGTACTTGTTCATACTCGAGCCTTCTATTCTTACGTGCTCGAACACAGTATAGGCTTTTAGTCCTTTATTGTTTTCGTGCATGTGCTTTTCCGTCCCTACACTCTACACAAGTATTAGTAGGGCTTGCTCCCTAACTCTCTCTATTCTATACACTACCATTCAAACATCTAAATACATAATGAATTAATACATAATCACGTTCTTATAAGATATATATAATTAATTACAATTACATATATCTATTCTTTCACATACGAGTATGCATACAGCCCCGTGAATATCTGAAAATCGGATTTTAACGACGAGTATGAACAGCAACTTCGCCTGACGAACTGAAACTTTCTGCAGATCTGAAAATCGGATTTTAACGACGTTTTTGACGATTTAAAGGCTTAAACACACTGATAGGAGGCTAGAATGAGCAAAAACACCACAAACTCGTCCCGTGAATACCCGATCTGAAAACTTCGCCTGACGAACTGAAACTTTCTGCAGATCTGAAAATCGGATTTTAACAGCAACTTCGTCTATAACTAATCCCGTACGTACTTGTTCACGGGACGAGTATGAACAGCAACTTCGCCTGACGAACTTAAACTTTCTGCAGATCTGAAAATCGGATTTTAACGACGTTTTTGACGATTTAAAGGCTTAAACACACTGATAGGAGGCTAGAATGAGCAAAAACACCACAAACTCGTCCCGTGAATACCCGAAATGAGACGAATTCTACACCCGCGTGAATATCCCGAACCACACAATCGAGCAAAAGCTCTGATACCAATTGTAGGTTCCCCGGACGGATCACACGAGATATCCCGATATACACAGGTGCGGAATCCCTGTGTAGATCGTTACGGACGTAGAATATTAGCTTACGAACACACGAACACGATACGAACAAAACCACGTTATATTAATAACTCAAACCGAGATACTTACAGACTCTCGACCTCACGTCAATAGACTTACTGAAATACACGTAAATAACCAACTCGATCAACCAAAACTCTAACCCGTAAACAGTAAACTGTAAACTATATAAATACACGACAACTTCGCCTCAGGCGAAGTTGTCCGTAACTTCGCTCGTTCAACAAGTTCGCCTAGGCGAACTTGTCAACAACTTCGCTTGGTTAACAAGTTCGCCTAAGCGAACTTGTCAACAACTTCGCTTTTACAAACAAATACACAAACAATATTACAGACTCGATTACAGACATTAGACATATGAACTACTGACATCTATGCACCAACAAAACACGATGACGAATTTATCGAGGTAGGGTTACAGACTCGATTCATGAGATCCATGAACACTGCTGGCGCATTTGTTAGCCCGAAAGGCATAACTAAGAACTCGTAATGGCCGTAGCGAGTCCGGAATGCGGTTTTTGGGATATCCTCCTCCTGAATTCTAACCTGATGGTATCCCGATCTAAGATCTATTTTTGAGAAGTCGCTCGCACCTTGTAGTTGGTCGAACAGATCATCGATTCAGGGAAGAGGATACCTATTTTTGATTGTCAACTTGTTCAGCTCCCTGTAATCAATGCACATTCTAAGGCTTCCGTCCTTCTTTTTCACGAATAGTACCGGTGCACCCCACGGGGAATAACTAGGACGTATAAATCCTTTATCCAACAATTCTTGCAATTGGTTGGATAATTCTTGCATCTCTGATGGTGCAAGTCGGTAGGGTGCCTTAGCAACAGGGCCAGCTTGAGGTAATAGATCGATTCTGAATTCGACCTGCCGGGTTGGCGGTAATCCAGGAAGTTCTTCTGGGAAGACTTCTGGAAATTCGCGTACCACTGGAATATCATCCACCCGTTTCTCCTCAGAATCAGTGGCCGTCAAGCTTGCTAGATACGCCACGCATCCTTGGTGTATGTATTTTAACACCTTGAGGTGGGATATAAATGGTATCATTGTGCCTGACTTTTCTCCTTGCACTAATATCTCTTCGTCATCCGACACCCGGATCTTGACGATTTTCTTTTCACAGTTTATTTCTACTTTGTTACGTGCTAACCAATCCATTCCCACTATCACGTCAAAACTACCCAATTCTACCGGTAACAAGTCAATCGGAAGGGATTGATCGTTCAGAATAAAAGGGCAATTCCGAACTATCTGATTAACTATCATGGTTTTACCGTTAGCGACTTCTACGGTGTAAGGTTCTATGGTTTCACTAATTGGGAGGTTTGCTATCGACAGGAATCTAACGGAGACAAAACTTCTATCGGCGCCCGTATCAAATAATACAGAAGCGTAATGATCAGAGACGAGGAATGTACCTGTCACTACGCTGGGGTCCTGGCGTGCTTCGTTCGCCCCCATCACGAATGCTCGGCCTCGCGCCGGATTGGACGACGATGCCTGACCCGCGGTTTGCCGCCCATTTCCTCCCTGGTTCAGCTTCGGACAGTTTCTCTTGAAGTGATCTGTGCCACCGCATTCAAAGCAAGCACGACTGGTGGTCATCACTTGATTTCCTTGTGGGTTTTGTTGTCGGGCTGATTGGGTCCTAAATGGCTGCGCACGGATAGGTTGCGGTTGTCGGTTCAGGTTGTTCAGATTTGTCCTACAACTCGGTGCGTAGTGCCCAATCCTGCCGCACCGGTGGCACACCACCTCTTTGCACATGCCACCATGGTGGTAACCGCATTTCCCACACTTAGGAAACGTTCCCTTCTGCGGTTCTTGCCTTCCGCCTGAACTAGTCATGGCGTAGTTCTGGGCAGTAGGCCTAGCACGTTTATTTTGCTGCTTTTCCTGGATCCTATAGTCATGTGTACCCCGCTTTCCCCCAGCTGACTCTCCCACCACCTTCAGTGACCCGCTCCTTACGAAATCATACGTGACGATACCAGCTTGCGTCACCGCACCCTCATACGTCTGGTGTCCCCCAGAATTGACTATACTCCTTACAACTTGAGTTAGCCCCCAAATATAACGCTCAACCCTCTTCGACTCTGGGGTGACCAACCATGGTACCAAACGCGACAACTCGTCAAACCGGTTCGTATAACCCAAATGGTCTGCCCCCTGCATCTCCAGGTTCCACAATTCATTTTCTAATTTTTGCAATTCGTTTTTCGGGCAGAAATGTTCCAGTACAAGAGCCTTGAGCTCTGTCCAGGTCATGCGGTTTGTCGCCGCCTGACCCCGGGTCTGCACTATCGTGTTCCACCATGTCAATGCATGGTCCGTGAATGTGCAGGTAGCATACTTAACAACACAATCCTCGGGGCAGTTGCTGATATTCACAACGGATTCTATTTTCTCCATCCACTTAACCAACCCATTTGGTCCTTCAGACCCGCTAAACTCTAGAGGTTTGCACAACATAAAGTCTTTGATCGAACATCCCCTGGATGCACGAATCGGTTCAGTACGGTTCGTCTCTACCGTAGGTATAGGGCCATTACTGTCTGTAACGACCACCCTAGGCGGTGCGTCATTACTCGGAATCGTGTTATCATTCTGTGGAGGATTAACATTTTGTTCCCCGTCATTATTGGTGGTCGTTTGATTGCTCGGAGGGGCTGGATTGGTCGAATTGTTAATACTGGCGGCGATGCGCGATACTATATCCGGTATCGCCGCCTCTAACTGTTGAGCAATCAAACGGCTCACGTCCACTTCCGACAATTGGGCTGAACGTTTTGGTGCCATTCTACACAACATCAAGAAAATATATATAATTAATACAAGTTCCAATCATAAAACACAACAAACATTCCATTCATTAATAAACATTAGTACATTTTACATCCATGTCAGTTCACATACGTTTCCTGTCATCATTACATAAGTTAAGTTTTCCTACATAGGGCCTATGTCGGCATCATCTCGACATAACCCACAATGGGTCAGTGCTTGAATGATACCCAAAAGTATCTATAACGATATACCCCAAAAGAGACCCCCTAAGGGCCAGTGGTTGTATTATAACTACCCAAGATTCACTCTATGTTAGCATCACCACTAACTGCTTACACAGAGTATCAAAAAGCGGTCCCTGTCTACTCCCATCCTAACACAACTAAACACGGTGGTATACCAAACCCACCAACACCGCCACCAACACCACCATCACAGCCAGCATAACCCGGATCCGCGTCTCCATCCGGCCGATCATCCACTGGGAGTATGAGCACTCCCTCTTCAGCTGCGAAATCGCATACTGGTGGTCCAGTATGCAGTCCCCTAGGTACATCCGCCTCTGTACCCCCACCGTCAAGGCGGCGGAGTGCTCATTCACCTGTTCGGTGAGCACTCCTAGCCACGCCGCCGCGTCCCTCTCCTGCCTAGGGAGACCCCACACAGGTGGAGTCACAGGCTCGGGCTGGGAGCGGGAGGACTCGCCCCTGCGGGTAGCAGGTCTGGGTGGGGGCGAGGTAGGTGGGACCTGCGGAACACTGATCCGCGCCGTGAGGCGGGGTCCGAATCCGGGAGGGATAGGGACGGCCTATGGTGCGGGTGGGGTAGGAGATCTAGCAATCCTGGCAGGGGAGGACTGGCTAGAGCTCCTAACACTAGCCTCGCTAGGCTCAGAGCTGGATGATACGGGGAGGCTCCCAGAGTTCCCGGAGCTGACTTCCTCCGGGTCCTCCTCCATCGATACACTAGGTGTTCTTGACATTCTAACATGCACACAAGTTAACAAACATATAGTTCTTTCCATAGTGTAAATCGTAATCAAATTAATATACACTTACTTATACAACTTGACCACACACAATATTATCATATATTTGCACATATGTTGCCAATTTTACCTATTAAAGTCCCCCGTGACTTCCCCTGAATTCCCTCGTGCGGACAAGTCTGTTATTATGTTCCGGACCATAATAACTCACTTGTCCATCCAAGTTCATCCAGACCTCGTCACAATAAATTATTAGTTGATATTCAGATCCTATAACACTTGAGCTACTGGTTATATTTTAGGTATCTTTTAAAGACATCCTAATTCTTTATAACCAATGGCTCTGATACCAAGTTCTGTAACACCCCGTAACCGCAGCGGAAACGTACACGGGATGCAACAGACACATCTGATATCAACAGCATTGCTTATAAAGAAAACACCACTACAATAATTTAAACGTATTACATTGTTCTGAGTTTCGTTACCGACTAGGCGTTATCACATAAGTTTTACCAATAGTACGTTAACATGTTTAAAACAAAATATAGACCCCTAAGCTTCCACAAAATAGCACACATCATCAAGCACGTATCACTCATTCCAATTTGGGTGTACCTAGAAAGCATGTAAAGAAAACGGGTCAACTACGAATAGTTGGTGAGTTTCACTAATTTAAATAAACCATGACAAATCATTTTAATAATCATAAATTAATGATGTAATTATGCTGAGCCTACAAGTGAAACTCTGTTAACCCAGAAACACATTTAATAACCTCTGGGGACACTGTTAACCCAGAAACACGTTTAATAACCTCTAGGGACACTGTTAACCCAGAAATACATTTAATAGCCTCTGGGGACACTGTTAACCCAGAAATACATTTAATAACCTCTGGGGACACTGTTAACCCAGAACACTGTTTCGGGCCTTACAATATTAGCAACTCAGACAATTACCATCTTAATACCTTACCGTACGATTCCCGTACAATAAACATTATATAAATACATTCATTTCCATGCGATCGGCATGTACTTAAACACTTTGATAAAAAACATGCTTTCCGCCCCGGGAAAATATTTAAAACAGTTCAATAAAAAAGGGCTCGTGAAACTCACATTTTTTGTGAGCAAGATGTAATACTGTGAACAGCTACCGGCCCGGATCTGTAATACGATCCCTAAGTCGTTACTACGCAATTTCTATTAATATAACTTAAATTCGTGTTAACCGGTACGTCTGGGGACACTGTTAACCCAGTACCGTACACGATCCGGGGACAATGTTAACCCCGAAACACTTCTCAGGACTTAGATTGTGATATCACTTAGAGTTCTCTAGTCAAAATTACCATTAGTTTGTTTTCTCGTTTTGCGTGCCTAGCACGGTTAACCGTCTTTATGTTTTCAAAAAATGAGTTTGGTCACATACGACCCGAAAATAGTTGTTACTGATATTTTAATTAAAGTGGTGAAATTAGAGCTCGGTTTAGACACCCCGTTTGGCCGCGGGGCCCGTTTCCGTCTTTAGTATACCGGAAACTGCTAAATCGGGTAAAATTACCCAAATCATCCGAATTACTTTCGGATGATTTATTTTTACTTGATTAACTTAGTTTCATGAAAATAGTTCATTTTTAGGGTTTTTATACACCAGTCAGCTCGCTTAGGCGAACTTTGCCGGTTTACACGTTTTAAGCTTTAAAAGTTTGTTTTTAAGTTCCATTTAGCACAAATAATTATCCGTTTAGTCTCGGATCTTGAAATTTTGCACAAATAAGTTTTTGACAGTAAGGAATTTTATAAAAATATTTCCAGAATTAATTTTTATATTTAACATTTATTTATCTATTTTTAAACGTCATTTAAACACCAAATATGTCGAAAATACCAAACGACCTTAGAAAAATCCCAAATTTTTCTGGGATGACTCTTGCCATCCACATAGTTCCCAGTAATTTTTACAGAACCAAAAACTCATTTTTTATGCCATTTTCACCAAAACCGAGCTAGAAAACCCTAGATCTCATTTTACCGAAAAGCCTACTTAGACTTCTCCAATGGACCTGAAATTTTGTGTGACTTTTATATGTTATAAAAAGCTTATCTGAATTTTTCCAGAATTTTTCATGATGTTTAGCTATTTTTCACCATTTTTAGCCAAAACCGAGCATTAAATTCACCAAATATTCATCATTTATCCAAAAATTACCAAAATTTCACAGATCTCATATTTTCATGTGTAGATCATCTCTGTGAAATGTCATGACTCAACTCTAAGTCTACCACAATCTGTCCAAATCTTACAAATCATACGAAAAACCGAACTACCTTGTGTTTCTAGCTTTAGATCGCAAAGATCTTGCTTTCTAGTCTTTGCTAGCAACTAGATACAACACCTACAAGCACAACAACACCACACCAAGCAATTTATACCCACAATCAAGCCATTTCTTTCATGGTTTCGGTTAAGACATCAAAACTAAGATTTTAACCGTAAAAATTCGTTTTTGACTCTTTTAACTCCTTTCTTGGACCAAGATCCCTTGTATAACTTGTATACATCACTTGATCATGCAAGAATCGGTTTCATCTCGGGTTTTCACCCATTTTTCACTTGAAACTTCATTCTCTTGCAAACAACTTAAGATCATGGAATCAAAACTATGAATCAACCATTATAACCATGTTTTTACCTTATGATTCTTGTTAAAAATCAAGGATTTGGATGAATGTTGATGAGTGTTGAGAGGATTGTGGAGTTGGGGTGTTAGAAAAAAGAAAATGAAATGTGTGTGTGTGTACTAATGGACCGATCGATCCATGTAAGGTGTGGGGTGGGGCCCACATCTTCAACCTTGGCCACACATTTGGATTGTGTAATCCGGATAATGTTGTGGATAATCTGGTTTAGTTCGTTTTTCGGTTAAACGTTTAATTCCGCTCAAAACGAGGCCAAAACGGTCGTTTTTCGGCTTAAAATTTAAATTTATATAAAACCGATTTAAAAACTTTAAAAACTTAAACCATGACATTTATTGACTTAACACATCATATTGTCGGTAATTGTGCATCTTTTTCGGCTTGATCGATCGTCTCTTGCTTGGTTTGATGTTAAAGGTTTCGTTTATCGTACCGACGTACTAATAAATCGAAATCCTTTTTCTGTGCTATAATTCACTTATCCCGAATCTTTAATACTTTGTACACATCACTAAACATTATATATTTCGTCTATAATGTAATCCCCGATTCGTTCGGGTTTCAATAACCGTTCATCGATTAATCGTAATTTCAATACGACTAGCTGTATATTCGAGTATAATTCGTACTGTGAATCTTATATACTCGTATAAACACATTATAATTCATATATTCAGTATTAAATAACACGTAAATAGTATATTCCGGCTAGGGTATACCTGAATTTGCCGGAATCGTTACATGGAGTCTCCACCGGCCCAGGTGCATCGGAGAAGCAGCCCAGGGAGTTCAGCACAGGCCGAGAGACAGCAGCTACCGAGTGAGATGCCGAGAGTCTACAAGCCCAAAGTACCATACCCCGGAAGACTCCGCCGAGACAGAGATGAGGAGCAGAGTTCCAAATTTCTTAATCTTTTGAAGCAGCTTCACCTTAACATTCCTTTCCTTGAAGCACTGACTCAGATGCCTAAACACGCGAAATTCCTCAAGGATATTCTTTTGAATAAGGAAAATCTTGCTGAGGTCGCTTCCATCCCATTGAGTGCTAGCTGTTCTGCTGTCTTACAGCGAAAATTACCGAAAAAGATGGCCGATCCAGGGAGTTTCACGATTCCCTGCATCTTGAGTGATGATACGGTTATTCATGCGATGGCCGATCTCGGTGCCAGCATTAATCTCATGCCGTATTCTGTGTATCGCAAGCTGGGACTAGGCGAACCGAGGCCTACCAGGATAAGTATCCAGCTTGATGATCGTTCTGTGAAATACCCTCGAGGGGTGGTCGAGAACATGCTGGTTCGTGTTGACAAGTTCATCTTCCCGGTGGACTTTGTCATTTTGGACATGAACGATGATGATAGCGTATCGCTTATTTTAGGCCGACCATTCCTTGCCACTGCACAGGCGTTGATCGACGTCTGCGAGGGTAAGTTGATTTTGAGAGTTGGGGATGAGAACGTCACCTTTGACGTTCGACAGTCACTGAAACACCCCAAGTCTGCTGATGACTCCCTGTACTTTATTGATACCAACATGGAGCATGTTGGTGAGTTTTTCAGCGAGATCTGTGGAGGATCTTCCTCCAACACTCAGATTCTCGATAGGGACATTCCAGAGATTGAGATGGTTGTCATGACCGACCAGTCAACGGAAGATGACGCCGAGTCACATCACCCTGAGTCTGAAGTGTCTGCTGAGATCGTACGTGACGATCCGATGGACCGACCTTCTGTCGAGAGCCCCCTCCTTCCTTAGAGCTTAAGGATTTACCTGCCCATCTGGAGTACGCGTTTTTGGACGAGGAGAGGAAGTTACCGGTTATTATCGCATCTGCTTTGACGGAGGTCGAGAGAGAGAGATTGTTGAGGGTGCTTCGAGAGCACAAGGAGGCCATTGCATGGAAGATTATCGACATCAAGGGTATCAACCCTTCGTTTTGCACGCATAAAATCCTCATGGAGGATAATTATAGGACTGTCGTTCAGCCGCAGCGGCGGCTTAATCCGAAGATGCAAGAGGTCGTGAAGAAGGAGATCATCAAACTCCTTGATGCGGGGATCATTTTCCCCATTTCCGATAGTTCGTGGGTTAGTCCAGTCCAAGTGGTTCCTAAAAAGGGTGGCATGACTGTCGTCACCAATGAGAGGAACGAGCTCATTCCTACTAGGACTGTGACCGGTTGGAGAGTCTGCATCGATTACCGCAGACTGAATGATGCCACGAGGAAAGACCACTTTCCTCTACCCTTCATTGATCAGATGTTGGAGCGTTTGGCAGGTCAGCAGTACTACTGCTTCTTAGATGGTTTCTCCGGGTACTTTCAGATTTCTGTTGCTCCCGATGACCAGGAGAAAACCACGTTTACCTGCCCGTACGGTACGTTTGCCTATCGACGTATGCCGTTCGGACTGTGTAACTCTCCAACCACATTTCAGAGGTGCATGGTGGCTATATTTCATGACATGATCGAGGAATCCATGGAGGTGTTCATGGATGATTTTTCTGTTTTTGGGAGTTCTTTCGATCAGTGTCTCTCCAACCTTGAGAGGATGTTGGCCCGATGCGTTGACACCAACCTAGTTCTTAACTGGGAGAAGTGTCACTTCATGGTAAGCGAGGGCATCGTTTTGGGGCATCGTATTTCAAGTGCGGGGATAGAGGTCGACCGAGCGAAGGTCGATACCATCTCTAATCTTCCCCCGCCCACTTCCGTGAGATCCATCCGGAGTTTTCTGGGTCATGCCGGGTTCTATCGCCGGTTCATTAAAGACTTTTCTAAGATTGCGAGACCCATGACCAAACTCTTGGAGAAGGATGCCCCATTCGTGTTTTCTGAGCAGTGTATCGAGGCGTTTGATCTTTTAAAAGACAAACTCGTTAACGCCCCAATCATGATTGCTCCCGACTGGTCGCTTCCCTTTGAGTTGATGTGTGATGCCAGTGATTTCGCAGTCGGAGAGGTTCTTGGACAGCGGAAGGATAAACACTTCCATCCGATTTACTATGCGAGCCGGACCCTGAATGGTGCACAGGAGAGTTACACCACCACCGAAAAAGAGCTTTTAGCTGTGGTGTTTGCATTTGACAAATTCAGGTCCTATCTTGTTCTGTCCAAGACAATTGTGTACACGGATCATTCTGCCATTCGTTATCTCTTTAGCAAACAGGATGCTAAACCACGCCTTATCCGATGGATCCTGTTGCTTCAAGAGTTTGATATTGAAATCCGTGATAAGAAGGGGGCCGAGAATGTGGCGGCCGATCATCTTTCGCGTCTTGAGGGAGCTGAGTTAGGAGAGCTGGGGGTCAGGATTAATGACCACTTTCCGACAGAGAGTCTTATGTTTGTTTCGGCTCAGGATGAGGGTTTCCCATGGTTCGCCGACTTTGCGAACTATCTTGCTGACAGGTACTACCCGAAGATGTCTTACCAGCAAAAGAAGAAATTCTTTGCTGATGTCAAGTTTTACCTGTGGGACGACCCGTATCTTTTTCATATAGGTGCTGACCAGTTGATCAGGAGGTGTGTTGACGTTAAGGAGGGATGGCGGATTCTGAGCCATTGCCATGTTGGACCGACAGGAGGTCACCACGGTGCTAGTTTGACGGCGAAGAAGGTGTTTGATTGTGGTTTTTATTGGCCTTCGATTTTTAAAGATGCGCACGCGTTTGTGAGGAGTTGTGATCGTTGCCAGCGGGTCGGCAACATTTCTTCGCGAAATGAAATGCCCCAGAATGCTATATAGGTTTGTGAGGTTTTTGATGTTTGGAGCATTAATTTCATGGGACCGTTTCCATCTTCGCGTGGGAACAAGTATATACTCGTGGCGGTTGATTATGTCTCGAAGTGGGTTGAGGCCAAGGCCCTACCCACGAATGATGCCCGAGTTGTACTCCGTTTTCTCAAGAGCCTTTTTGCTCGTTTTGGTGTCCCGAAGGCGTTGATCAGTGATAGAGGAACTCACTTCTGCAATACGCAGATGGAGAAGGCGTTGCGTCGCTATGGGGTCACCCATCGGCTTGCAACCGCCTACCACCCACAGACTAGTGGGCAGGTAGAAGTGAGTAACCGGGGGATCAAACGTATTCTTGAGAAAACGGTTGGTTCGAATCGTCGGGATTGGTCCGACAAGTTGGATGACGCGTTGTGGGCCTTCCGTACAGCCTACAAGACTCCGACCGGTTCCACACCGTTTCGGATGATTTATGGGAAATCCTGCCACCTGCCTGTCGAGTTGGAGCACCGTGCTTCTTGGGCCTTACAGAGGGTCAACTTTGATATGTCTGCCGCAGAGAGCACTCGTTTCCACCAGTTGCACGAGTTAGAGGAGCTGAGAGATCACGCTTACGCGTAGTCATTTTGGTATAAGGAGCGGACGAAGGAACTGCACGATAGGAAGTTGAAGGGTAGCAAGCAGTTCAAGTGTGGGGATTTGGTTTTATTGTATAACTCCCGGTTGAGGTTATTCCCGGGAAAGTTGAGATCCCAATGGTCGGGACCGTTCACGGTCACTGAGGTCTTCCCGTACGGCACTGTTGAAATAGAGGATAAAGGTGGGAAGTTTAAGGTGAACGGTCATAGATTGAAGCAGTACATAGGAGAGCCGGTGACTGATCAGACGGTCGAGGTATTCTACCTTGACGCGCTCTCCGTGACCTAGACGCGATGGATGCACACTCGGGAGACTGCCCGAGTTGTAGAGTTTGTATGTATGTATTTGTGTGATGCTATCTGTTTTCTTTGTTTATTTTCTATTTCAGGTTGTTCCAAGATGAAACCCCTCGTACTAAATCTCCATTCGAGTCGGTCGATTTAAGGAGTATCCTATTTATATAAAAAAAATGTTTATTTCTTTATGTTTTTGTTTTCCGTATTGTACGCCGCTACATGCGAGCGAGTTTGAGTTTTGCAGGTTACATTAGGCGCATAGTAGCTATGGTGGTGTTTTGGAACAGGTTCTCCCGAGGTTGCGGCCGCGAATGAAATGCTATACGGTCGTTTGGACACTACTCAGCTATTGAAGATTCTGCACACAAACCAGGGGAGTAACCCGTTCTTTGTTTTTACTCTTGTATATTATCTTTTTATTTTATGTTTTTATTTTTATTTTATTTCTTTTCCTTATCCTCATCGAGGACGATTTCGTTCTAAGTGTGGGGATGGGGTTTATTTTACTTAGTTGTAGAAAAATTTTTGAAAAAAAATAAAATAAAATAAAAATAATAATAATAATAATAATAATAATTTTTGAAAAATTGTCCCTTGAAATATGTTTTCTCTACGTTAAACAGGAAATGATATTATTACCGAGTAGTGTTTGTTTCATGATCTCTTGGTGTCTTTTAATATATATATATAATAAATAAGAACAGTGCACATTAGACCCGCACGTAATGTATGGTAACCAAACGGTTTAGACTCAGTAATCGTGTGTCGGTAGGCTCAGCCTTTGAGAATGAAAGGGCGGTTTGGTTGTTGACCTAATTGAACCTCTTAAATGGCCTGACTTTAGTGGGAAACATCTTAGGGGTTTTGTTTGTTTAACCAAGCTCTGGACAGGACTGGAATGAAAAGCCGGGTCATACTCAAGCCTCGAGTCACATGATCGTCTGTATATTATGTGTATAATCTTTTGTATATGTGTCTATTCCTGTGAAGCTCCGTACTTTGTTGCGCGGTGGCGCAGACCTGAACGTTGATGCTAGCAGAAGACAGTTTTGCTCGGCCCTCTATTGCGCGGTGGCGCAGATCTGAGCCTTGATGCATTTCTGTAGTTTCGTCCAACATGGTATAAAAAAAAGTGCAAAAAAGTCAAAGGCAGAAAAAAATTATTTTAAATCAAAACCACCATGAAGGAAACTATTGTCGGTCGATCTTAACCAAGCTAGAGTTTATAGGATTGTATATGAGTCAAAATGTTTTAATCATGTGGCAATAGGTTTAAGTCAAGTTGGGGTGGCTTGGCCCGGTAAAACCATAATGGAATTAGTGAAGTGGCAGCAGGGCTTTTGGGTGTGGGTTCCACTTAGTCATACAAATTAATAGAATTGTCACGCCTTATTTGCCTCGGTAAGTATTAGGGGCATGGGTTTAAAGTGGACAGAAATACCGGCAATCGACCTGATCTGGTTTATTAGGTGAAAGTTGGAAGGGGTAATGGGTCACTTGTTATAATACTTTAAAAAGAAAAAAAAATATTAATAATAATAGTAAATAAATAAAACCAAGAGTTGTCGGTTGAACTCGGGTATGATCCTGTATAGTATTCTTTTTCAGGGACGAAAAAGTCTTAAGTGTGGGGATATTTGATGTGTTGTAAAACACTCGTATTTTCTTCACGTTTTATCTACGTATTATATTATATTTTATATGTTTTAACTCGTTTTAGATAGGTTTTACATACATGTATTAATCTTGTAGGTTTTGGGTAAAAGAAAGGAAGAAACCGGGACTTTTCGAGCATTCTACGAGCATTTTACGCATACGTTTTCAAGTAAACAACTCAAGGCCCGACCCGTATGCATCATGGAGGCCCAAGACCATATTATATTATATTATATAAAAAAAATAAAAACCCTAAGCTGCTACAGGGGTTCCAATCCCAGCAGGAGGAAGAAGAAAAAAAGAGAAAAAGTTTTTTGGAGCTAGGGTTTGATCGTGTAGCGGCTAGGGAAGGAAGAAGACACAAGAACCAAGCCTCGGGAAGGTTCGACATCAGTCTACACAGCAAGGAACGGCCGTGAATTCATCATATATCCTTCATCTTTTCATATTGTTCATTACTTTGATTATCTTGTTCAATTGTTTACTAGTTTTTGCAATTGATTGAGCAATTGAATTGTTTATGAGTATTGTTAATTGTTGAATGATATTTGAGATGATTAGTAGGAGTTTTATGATGTTTTATTTGATCATTAGCTGCTGTCCAAAAACTATGTTCGGCTAAACTTGTTAGTTCTACCTAGGGAAGATGAAAATTGTTGAGTTTTGATGAGTTTAATGGATTGTTTGATGGATGGAATTGAATTGCTATTGTAAAGTTTGATTTGGACTTGAAATAGGTTATGTTTAGTGGCTGGAAATTTTGGTTATTCATTGCTTGAACCTCGTGTGTCGGTTAATTAGTTGTGTGTTGATTGATTGGTGCATTGTTTGATTCTAGACTTTGTGTTTAGGGGTTGTTTGCGGTAGGAACAACCGTAGGGTTTTGTTGCGTGAATTTGTGATTAAAGTACAGCGGTTAAACATCTTTCTTGAGACCGAGAGGTGATAGGAAGTAGGGTCGTCTCATTGCCTTTGCATGCTAGAATAGGGATTGCGCGAGAGCGAGTTCATTTCTTGTCAGGTTTAGAAAATTTGAGCGACTAATTGATCTATTTTGGTTTAAGTTGAATTGTTCCTCTATCCTTGGTTGTGTAGTATTCATTACCATTAGGGTAGAGTGTTGGTGAGACCGAGAGGTGATCCTTCATTAGAACACGTTAGCAATTATTTCCCGGTTTGGTCGTTTTAGGCGATTTTGAGTAGTTTAGGCTTGTTGAGTGAGACCGAGAGGTAATCCAGTGAGCCCGAGCGATCCTTAGTCATGTCATCTTTAGGGACCGGTGTCTTGAAGTCATCCAATCCATTAGCTTGTTAGGCCTACAATTTGATTCAGACTAGGTAGACGTTTTTCTCCATCCGAAGTCAACTCAGTTAGTTTTCCGTTAAGTTGTCTATTTTAGGTAACTTTTGTCAGTCAGTCTTGTTAGTTCAGTTAAGTAATTAAAAATCAAAAATCAATTAAATATTATTCTAAGGTAGGTCTTGTCTAGGGTTTGTGATCGTTGGCGTCTTACGTGTCCACGTGTTCGATACTCGGACTTCCTAAGTCTATACTACTTGCGATCGGTACACTTGTCGGTTGTGTGTGGTTTTAGGATTTTCGTTTTAATATTAAAGCTTAGTTGTGAGTGTCATATTTATAGAGTTATTAGACACACATTAATGATGGTGACGAAGAGTGTTGATGGCGGCGGCGAGCGGAGGTGTGCTGATGTCGGTGAGGGGTGGTGGAGATAGATTGAGGGAGAGGGACGGACAGATTAGTGTAATTTTGATTTTGGGCTTCTGAAAATCAATGGTTAGAAGTGTCGCATACGTAATGTACGATAAAGAATTATTGTATTGGATCCTTTATCTACATATATCTATACACACACACACACATACTAGTTTGTGTCCCGTGTATTACATGGGAAATTGATAAAAATTATAAACTTTAAACATTAACCAAAATACAATTAACAATACAATTATCATATATTGTTAATACAACTACAAATTATATTAAAATTACAGAAATTACAAATCAAGCATTACACAAAAAATTTACAAATAAGCAAAAATTTCCTTGTACACTACATTTGTGGTTGTATTAGCCAACATACCTTGTTTATCAAGAATCAAAATCTTTAGTCCATGTCTGCTTGTAACTCTTGATAAAGCCACATATAGCTGTCCGTGTGAGAACACGGGTTCTTTCAAATACAACCCAACCCTAGACAATGATTGACCTTGGCTTTTGTTTATGGTCATCGCGAAACATACTGCAAGGGGAAACTGTCGTCTTTGAAATTTAAATGCTATTTTGTTGTCTGTTGGAGTCAGTGGTGTTCTATGAATCAAAACTGTATGTCCAATATTAGTTCCAAAAATAATTTTTGCTTCAACTATACGAGTACCTAAAGATATAATTTATAGTCTAGTACCGTTACATAACCCTTCTTTCTGGTTAAGATTTCTAAGGAGCATAACAGGAACCCCAACTTTTAGTATAAGCTTGTGGTTTGGTAGTCCGGATATTCTTAGACCATTAAGCAATTCAGGGGAGTATAAAGCCGCATCAACATTGCCACTAATATAGTCTGACTTACAAATGGAATCTGAACTTAAGTACTCGACTTCATCACTTGGAAAAAATTTGAGCAAACTATCATTAATCTCATCGACGATTTCGTTTGTTGGTGCAAGTATGGCTTTGTCTTGAAAATAATGTTGGTTCTCGTAACTCTGTAGAATACCAGGATATACAACATCAAAAAGTTTTGATATAGGATCAACTGAATCTTTTATTAGTAAATCGTCAGGTATATTTATCGTTACAACACCATCATTAGAACCGCCAACATTACCTTCACATATATCTAAAAGCCATTTCGCAAATAATTTGGTTTCTTCAACATCAGATGATGGTCTACCCATAGTTAACCTTAGGGTTTTTTGTTAATCTCAAGACATTGCATTTACTCCAAATGTACGAAGAACATAAAGAGGCATTTACTATGTCTTGTCTAGTGCCCTTTTGAACTACAGGTAGGATTTGTCGAAAGCCTCCTCCAAATACAACAACTTTGCCTCCAAATAGCAAATTAGAAGATAAAACATCTTTTAAAGACCTATCAAGAGCTTGAAAGCCATGTTTGTGAGCCATTGGAGCTTCGTCCCAAATTATTAATTTGGTTTTTTCTAATAATTGTGCGTTGTCTGTCCCTGGATCCATGTAGCAAGTAGAATCCTCATTTAAATTTATCGGAATATGAAACCTGGAATGTGATGTTCGACCCATAAATAAATATTTTATTATTGAAATAGTTTAAATCAGTTCAGGTAATGCTGAAAAGGTAAATATGGTTTCAGGCATTGGGTATAGGATTTGATATTTGTTTGGTGCAAAGTATTGAAATACACAAATTTTTAACTTTAAAGCTTGGTTATACATAAAAATATAGGTTTCCATATTTTCAATTATGTTATCAATAGTTTAAAAAACTAAAAACCAAAATTATAGGTTTCCATATCTTCAATCAATTAAAAAAAATCAAAATTTAATACTTGATATGAATAGTTTAAAACTAATAATGACAGCCTTCCAGATTTTTAGCTAACTTATAATGGTTTCCAAATTTATCTTCTTTAGGTAAAACTAATAATTATTTTAATGTTTAAAATATTTAACATTAAGAAAATTTATGCTATATTTATAAATGTTATAAATATAGAAATATGCATTAATCAATAGATAATTTGTCACAAATATGTAACTGATGAAAAATAAATTCCAATAATTTGTTACGAACTTCCCATTTTTTGACTCGAACCAAGTGTGCACGCATTGCTCTATGGGCATCACATCGGTTAAGGTAGTCAACGGCTTCATCATCCACACAAACATCAACCCTAAAAGACACATAATTTAAGATCTTTATAATATTCTACATGGATGTTAAATGCTAAAAGCGTGTGTTAAAAATACATACTTTCAGTTAGATTACTTTTCAAGAAATAAATTAATAAATCAATTCACCAAAATTTTAAATCAAGTTAGTATTTTTATTATAAAATTACTAACAATTAAATTAAATCCAGCATTATGGGATCAACCAATCATTTAACTAACTATTACTAAAGTGTAACCTTTATATCTTTCTTTCATAAAACAAAGTTACAAAGAGCCAAATAAAGTTCTAATCTATTCATAAATAAGCATGCGTAAGGTAAGGTAACGTAAAACGAACTGATCAAGTATTATTATAAGCTATTAAAACAGTTTCAATGGCTCAATTTTACCTCTTTAGAGTGTACGGCTATATGTTAAATTAGATTAGATTTGGTTCAATTTCAAAGATAAAATGCAACTTTTTAATGTTTACCATATGAACTCAAATTAGATAATTATTTAGATTTTAAACATCCATGATTTAATTAAAATCCTTAATAGCAAATTGGAATCAGTTTTGCTTTATACGTTATGTTAATGCTAATAAAAGGGTATTCAACTTTTTTCTAAATTAAAATCCTTAATTCCATGTTTGCCATGGAGTCAAAGAAACTACATTAGACTAAAACTAAAAACAGACGAACATGTTTGCAATGAACAAATAGCCTAGTTATTCAATAAAAGGGCATTCAACTTTACTAAATTAAACAGGTTTTGTAATGAACAAGGCAACCAAATCAAGTTAACTACTAACCATGATGTGCTGTAATTGGAGAACAAAGATTAACCTAAATCAGCCGCGGGCGTGGAGATGGATGGTATCACACGTGTAATTAGAGAAAGAAGGAGGAAAATAGCAATCAAGTTCTGCAACAATGACGACCTAGGGCTAGTAATAGGTGAGGTGTTGATCCAGATCCGCAGTGGCGGTGGGAATTAAGATGAACAGATTTCAGATCTAAGCAAGACATAACCACATATGAAGAATGATAGCGGCAGTCTGCCCTGTAAACGTAGTGAGAGAGAGAGAGATAATTGATTAGAAGACTTTGTTTTGAAAAAAAAAATGTATTTAAGTTTGGTATTAACCATTCTCTAACGTATGACAACATATATGCTTATCTATCTATAGCAACTCAAACTTGGCATTGTTCTTTGGACTCTGTAAATAAGAGAGCACACGGGCAAGTGTTGGTGTATAAGTTCTAAGCATAGTCAGGTTGATATCAAGGTCGTCGCCAAGAAATAGTTAAAATCTTTTGGGTTGAATGCGATAAAAAAATTTGAACTTTTAAGTTGTGTTTTTCTTAAACAGGTTTAATTTATTGGGTTGTGCAACAATTTTTATAAAGATGCTGCTAAACATACCTCCCTCTCCTCTATTTTTACTAAGTGTACCCCCCTCCTTTAACTTTCACATTAATAAAATTTAAACCTTTTTGTTCTACTTTTTATCATTTTATTATCTTTTACTATAATTAGTTTAAAAAATTCAACTTGTTTTGAATTTTTTTTTCTTTTTATATGTGGAGAAAGACATATGATAAGTAAAAAAATATAATACGTTTTGTATCATTTATTTAAAGGCGTTATATCTTTATTCTTTAAATATAATTTATAAAAAATGAAGAAACTAACAAGAAAACCATATATTCTATTCTTTTTGTTATGTTTTGTTAATCCTTTTAAAAAATTTTTAAACCTAAACGACCAAGATAGCTAAAATGTTAAGTCTACGAAAAAGCTATTTTCTTTTTCTAAATTTTTTATGAAAAGATGATGAAACTAAATAAACTATAAAAGTCTTTTTTTTCTTTCTAAATATTATTATCTAATGATGTTTAATAGAATATAAACTTTTTAATAGCCTTATAAAATTAGTTTAAAGAAAATTGTTTGTTCTCCTTAACCATTATTTGGATTTCAGATTGAAGGTGGGTGGAGAGCACATGGTAAAGGATTAAGTATATGGGACTCTTTTAGCTTGAGATATCCTGGTCCCTCTCTATCTCTCACTCTTCAATTTTTTGGTAATCCTTCTCCAATCTAATGGTATAATTTTGATGATCAGACAAGACGGGAGGTGCAAATGGATGCCATAGTGTTGAAAGTTATTCAAGAATCAAGGTAACAGAATATTTTTTTGTAAACATGCTCCAAGATGCAAATAGATACATTGGTTTTGATGGTTGTTACCCGATCCATATAATCCAAGGGATCAAATCAAACATTTTGATAATAAATTTTTTTTAAAATGGCTGAAACGACTAATCTCAAATATGAAAATTAAAACATATATAAGTATTTATTTTTCGTATTTTGAATCGTACAGTTGGATTACATGTACTTTTGTGGCTTGGATTATGCTCTATTCTGATGCTCGTTTTTTGTAACTAAAGGTTAAAAAATTCTAACAAGTATTATAGTTTAATTTGCGTATTCATTTGTTCATAACTTTGTGCCATCTGTATAAGTTGTTAGGAGGATGTTCAACTGCTAAAGATAATGGGTGTAAATGCATACCGGTTCTCTATTTCATGGTCGAGAATATTACCAGGTGAGGTGACAGGCTACGATAGTTCCAAACTAAAACATAGACTAAGGAAAATGATTTAAGCCTCATCATAGTAAGTTTTGTAAAAAAAAAAAAAACACAAAAAAAAGTAACTAAAAAATTATGAAAATATCTTCTACTCTATATCTTTTGGTAAAATTTAGAAAGGGAATTGAATGTCTAAAAAGCATTATATATATATATGAAATGGATCTTGCGAGAAGTGATATTATAGCGAGAAGTGCGAAAAGTTGATCTGAACCATTAATTCTATGTAATCAATGGTATTCAATGGATATGGTGTTTTTTGTTTTTTTAATTATTAAGAGTATATTATAACATTAATTTAAGTAGAAAAGGGTATAGTTGTTTTTTGGGTATACATAAGAATTCATTTGTTTAGCTCTTCTATGCCTAAATCATAGCTCATCTCCTACAATATGGTCTACACTACACACTAAACCTTAAATACACATGAAACCTTTAATAAAAATACTGGAATATTTTTTTTTTTTGGCATAAAAAATACATAGCTCATCTCCTACAATGCGTGTACATTATATTTGTTATGCTACACAACATTTGAAAGTGTGCCTCCATAATATTTGTTATGTCTACACAACATTTGAAAGTATATATACACTATATTAGTTTCACCTACATTACATTAGATATGTCTACACAACATTAGTTATGACTACACAACATTTGAAAATGTACCTACACTGCATTAGTTATGACTACACAGGTACACAACATTCGAAAATATGCTTACACTACATTACGTAGCTATATCTACATTACATAACACCTACACAACATTAGTTAATTAAAATCGAGGAAAAAAAACTTTACATTGAGAACAAATAGAAAAATAATAATTAATTATGTTTTAGAATAAAATAATTTTAGATCAAATGCATAATAATAACAAGCTTTTCTTTTCTTTTTTTTTCTATCATTTTTATTTTTTATTTTACAATATAAAGTTTATATGAATACTATATTAAAAAAAACATAAAAAATTATATGTGCTACGGATTATTACACCTAAATACGTAAGATATGAATTATGTAAATATGTTAATCAAGTTGTTGCCTTTCTATTATTATTATTATTATTATTATTATTATTATATAAATCAGCCTTTTGTTTGATCAAATACACACGCACATCAGTGCTGAATTCTATGTAATAATAATAATAATTTTTTGTAACTACCATTAGTTAGTAATTTATCATTAACTAATCCATTAATGAGTATGAGTTATAAAACAAAACACTTTATATTTTACCAGTGTACCATCGTATTTAAATAATCAGAAATTAAAAAGAAATTATATGATTGGTTAGAATTACTTCTCGTACTTTTCGCAATAAGAAACACTTCTGAAATAAACCTAATCCTATATATATATATATATATATATATATATGGGATGGTTCAAGAGAAAATTGAGATTACTACAATAAATGCGAGAACTGAATATGGGGCACTAGTTTTATTTTAGGTTTTAAATTCTTAAAGATAAATGAAGAAAGTATTAATACATGCTCTCTCTTCAATTAATATAACTAATCAAATTATTATAATTGAAAAATAATAAGAATTTATTTATTTTTAAAACTTACTTTTTCTCTCTTGAATTTTTATCCTACACAAGTACAATTTATTCATATATTAAAATTTCTTTCTATCCAAAACCAATGTCTTCCAACTCAATATTTTAATATCCATCAATACATAGTTACATTGTGACGAATAGTATAAAAAATTATCTTACACGTGTTTGCATTAAATATCAACAAAAAAGTACACAACCTACGCAAAAAGATATAACATACACTTATTCTAAGAATATGAAAACATATAACCTACACACGAAAAACATATAATCAACACACAAAATTCAGCATCAATAAACTACACATGCACACGAAAACGTATAACATACACACGAAAAACATGTAACCTACACTCAAAAAATTTTTCCTACACAAAAACAATTTATTCATAGATTAAATTTTTTTTCTATCCAAAACCAATTTCTTCCAACTCAATATATCAATATCCATCAATACATAGGTACATGGTGATGAATAATACAAAAAACTATCTTACATATGTTAACATTAAATGCCAATAAAAAATATAAAACCTACACAAAAACATATAACATACACTTATTCTAAGAATAAGAAAACATATAATCTGCGCACGAAAAACATATAAACTACATACGTATAAGATATGTGTATCTTTGTGTAGTTTACATAATTGTTGATGTCGAATTACATATGTAAGTTGTATACTTTTTTGTATGTTATACGTTTTTATTGCTCAAAACAAGTGTAGGTTATATAATTTTGTTTAGGTTGTATATTTATTGCTTATATTTAATGGACACATTTGTATGATATTTTTTTATCATTATTTATCACATTAATTTTTTTAAGTATATCAATTGTAAAAAAATATTATGCTTTGATATTTATTGTTAAAAATTACGTGTTGATATATGCTAATAAATTAAGTGGAAATAAAATGTTTTTTTAATAAAAAGAAATAGTATTATATGAATAAATTGCATTTTTGTTGAATAAATGAAAAACGGGTAAATAAATTATATATAAAACTAAATTAGTGTTTTTATCTTTTTAATTATTATAGTTAAATTAGTTAGGTATATTAATTAGAGAGGGATTTATTATGGTTATATTAGTTGTAATTGAAGAGTGAGATGCATTTATTGTTGCATTACATTTTTTTTATTTATTTTTAAACATTTAAAAACTAAAATAAAACTAGTGACCAATATTCATTTATCGTAGTAATCTTATTTCTCTTTTGAACTTAAACATATATATATATATTAAGTGTTTTCTTTCCTACAAAGTGGTTCCTTTATATAACTGTATAGGTGGTAAAATAAGTATGGGTAAGAACATAGAAGAAATCAATCACTACAACAAGTTAATAGATGAGTTATTAGCCAATGATATCGAGCCATTTATCACCCTCTTTCATTGGGATACTCCAATTGCTTTGGAAGAAGAGTACAAGAGTTTTTTAAGTTCAAAAATAGTGTTAGTATATTTTGTTTTATGTTGTTTACTTTTTTATGTTTGCATGTGTGCATCTTACAACTTATTTGCTTGGTAAATTAACCATTAGGGATGATTTTGTTAATTATGTGGATGTTTGCTTTTGGGAGTTCGGAGACCGAGTGAAGAATTGGGTGACACTGAACGAGCCACACACATTCGTCTACACTGGCTATGTGCAAGGTATATTTGCATCCGAGCGAGGTGACAAAAGCCAAGAAGGCAACCCTCAAGTTGAACCATATATAGTAGCTTATAACTTACTGAACTCACATGCAGCAGCTTATAGATTATATCAAGAAAATTACAAGGTAATTAGCGTTTGTCAATTTAGCGACGATTTGTTTTGGAGATCTTGTAAAGAAGGACTTTTTTTTAGTTCAATTGTTAAATCGTTGACAAAAAACAATTTTATACAAATTTTTAAAGCTGTAGGGAAGTTCTGTCATTATAAATTCCGTCAGTAATCTGTCGTAAAATCAGATTAAGTATCTATTGTTTTATTTCTAATAGCTAGCTACCACGACCTTTAGCGATGATACTCCTTTGTTTTGTAGTGTTTTCATACCCGGTTAGTTTAAATGCCGATTAAATACTTACGCATTTGTATCAGCATTTGTATCAGTCTTTTCAAAAGGGCAAGATAGGCATATCGCTCAGCTGCAGCTATTTTCAACCTTATCGTGGTTCAAGCCATCAGCAAGATATCCAAGCTGTTGATCTTGCCTACGATTTTTACTTTGGATGGTGAGAATAATATTTTCATGTGTGCATATAACCATTATACGTTAAATTTATTTTACATACTAATATATATTGACACAAATTTTAGGTTTCTAGAGCCATTAACAAAAGGTAGATGGCCTAAGAACATGCAAATATTAGCTACCACCGCAACACCAGATTACCCGACTGGGCGTGTTTTACCCAAATTTTCAATCGAGCAACAAAAAAAGTTGATTGCTTCGTCTGATTTTTTGGGATTAAACTACTACTTTGCGAGTTTTGCTCAATATCAAGAACCCTTTAATGAAATTCCTCAAGGATATTCTACAGATTGTCATTTCAAGCAATCAGGTATCAATTGGAATTGTTTGGATTGTTTTCAAAATATTATTTTTTGTTTATTGATGTAAATGTGTTTTGTTTTCCAATGTATTAGTGCAAGACCCCAAGGGATGCTATGTTGGAGAGCCCGTAAGACTACTTTGACTGGAAATAGGAATCATTAACGCTATTACTTAACCGGTCATTTGCGATCACATTTTTGGTCATCACAAATAAATTTTGGGGAACCTCGGGATTTATGTCAATTTGAGACCGCAATTTAATTTTATTTTGATAAGCAATTTTCATTTTTTGCAACGTATTTGTGAATGCATATTACCTAAGTTTAATAAATTGCAACAATGTGTGTGTTTTTTTTTATTTTTCTTTTCATTTTTGCGACCAATTTGCAACAAACTTTTATGAATCAAAAGGTTTGCAACCATTGTGAGTTCGGTTGCATATTGATCGCTAATGCCTGTTTACTAATAGTGATATATACAGGAAATATATCATTATCTAGTGAGATAAATAAAGTGTAACTAGATATGGGTTATTTAGTGACAAGTTGCACTTTTCACAGTTGCAAATTCTCAAATAATAAGCTTTTATGTTGTTGCTAACCCAATTTGACAGTCATATGAAGGGTCGGAATTTTTTAATTGTCCTGAGCAATTTATGGAACTCTTGGTACTCATAAAAAATAAGTACAACATCACAAAAGATATTATCAATACCGAGAATGGTAAATTATTAAACTTTAAATCGTGTCTTGTATTCCTTCCTATCCATGTTATATAAGTCACATTTTATGTTGGTATTTTGTGGTAGGTTCTCCTGACAAGAATGATCCTGAAAAAACATACGAAGAAGCCCGCAATGATACATTTCGAACAAATGACATAATACATCATCTTAAAGCCATCAAGGTGGCAAGGCTGTAAGTTAGAGTCCAAATATTTGTATTAACTTATTTTCATTATTGTAGCATCATGGAAGGTGTTGATACTTATCTTGGTGTGCTATGTTACAGCAACAAAGTAAATGTGAAGGGATACTTTATTTGGTCATTCATGGATAGCTTTGAATGGATGTCTGGTTATAATATCCGGTTTGGTATGATCTATGTCGATTATGTAAAAGACTTACAAAGGTACCCAAAAAACTCGCCTGTTTGGTTTAGAAAGTTTCTTTGCGAGGAACAAAAAGGTATCTGTTGAGAAGAGTGAACAAGGAATTGAAGTTGACGATGCGCCAACTGTGACTGAACACGCAATTGAAGTGAGCCAGAAGATGAAGATGTGCTCTAAAACTTGAGAAAGTTGAAGTTAAAATACGTCAATCTCCTTAAATTGATGAAAGTATATATAATTTTGGGACAATTGCCTTAAGATTAAATAAAACCCCATGCAATGTGTCACTCAATAAATTTGTATTTTTATTAATGTTTGCGAACTATAGTCAATAAAGCTTTAATCCACTGTACTATTAAAACATTAAATCTTACCATAAATAATATGTATTTTCATAATTTCTTACTAAAAAAATAATTCAAAATTATGTTAAATTGCATTCAACTTAATTATATTCTAATCTACTACATACTATTAATAATACATATGTTCTTTACTGAGTTTGGTTTTTCTATTCAAAGTTTCATGATAGTTATCTTTTATTTTGGTTTCATGACGGTTTTAGTTTTATATTTTTTTTTTGTTTCGGTTCGATTTTGCTTTTTTAGTTTCATTTAGGTGGGGTTTAACTTTATTCAGTTTTTCGTTTTGGTTTTTACAATTTTGTTTTTTATTTGGTTTCAGATTTATCGATTTTAGTTTTTTCAGTTTCATTTTGGTTTTTATTTTAGTTATATTGGTATTTGGTTTTGTTTAGGTTTTCGATTTTGGTTTTGTTTTAGTTTTTTCCAATTTAGTTTCGTTTCAATTTGTATTTAGTTTGTTTGGTGTTTGGTTTTAGTTCATATTGAAAAATAAAAGAATATCGAGGGTTCCCAAAATTAAGTTAAAGGTTCACATGATTTCAACTTTAAAATGGGTTTCAGTCATTTCATAACTAGTAATAACTAATTTGCATTTGAAAGAAATGATCTTCATAACCTTTCTTTTTATTCTTAGTCTTCAAGTGTGTTATATCAATCTTCATTTATGAAAATGGGTCATTTAAGAAATGTTTTGATTTGCTTTGGCTCGGATCATAATGGTTAAAAGGACATCAGTTTAGTTATGGTCAATGAGTTAATATAAAAATGTATCGATTTCGTTCGGGTTTCAAGGTTTTATTAAAATTGTATTGATTTGGTTCAGGTCATAACTGTCACACCCCGACCAAAGACGTCGTAACATGCGGGGCGTAACGTATTGATCGGACATTACCTCAAAAGACACTAATTAATGGGACAATAATTATTTAATTCATTAATATTCAAACAAGTACGCAATTACAATAACTGAATCAATTACATCATACTTTTATATTTTTGAATAAATACCCTAACCCAAACTAACTATCTTCGATCTTGATAATATCAAATACTTGAGCCTGAAGCGTGTATAAAAATATATTTTTGTCAACACAAATGTTAGTGAGAATACATAAGTTTAAATTTAGATATATATAGATAAAAATCGTAATTCATATGTCAATGATGAGTATTAAAATTCTTATGAAAATGTAAACAGTTAAATAGATATGGACCCGTTCTTATTGATACAAAATTAACGTATCATGGCAAATGTATGATCATACTTGATGATAATAGATGAGGATGAGATAATAGACCACAAAACAAATAAAATTAGCACTTAAGCATATTGAGCATAATCATAGAACAAGCAAGGGGTATGAATTTGTTTTTATGGTATAATGATGTAGGGGCTACAACTTGTAATATAATATATATATATATATATATGTATGTATATATAACACACACATCCATACATGCCGGCCCCACCACCACACATTTCGCCCTTCTTCCAGGGGACTTCTTCTCCTCGCCCGCGCCCCTTTTCGTCCCATTTCGCCCAAATTCGAGCCCCACTACACTCGGCCTTATATGACGTAGTGTTAATTAAACAGGGTCGTAATAAATTTATTATTAACAAAATCATTTTCAAACTTATAAATGTTAAAAAAAAAAGACTAGAGAGAATCATGGCCAAAATTGCACAGCCAAAAATGGTGGGTGACACAAAGGGACAGATGAGATGGTACTAGTGAGAAATACGTGGTTAAATGATTGGTACCTGAACGAGGTTATCGACACGTCCCGTTATGCCGGTGATGTGGCTCGTCGTTGAGCCGGCAACGTGTTTCTCTTCTCCGGCGAGTTGGCTTCCTAGCATGCATATCTTTCCAATTAAATGGTCACTGTCACAGTGTAAGTAGTATATTTGGATTTTGCCCGTTAAATTATTATTATTATTATTATTATTATTATTATTATTTATTTTAAGAGAACTTCATTTATGTTAGGTGGTTTCTTAAAATTATCAATTTTGGTCAAATAAGTATTTTAGGCTTTTATAGCATAATATTTTTATTTGATTATCAGTTTTAGTCTAACTCTTTAACGTCATCCACCATGTGTGAAGACTTGTTTGACATAATACCGTATGGTTGTAAATGGACTGATACGAACGCCCGATGAAACATTCGGCTGGAATTTTGTATATGTTCGTCAGTTTAATAAATGAACGAGCATGAACAAAAAAATTCCGTTCAGTAAACTTAATGAACGAACATGAACAGAGACCACGTTTGTTCAATAACCCTAACTAAATAGAGTAAATTAAAGTATTAAATCCAATAACCCAAATTAAAAACCTAATTTAAGACGTGTTGAGTCAATTTCTAGTAACGCAATAAAACAAAAATGTCTGAATCCAAACTAATATTCCAAATATATAAACTTTTTTGACCGGCAATATCCCTATAATACAATATATATTAATTATATTATTAAATCTTATTTATAAATATAAATATACGTATTATTTCATTAGTATGCATTATGCAAGCATGTAACCACTCATCCTACCCACCTCTTTGGTGACTGGTGGTTGCTAAAGAAATATGAATGCCATTTGCTTATTTAAACATCTATCTTCACTTTCATTTTTCATCTCTCTCTCTCTCTCTACACTAAAGAGTAAGAACTCACTCTTTCCTTCTTCATGGTTTAACAAATGCACACACATAAATATTTATATTAATTATTTGATTTGGTTCATGTGTGCAGTGGGATTAGAAATGGTGATAGTGGATGATAACATCCCTTTCCCTCCACAGATGAATACATTTTATCTTTTTATAACGTGAATACGTTAAATCTTTACAAACAGTCAAAACAGATTTATACTCTATAAGATAAACGGGCTGTTTGTCTTAAAGAGTCAGCCAAACGTTTACATGAGATTACGTGATCTCTAAAACGTTATAATACAAGATAGAAAATAAAAGCAACTCAGACCGATTACACATGTGTCCGGATCCAAACATATTTGTCTAGCAAGGCTACGTGGCCGCAGGCTAGCAGCCATAACCAATTCTCCAAGCAAGTGCTACGTGGCTCGGGGAACTCTTGAATTATGTGTAGGGCAGTGGTACAAATCCCGAAAATCTGTTTCCATTGAGCTTGTAAAGAAAACTATATGTGTATTATAATAGCAGGTTAAATGCTTTTAGAGTCAATGATTCACCAGCATGTCACTGACGTATTCCCCCCCCCCCCCCCACATTTCAGGAAAATAGATTTAGCATAGGTTGCAAGGAATTAGAGTCACTCATGGAGTTAGACGCTTACTATATGGAGATGGCTCAGTTATTAATATTGTAAACATATCAAATAAAAATTGTAAATCAAACACTTGGGTATTTATTATCCGAAATTTTTTTCAAAATAAATTAATATTTTATTATAAACAAAGTCTTCCGCTAAATAAAACCGCAACTCTGATATATATACAAAACAGGTATCAATTGTTGGTCACAATTCTAGGCCCTAAGTCAAGGTGTGACACGTCTTCCGTCATAAGGTACCTTGAACCTTTAACAGGTGATGTATTTATAATACGTTTTGCTGATTGCTGTATTAACGAGGCACTTTTCCCGGAATTAGGGGAAATGAAAAGGCAAGAAAGAGATATATCGTGGTATGTGCCATCATTGTTACACCTTGACCCAGGGTCAAAACAAAGTGAGATAGAGATGTAAAAGATAATACATCTACAAGAAATAGCAAATCAATTACCTGATGCATTTACTGATACAAACAGGGTCATTAAATCTCGTATACCAATTTCTAATGCTCCGGCTCGAGTTGAGATTCCAAGTAAGCAAAAACATGATAATATGCCTCATGAATCCCAGAAACGTTTAAAACATCGGAGGCCAGTCGGTTCAAAGAATAAAAATCCTCGAAAAAGAAAAGGTTTTGAAAAGGATATTGTACTAATGACAAAACCTTCCCTCAGGAAGAAGTAAATGATATAACCTTCCCGCAGAAAGAAATAAAGAATTCCAGTAAAGTGTTGTCAATCAACTATAGTCAAACACATATAATATGGGATCGAGATGATATGAAAATATTGATGATGTATTTTCTTATTCTGTGGTAAATGATATTATGGGAGAAAATGATGACCCTGAACTAAAATCTGTAAATGATTGTCAAAATCGACAAAATTGGGATAAATGGAAAGATGCAATGCAATTAATTAAATTCACTAAACAATAAAAAGGTTTTTAGACCTATTTTCATTACACCAAAGTCTATAAAGCATGTAGGATATAAATGGGTTTTTGTAGAAAATGTAATGAGAAAAATTAAGTTACAAGATATAAAACTACACATGTAACTTGATGTTTTTCTCAAAGGCCATGAATTGACTATGAAGAAACGTATTTTTCTGTTATGGATACTATTACGTTTAGATATTTAATCAAGTTGGCAGTTTCTAAAAATTTAGAAATGCATCATATGGATGTTGTTACAACTTACTTGTATGAATCACTTGATAGTAATATTTATATGAAAATTCCAAAAGGATTCAAAATGCCTGAAGCATTGGGTTCAAAACCTAAAGAAATGTGTTCGACCAAATTACAAATATCTTTATATGGGTTGAAACAATCTGGAAGGAAGTGATACAATCGTCTAAGTGATTATTTAATAAGTAGAGGCTATACAAATAATCTTATTTGTCCATGTGTTTTTATTAAGAAGACAACATCAGGATTTGAGATCATAGCCGTGTATGTTGATGATCTAAATATAATTGGGACGCATAACGAAATCCATGAAACGATCATTTATTTAAATAAACAATTTGAAATGAAGGACCTTAGAAAAACCAAATATTGTCTTGGGTTACAGATTGAGCATATGAATAATGGAATACTTATGCACCAGTCAAATTATACTAAAAGCTGTTAAAATGTTTGAATGTTAACAAGGCAAATCCTTTAAGTACTCCAGTAGTTGTTAGATCGCTCAATGTTAACAATGATCCATTTCGCCCGCTTGTGAAGAGAATGAGGAGGTCCTTGGTCCAGAAGTACCATACCTGAGTGCAATTGGAGCGCTTATTTATCTTACTAACTGTATGAGACTTGACATTTCTTTGCAGCTAATTTGTTACAAGATTCAGTTCATCCCCTACTAAAAGACATTGGAATGGCATTAAACACATTTTTTGGTATTTATTCATTCTAACGATTCAAAAGGAGGGTTACTTGGTTATGTAGATGCAGGTTATATATCGGATCCCCATAAGGAAAAATTCAAACTGGATATGTGTTTAAGAATGAAGGAATTGCAATTTCATGACGCTCTTAGAAACAAACACTTGTTGCAACATATGTAAATCATGCTGAAGTCATTGCACTACATGAAGCATGTAGTGAGTGTGTTTGATTGCGATCTATAACACAACTCATAGTAAATTCTTTTGGACTAGAGAAAGATGGAAATCCAACTCCTATTTACGAAGGCAATGCAGGTTGTGTCTGACAGATGAAAGAAGAGTATACCAAAATTGATAGAATAAAACATATACCTCTAAGATTCTTTTTGTATACTCAAGACCTTATTAATGATAAACAAGTTGAAATAAGATATGCCCTGTCTAGTAACAATTCAGCTGATCTTTTCACAAAGGCACTGCCCACAACAACTTTAGGAAACATATTCATGATATTGGCATGAGACACGTGCAGAAACATAATGACCTACAACTTGACAGGGAGCTTTATACTGCACTCTTTTTCCCTTAGCTAAAGTTTTTCCCACTGAGTTTTATCTAGTAAGGTTTTTCATAAGGTAGTACTTTGAGACCCTGAAGTTTGAAAAGTGTCATACAAGGAGGAGTGTTACGATTTTACCTACAATTTTGAATGACCACTTTTCAACACAATCATATAAGTTTGTCCCCCCACCCCACCCCCAATAGTAGTTCTCAATAGCGAAGTTAGTATTATAAATATCAGCGTATGTTACAATAATTTACATTAACAAAAGTTATAGAAATATTTTGCTATCATATGTATTAATATGAGTATAGCATATTAATACATATGAGTATAGCATTAATCTTATTATAATTAGTGGTAAAATTATTACAAATATCAAATAATAGTTATTTATGTGTTATCATTTAACTAAATTGATCGAATTGCAACCTTAGCATGATGCCATGATCTTATTTTCCCAAACACAGTATAATTACAAGTAATAGTATAAAATAATTATTTGGTGATGAGATCATTTATAGTATCAAATTCTCAAGGAATTCCAATAATTTACTAAAGGTTTTCTAGTCCAACCATATCAAGGCGTGTTAAAAAAGACGTATTTCCTTGTGAGTTTGAGGTGTTTAGCATTAGGAATATTGGTTCTGTGTATTAGCCGTTTAAACCATAAAAAGATATAAAAAAAGGTTACATAAATATATCAATAAAAACAATGCTTGAACAAGTTTAAATTAGTAAGAGGGATAAACTCATTACGAATAGCAAGTTTAGTATTGGTCATCTAAAATATTTCTTTTTTTTCTTTAACTACAAAGTTATGGAAGACCATAATGGAGTAAGCATGAAATTTCATTACTATTTAGTTACTCAAGCTTAAGATTTGAGTTAGAAGAAGAGGCAATTATATATATCCCCTATTAACTTCATTTATTATATATATACCCAACCAATAAATATTAATGGATTTTCTAATCTATATATACTATTTAAGAAATTCATTTTATGTCCACATGACATATTTTTATTGGATAAATTTACTATCTTCTATAAATAACAACACATCCTAAAATTTCTTAACAATAAAATAATTCAAAAAATAAAATGAGTTTTGTATCGGATGTTTTAAATTGTTACCCTAATTTTCATCCATTTCTCTCCTTTCACAATCACCCGATCTCACCCCTAATTTTCATCATATTCTTTCTTCCTGATTCAATCGCTGATCAACTTTTACAGTCATCTAATTGATCGATTTCGCACATCTTCTTGTCTTCTCCGATCTTCAATTCCAATCATCGACTGCTAGAATTGTAAGTATTATTTCCTACTTTGTTTTTAATTTGTGTACTGAAGAGGTAGGTCCCAGCAGAGCCCAGTTGGACCCGCAAGACTCACCTTGAAGAGGGACGTCTGCGCAAGGACCAACTGGTTCCGCAGGACCCACCATGCTCAGAGATGAAGACCTTACGCGCAGTACGCCAGCTGTTCCCGCAGGGAAAGCCTCCCAATGGTGAAGTACCCCGCCTGTCCCCGCAGCTGCGGATACAAGCCATCAGGGAAGGCTACCCGCACTAATAGCAAGGCTACACGCACAAGGCACTAACTCTCAATAATTCAGTGTCACCTGAAGGAATGAGCAAGGCGGGAATACTCCCGCCCAAATGAGCCAGTCCGTATGCTTCTGGAAGATCTTTTGTACTATACCTGCCAAGGTATGGACAAAATAGACAAGATCTGACCAAAGCAGCCCATGAACCAATCACAGGGTGACAGCTCACCAACAACAGTACGAGGAGCATGCTCTAGTACTGTTTGTCACTATTAGCCGCTGCCTACTCACCAACCCTTGTCGTGGCACGCACATAGCCTGCAGTTGGTGGAAAGGGAACAGTACACAGCCGGCCTTGTCACTATCAGCCGCTGCCTACCCACCAACCAGCATGGCACGTGCGTAGCCCATAGTTGGTAGAACAGGAATATTATACAGCTGGCTGTACCTGCTTGGAAACCTACCTTCGGCTATAAATACTCCAACACCTTGGAACGGTATGATCATCTTGTATTTTACCTTCACTAGCTATTTCTCTCAATATACACTTATATTCAGAGCAATCTAGTCTGATTCTCACGCCGGATGGTGGTCACAAGGAGAAACCCCCCCTTCTCAGTGACGAGCTCACGGTGTCTGTTTTGCAGGTCATCTGAAGAACATCCTTCTTTGCTGGACCTAACCCTCGTGGGAAACATTACTTAACCCCCAGATTATCCATAATCTACTCGGGGTCGATTAGTGTTTCTTCATGTACTTTTTTATTTTAGGTACATATTTACAAATCAATTATCTGATAGAATCAACCAGTTACTTAATTAGATGTTTGTATTTTTTTTATTAGATGGAAGCCATTAACTTTCGCAATTGTTGGTGTTGTATAAAGACAAACCGAAATTAGGTTTTCAAGTTAGCGAGATCTACAATTATAATCGGTGTTATACTTCTCAAGGTAAGCCATAGATGTGAATACCTACTTCGTTTTCTTACAATTATGTGCATTTGATTGTAGCAGGATCTATGTTTCTGATTTATTTTTTTTATTCTCATCCTCGGCTTCAAGGTAAGACTCTTTGCTTACTTTCTTAATCTAATCGGATTTTCAGTTATTAATCATGCTTTTGAAGATTAATTTTAATCCATTGATATACTAAAAATGTTTTACGGATTAGTTTTCAAGTGGTTATGTATACAATCAATTGAACATTTAACACTAAGCACAATAACACATAAGTTTCTGCAGTCCCTATTTCCTTAGCAGTCTGAGTAATCAAGCTCTAATCAAACAACATTGCTGTATACAACTATTATATGTATCGATGAGGTGCCGATGTTCGTGGTAAGTTTGTTGCTGCTCCTAAGCAAATTGAGTTTAAAATTTAAATCATGTATTAAAAGTTTAGATTCATTGTATGCTTTGTTGACAGACAATTCTGAGGGCGTTATCTAGAGCCATTTCTAACCTTGACATTGCGTACTACTGCTCTCTTCTTTCTTCCGTTAGTATTTTTATAATTCACTACGGACCATCTTATATTCTAATATGCAGATTATTTAAATTTATACTTTCTAGATATGTGAATTGAGCTTGTGATAGTGTTTGGATTACTTTTCTTTTGCAATATTAGTATTTTAGAATATTAGAGATTAAAATCTTGCTCGACCTCTGTCCTTTTTATTAAACGTTGTCATGTCTGTGTAACTTCACTTTGTTCTATATCTACGTTTACAACTACTTTGCTTTTGTTGCAACTCCCGGTGTCCTATTTCTACGTGTACTTTTCTTCGCAGAAGTGAGTTCTCTGGTGTTGGTTTTTAGTATGATGAGCATTCAGTTACTGCTTATATCGTTGCTTTTATAAACTGACATCCAAAGTAAACAAATGTCAATGATAATACTTAAAAAGCGGGTCGAAACTGATATCATATACATACAACCAAAGCCTATACAACTGCCTTCACGGATCAAAAACCATCACTCAAAGAGGCCGAATCTAAATTCACTAGGTACAGTTACTATCCTTTTCTGGTGTTTACTTTACTATATAGGCTATTAATTTGATTTTCTTCGAAAATGTTTTTTAAAGTCAACTCTACCATATTTTACTTGAATTCTTATAAATTACTTAAAATAAAAAAATAAAAATCTAGAAATTCGGTTCGGTTTTTATACATGCAAAACCAAAATCGTTAGTTTGGTTTTTTACAAAAACATAAAACCAAACCATCGGTTTGTTTTATTTCATTTCGGTTTTTCAGTTTCGGACCGGTTTCTGGCACACCCCTATGGAGTAACAAGTTTAGTCTATGATTTTAACCCAACATCTACTATCCTTAGTTAATTTACTATTTGTCTAATCTACAGCAACGTTGCGTAATTATTTGTCTAATCTACAATAATGTTGCATAATGCGAGGGTTCTGCATGCTATTTATTACTAATTACATAAAGATGTAATTTATTTGATTTGTTGCAGGTGGCAGGGAACTAGTGTAGATACCGCTTACTGTTGGAGTTCATGCTACTCCAAAGATACCAAACATGGACGTACAACATCACATACTGCTGTTATGACTGATAATTTTGAGTAAAATGAGTTCGGGTTGTAACAGGTATGATTGAATTGAGTACAGGTTTATGTTGGCTATTTTTAAAAGAGTATGGAATTGATTTGGGCAAAAAAAGGTTGTGATTAGAATGAGTTCAGTTTGAAAAGAGTTTTAAATTACACTATTTTCAAACTTTATAGTCAATTTCATTATTCATGTATTCTTAGTTTCTATGTTAATTTAACGGGCGGGTTTAGTTCATATTTTGTTCTAAATCGTGCTACATTTATTTTTTAAGTTGACCACTATTTAGTGCATATTGTTGTTTATGCCAATCAAATTTTGTTTGTGTTTATATGTTAATTATTTTTCTACACACCTACAGATTAACGTATTATAAACACATCGTTTACTTAGCGATGTTGATGTCTAAAAAGATTGGTGCATACTCGAGGGGCAAATCATCCCTTTATGGAAACAATTGGTATTTTCAAACTTGATGGAAAAGTTTAACGTTGAAATATTTCCTTTATGAATAGTTTTTGTATATAATGTTTTTTTCATTGTTATACATAATGTAACTAGCTTTTGAAATATTTCCTTTATGAATAATTTTTGTATCTAAACTTTTTTTTATTGTATATAATATTTTTTTTAACTTCATGTTTTTAAGTACTTTCTTTTCATATGAATATGAATTGCATTTGTATCAAGTAATCCTCCCAATAAACATATAACGAAAACTTTTGTCATCTTAAACTATATGTTTTTAGCTAATGATTTATATGTTTCCACCTGTGTCGTGTACGGGTCAATAACCTAGTATATGTTATAAAGGCACATTTAAGAAGCACTAATTATTATATTAAATATTTGTCGACATTAGCATTTCACATTAATTGCATTAATATTTTAATATTTACCATATTTACTTTAATATTACCTCTTAAATCTTCTCTTCATTCATAACTAAATACTGATTAAACTTTTTTAATTCCTTCTAAAATTATTTATTTATCACTTCTAATTTTCGGCTATGTAAGTTGCACGATAAATATAGTTATTCATATGCGTATGCTATGCTTCAAAATACAAAAAGAGAAATGTAGGAATTCTTAAACACCAACACAAGACTCTCAAGAATAATAAATGCTTATCGAAATGATATACCTATTTGTTTACTCTTACAAATTCTTGCTGCATATTCATTTTTGTGTTTTAATTATTTTATAAATTACTCTTTTATGGAAACGTTTTCCTTGTTAACAACAATAACAAGACAATTATTTTATACTACGCATGTACACATCAGGATTTTCTAAATTATCTTTACATATAATTTTAGAAGTGATAAAAATTTTAGAGGGAATTACAAAAAAATTATTTATTAGTCATGAATGGAGTAAAGATTTAGAAAAAAATAATAGATGAGTAAATATGAAACTATTAAAAGATTAATGTAATTAATATGACGTTGTAATCTCAATATAATTAATGCCTTTTACATGTGTTCGTAGAGCATATATTAGAACATCCCAATTTTAATTACATATATTCCCTTCTCTAAACCTAAAAATATCAAATTTGTCCATTTTAGTTTATTTTATTCAAAATATATTATAAGATGACTATTTTATCCGTTTTTTTTCTTTGATTCACTTTTTCATACAAACCTCCTTTAAAGTTTAAACACATTCTCATATGCTATAAAGCTTTAAATTTATGAATACAAGCATTCTTTAAGCAGTGAACAAGCAACATGAACTTGATCTAAAAATTCAATAAAATACTCCTAACAAAGGTTACTCAACCTGAGAAAACCTAATGGAATATGAACCAAATATCACTTGTTTATCTGTATTACGTTTAAATATGTAACAAAACCATATTAAAAAGAGAGAGTTGATAATCAAAGTGTAATAAGATTATGTAAATGTAAATGTTATTTAGAAATATAATTAAGTAGTGGATTCCGTTATCCAAATAGTACTATAGCATCCAAACACAGCATCTAATCTAATCTAATCATGTATGCACGTATTTTTTTGGTCAAACTGACGTGTAACTAATTAATTTCCTAAACTTATGAGACGTCATCATTATTACTAATATTTAATCGGTGCGGGTCAACGTCACGGGTTGACGTCTGGATGAAGTGATTGCATACTGTAGGGGTATGGTACTAAAACCCGGTTCTACGACCCTAAATCTATTATGTTTGGCTTATTTTATTACATGGACTAATACAATGTTATTGGGCTGAGGGGGTTTTGTGGAGGTAACTCTAACTGGGCTAGGCCCATTAGGGTATCATGATGGTGGCCATGAGACTCTCTATATAAGGAGGTCTCCACCTCCTTATTGAAGGGTCATGCTCAATAAGAGCCAACACCACTTTTTTTTGTCAGTAAACAAGAGATCCTCAGGATATCTTAGCAGTCACCTCCACACCTCCAAAAAGCCATCGCAGGTCTCAAGCACAGCCGAGAAGAAGATCAAGACGTGGTCCGTTCATCTCGAAAATCCGTGGAAATATCGTCATGGATCAGGTCAGATTCATTTCGTGCTTCGACATTGGCGCCATCCGTGGGACGGCAACGAACTACCCTTCGATCTTCATCTCGGCTGTCAGATCTCTCCCAGGAAAAACCCAGATCTGGAAGTTTACAGAAAAAGGCTTCAAGGCTTGTTCTATTAAAGCTCAAAAAGATCCATAGATCTAAAAGAGGCTTCCAGATCTGTGCAAAAAGAAACAGCCTGATTCGAATGATCAGGTCTCCGGATCTGTGATGGTTTTAAATCTGCTCCGAGCTTCAGATCTATCTAGGTCTGATTTACAGATCTAGATCTAGATTACAGACCTGGATTTTAGGTCTAAAGTTGCAGGACTGACTCTAAAGTTGCAGATCCAGAAATTACCAGACTTCCGCCGCCATGTACGCGCGCCCGCGGATTCTCACTCCACAGCCGTGCATGTGCCGCCGCGGAAACCACCATCTGGGGTTTACGCAAGAGACCTCCGCCATGCACGTGCACTCGCGAGTCACCGCTCCATCGTCGTGCATGCGCGCATCAGGCCTCACGCCAAACTTCAAGGTTGGGAATCCTCATAATATCCCATATGGCTACGCGCCAAACTTCAAGGTTGGGAATCCTCATAATATCCCATATGGCTACGCGCCAAACTTCAAGGTTAGGAATCCTCATAATATCCCATATGGCTACGCGCCAAACTTCAAGGTTGGGAATCCTCATAATATCCCATATGGCTACGCGCCAAGGTTGGGAATCCTCATAATGTCCCATATGGCTACGCGCCAAACTTCAAGGTTGGGAATCCTCATAATCTCCCATATGGCCACGCGCCAAACTTCAAGGTTGGGAATCCTCATAATGTCCCATATGGCTACGCGCCAAACTTCAAGGTTGGGAATCCTCATAATGTCCCATATGGCTACGCGCCAAACTTCAAGGTTGGGAATCCTCATAATGTCCCATATGGCTACGCGCCAAACTTCAAGGTTGGGAATCCTCATAATGTCCCATATGGCTACGCGCCAAACTTCAAGGTTGGGAATCCTCATAATATCCCATATGGCTACGCGCCAAGGTTGGGAATCCTCATAATGTCCCATATGGCTACGCGCCAAACTTCAAGGTTGGGAATCCTCATAATATCCCATATGGCTACGCGCCAAACTTCAAGGTTGGGAATCCTCATAATATCCCATATGGCTACGCGCCAAAACTTCAAGGTTGGGAATCCTCATAATATCCCATATGGCTACGCGCCAAACTTAAAGGTTGGGAATCCTCATAATATCCCATATGGACTCTCTATATAAGGAGGTCTCCACCTCCTTATTGAAGGGTCATGCTCAATAAGAGCCAACACCACTTTTTTTTGTCTGTAAACAAGAGATCCTCAGGATATCTTAGCAGTCACCTCCACACCTCCAAAAAGCCATCGCAGGTCTCAAGCACAGCCGAGAAGAAGATCAAGACGTGGTCCGTTCATCAGAAAATCCGTGGAAACATCGTCATGGATCAGGTCAGATTCATTTCGTGCTTCGACATTGGCGCCATCCGTGGGACGGCAACGAACTACCCTTCGATCTTCATCTCGGCTGTCAGATCTCTCCCAGGAAAAACCCAGATCTGGAAGTTTACAGAAAAAGGCTTCAAGGCTTGTTCTATTAAAGCTCAAAAAGATCCATAGATCTAAAAGAGGCTTCCAGATCTGTGCAAAAAGAAACAGCCTGATTCGAATGATCAGGTCTCCGGATCTGTGATGGTTTTAAATCTGCTCCGAGCTTCAGATCTATCTAGGTCTGATTTACAGATCTAGATCTAGATTACAGACCTGGATTTTAGGTCTAAAGTTGCAGGTCTGACTCTAAAGTTGCAGATCCAGAAATTACCAGACTTCCGCCGCCATGTACGCGCGCCCGCGGATTCTCACTCCACAGCCGTGCATGTGCCGCCGCGGAAACCACCATCTGGGGTTTACGCAAGAGACCTCCGCCATGCACGTGCACTCGCGAGTCACCGCTCCATCGCCGTGCATGCGCGCATCAGGCCTCACGCCAAACTTCAAGGTTGGGAATCCTCATAATATCCCATATGGCTACGCGCCAAACTTCAAGGTTGGGAATCCTCATAATATCCCATATGGCTACGCGCCAAACTTCAAGGTTGGGAATCATCATAATATCCCATATGGCTACGCGCCAAGGTTGGGAATCCTCATAATGTCCCATATGGCTACGCGCCAAACTTCAAGGTTGGGAATCCTCATAATCTCCCATATGGCCACGCGCCAAACTTCAAGGTTGGGAATCCTCATAATGTCCCATATGGCTACGCGCCAAACTTCAAGGTTGGGAATCCTCATAATGTCCCATATGGCTACGCGCCAAACTTCAAGGTTGGGAATCCTCATAATGTCCCATATGGCTACGCGCCAAACTTCAAGGTTGGGAATCCTCATAATGTCCCATATGGCTACGCGCCAAACTTCAAGGTTGGGAATCCTCATAATGTCCCATATGGCTACGCGCCAAACTTCAAGGTTGGGAATCCTCATAATGTCCCATATGGCTACTTGCCAAACTTCAAGGTTGGGAATCCTCATAATGTCCCATATGGCTACGCGCCAAACTTCAAGGTTGGGAATCCTCATAATGTCCCATATGGCTACGCGCCAAACTTCAAGGTTGGGAATCCTCATAATGTCCCATATGGCTACGCGCCAAACTTCAAGGTTGGGAATCCTCATAATGTCCCATATGGCTACGCGCCAAACTTCAAGGTTGGGAATCCTCATAATGTCCCATATGGCTACGCGCCAAACTTCAAGGTTGGGAATCCTCATAATATCCCATATGGCTACGCGCCAAAACTTCAAGGTTGGGAATCCTCATAATATCCCATATGGCTACGCGCCAAACTTAAAGGTTGGGAATCCTCATAATATCCCATATGGACACGCGCCAAACTCAAGGGTTGGGAATCCTCATACCACATGCTCGTGCATCACATATGCTCACGCATATTACTCATGCTTACGCATCACATGCTCACACATATCACAGTCTACGCGCACGCGCATGCAACATCTGCGCGTGGCGCATAACACAAAACCAAAGTGTTGCATGCGCGTGGCGCGGGACATAAAGTAGCTCGTAAGCCGCCTCACGCGCAAGCTCCACTATTATTACAGCTCATAAGACGCCTCGCTCGCAAGCTGTTATTATTCTCGCAGCTCATAAGACGCCTCGCGCGCAAGCTGTTATTATTGTTATAGCTCGTAAGTCGCCTCACGCGCAAGCTTCATTATTATTATAGCTCGTAAGTCGCCTCGCGCGCAGGCTTTATTATTCATACAGCTCATAAGACGCCTCGCGCGCAGGCTGTTATTATTCATACAGCTCATAAGACGCCTCGCACGCAAGCTGTTACTATTCTTATAGCTCGTAAGACGCCTCACGCGCAAGCTTTTTATTATTCATACAGCTCATAAGACGCCTCGCGCGCAAGCTGTTACTATTCTTATAGCTCGTAAGACGCCTCGCGCGCAAGCTTTTATTATTCATACAGCTCATAAGACGCCTCGCGCGCAAGCTGTTACTATTTTTATAGCTCATAAGACGCCTCGCGCGCAAGCTGTTATTATTCTCACAGCTCATAAGACGCCTCGCGCGCAAGCTGTTATTATTGTTATAGCTCGTAAGTCGCCTCACGCGCAAGCTTCATTATTATTATAGCTCGTAAGTCGCCTCGCGCGTAGGCTTTATTATTCATACAGCTCATAAGACGCCTCGCGCGCAAGCTTTATTATTCATACAGCTCATAAGACGCCTCGCGCGCAAGCTGTTATTATTCTTACAGCTCGTAAGTCGCCTCACGCGCAGGCTTTATTATTCATACAGCTCATAAGACGCCTCGCGCGCAAGCTGTTATTATTCTCACAGCTCATAAGACGCCTCGCGCGCAAGCTGTTATTATTGTTATAGCTCGTAAGTCGCCTCACGCGCAAGCTTCATTATTATTATAGCTCGTAAGTCGCCTCGCGCGCAGGCTTTATTATTCATATAGCTCGTAAGACGCCTCACGCGCAAGCTCTATTATTATAGCTCGTAAGCCGCCTCACGCGCAAGCTTCATTATTCTTACAGCCCGTAAGTCGCCTCACGCGCAGGCTTTATTATTCATACAGCTCATAAGACGCCTCGCGCGCAAGCTATTATTATTCTTATAGCTCGTAAGACGCCTCGCGCGCAAGCCTTTATTATTCATACAGCTCGTAAGACGCCTCGCGCGCAAGCTGTTATTATTCTTATAGCTCGTAAGACGCCTCTCGCGCAAGCTTTCATTATTCATATAGCTCATAAGACGCCTCGCGCGCAAGCTGTTATTATTCTTATAGCTCGTAAGTCGCCTCACGCGCAAGCTTTATTATTCTTATAGCTCGTAAGTCGCCTCTCGCGCAAGCTTCATTATTATTCTCATAGCTCGTAAGTCGCCTCACGCGCAAGCTTCATTATTATTATAGCTCGTAAGCCGCAACTCGCACAGGCTCTATTATTATAGCTCGTAAGCCGCCTCACGCGCAGGCTTCATTATGTTTACAGCTCGTCACCATCATGAAGAAAACCTCCCAAAACTCAAAGACAATAAAGACAAGGCCAAAGAAAAGGGAAAAAACCGCCTTACACCTTATAAAGTCCAGTGCTCCACCTAGACGCTTGCGCGCCCAGGAGCAACGCTGGACTTGGGGGGCTTGTAGGGGTATGGTACTAAAACCCGGTTCTACGACCCTAAATCTATTATGTTTGGCTTATTTTATTACATGAACTAATACAATGTTATTGGGCTGAGAGGGTTTTGTGGAGGTAACCCTAACTGGGCTAGGTCCATTAGGGTATCATGATGGTGGCCATGAGACTCTCTATATAAGGAGGTCTCCACCTCCTTATTGAAGGGTCATGCTCAATAAGAGCCACCACCACTTTTTTGTGTCTGTAAACAAGAGATCCTCAGGATATCTTAGCAGTCACCTCCACACCTCCAAAATGCCATCGCAGGTTTCAAGCAGCCGAAGAAGAAGATCAAGACGTGGTTCATTCATCTCGAAAATCCGTGGAAACATCGTCATGGATCAGGTCAGATTCATTTCGTTCTTCGACGCATACAAACACAAGAAACCTCAAAACAAACACAAATCAGCATCACAACGAAACTCGGTGGAAAGAAAGAAATCATAATAATAATAATAATAATAATAATAATAATAATAAATTGAACATTTCAACCGATTTTCATGGCGTCGTTGCCTATATCAATCCATTGCCGCATTTAGCCTCAATTCACCAACCGTCATTCCATTCCTCAATTCAGTACTGATTTCGGTAACGCTTGTTTAATTTACACGTGCTGTGTTTGATTTAATCGGATGTGTTAATCTGGATTACTGTGTGTGTGTGTGTGTATTGAGTTGACTGTGCTTAGGTTTTGTTGAAGTGTGATTTTGTGTTTAATTGTATGCTCCTGGTTGACCTTGACTTTTTAAAAGTATGAAATTAGGTATTGTTTTTCTCTCAGCCTGTGGAAATTTTACCGAATTGAGTTGATTCGCAGTGACTTCGGTTTAATATATATTTTATTTTGGCAGTCAATTAGGTTTCATTTGCATGTCAATTTCTGGTTCAGTTTGGATCTCTGTGTGTTAATGGATTACAAGTATTTTGTTGAACTGTTGTTTTAGTGATCATGATTCTCATTTTTGAATTTATTTATTTATTTATTTTTATGTTCACACATGTATGCATGCTAGCTGAGGTTCTCCAGAACAGTAGATAGATAGAATATTGACTTTTGAAGTTAAGGTTTAAAATGTCAAGTTATGTCTAATCTCATTAGTTCAGATACTATTGTTGTTCTTTTTGTTAAACTTTTAATTACTTAAGGTTTTAAACAAGGTATAATATTCACACATCAGCATACAAGCACTTTGTTGATGATTAAAGTTAGAAATCTAAGACTTGTAGCTTTTAGATCAAAATTAGGTGCTCGGCTGAGCTTTTGTCCCTTACTTTCAGTTTTTAAGTATTAGTCAAAAGCCTCATTTTCCTGATAATTACCTTAAATTGTTTATTTTTTTAAGCTTTTATGTGTTTTTTCAAGCCTAAAATAAGTTGGTTACCTACAAAAGAAATTAAAACAATGTTGATTGTTTTTTAGCTTTAATGTGTTTTTGCATGATTAAGATCATTTTAATTGTTCTGCATTTATCTGCCCACTAATTTGCATTATCTTTGTTCTATATATATCTTCTCATCTTGTAATAATGAGTTTTAAGCTTTCTCTAATTAAGAAAAACCTTTTATATAAATTGCAGACATATTTAAAAGTAGAGTTAATGGGTGGCAAAAGTTCAAAGAGATCTTCAAGTAGCTATTCATCATACGGGTCAGCATCAAACTCATGGGCCTACCCGCAACCATCGTATCCACAATCACCATATCCGCAACCGCCAGTTAACCAACCATATGCTTCACCTTCTTCTTTTCAAAGCTATCCTGAACAAGCTCCTGCACTTAAGAAAAGGCTTGAGAGAAAATTCTCCAGAATTGATGATAATTACAACAGCTTAGAGCAGGTAAACCTAGTAGTGAAACATGCTGTGCTGTCTTAAACGGGTCGTGCCGTAAGTTACCATCTTAGGTTAGGTCTGTAAACAAACTGAACGAACATGATTGGTGCATGCTCGTGTTTGTTCGACTTTAACCTAACAAACGATTGAACAGGGTCTCTTGTTCGAGCTTTGTTTGTTAAGAAAATGAACGGGTCACGAACGTAAACAAACATAAACGAATGAACATAATTAAATATAGATTAGCGGTCATAAACAAGAAAATACCAATTGGAAGTAAACGTTAACTAAACTCGTGGACCTTAAAATTTAAGAAAACTAGACTAATTTTAACTTGGGTGATATTTTAATTTCATAAAACTAGACTAAATTGTAAAGGACCTAAATAATTTAAATGAATATATAAACGAACGAACTAAAGAAAACGTAAACGAATTTAAATGAATGAATGTAAACGGACGTCTAGAAACATAATTGAATGAATGAGACATGTGTTTCTGTTCATTCGTTTAACTAAATGAGCATAACATTTTGTTCATGTTAGTTCATTAAATAAATAAACGATCATAAACGAACTCCTTGCAGAATGTTTCACGAACGGTTCACTTAAGTTCGGTTTGTTTACAGGCCTAAGAGAAATGTGCATTTTTGCTTATTTAACAATTTATTATAAATTAGCAATTCAACAAATACGTTTAACTTCCAATTGGTGTTTATTACTGTCATTGTTTTTTACCTTGTTGGTAATGAATTTGTCGTTTTACTTTCTCTAGGTTACTGATGCTTTAGCACGTGCTGGTTTGGAGTCTTCAAATTTGATTGTTGGTGTAGATTTTACCAAGAGCAATGAGTGGACTGGTTGAGTTTAATCTTGGATGTTTGCATATATTTATTAGAGGTGGCATGCATGGGTCGGTTTTGGGCTCAAAGCGCACCAATAACCAAAAATTCAGTTTTTGAATACCGTTTAGTTTTCGGTTTTACAATTTGGGCTAAAAAAGAAACTGGCAAAAATAATGAATTTGATATATATTTGTTAAACAGTAATTAATTGCCAATCTAAAAAAGAAATAATAAGTAATCAATTATTATACATTTGGGCTAAAATATTCAGGTAACAGGATTCTAAAAATTCTTATTAACCAAAGCCAAACCGAAAGTTCTGTTTTTAAAAATTTATAAAACAAACCATGTGTTTTTGTCTGGTTTCGGTTTTTTTGATTTTTCGGTTACGGATCGGTTTGTTGGTTTCATGCTCACCGATAGGTGGCAGTTTGGCCCATTTTGAATGAGTTGATCCGGATTATGTTTTTCTCTGACGGATCAAAATGGTAAAAACAGAAGTAACTAAAAAGGATGCGGGTGTCAAAAGTCGAATATAGTGTATTCTTAATCCAAACATGCTATAATTCATTATCTGATCTAACTAAATTGCCACCTTTAATATGCGTATATAGTTTTGGATCCTGTTAATATGATATTTGCATTTATCCATTTTAGGCGCACGGTCGTTTAACCGAAGATGCTTGCATCATATTGGAAACAAAATGAACCCTTATGAAGCAGCAATATCTATAATTGGAAGAACCTTAGCTTCTTTTGATGAGGATAATTTAATTCCTTGTTTTGGATTCGGAGACGGTAAAATGTCAAAATTTGTAGTCAAATTTGCTTGATTTGAATATTTGATTATGGTTGTTAGAACTCATGTATTATGTGTTTTGACAGCGTCAACTCATGATCAAGAAGTCTTTAGCTTCTACGGAGATGATAAGTATTGTGAAGGATTTGAGGATGTTTTGAAACGGTACCGAGAGCTGGTACCACAGTTGGTGCTTGCAGGTTGAATTACGTGCTCTCGTTGTCGTTTAAGATTTTTTGTTTAATTTTAGAGTGATTGATCTTTATAACTAATGGGCCGATTTGGGTTGTGTTTCTTTTGACTTTATCACAAGTGACCCAGACCGTTCCAACCTTTAAAATAACTTGTTTTTAATTGGAACTGTGCTTGTAAACTTGCCAAACGAACACGAACGGGGCATGTTCATGTTGGTTCATTTAACTTTAACCGAACAAACAATCGAACACGAATAGTTAGACGAACGGAGTTTACTTGTTCGTGCTTTGTTCATTAAGAAAATGGGCGTGTTCGTTTATGTTCGTCTGTAATATCTAAATGAACGGTTAACAAACGCAGCCTAACACAAATGAACAAATATAAGTGAACATAGATGAACAAACCAGAGGAACATCAATTAAAAGTAAATGTGAACACCAATCTGTTGGGCCTAAAAAAATGATAAAACTAATAGAGGTGTACATGAGACCGAAAAAACCACACCAAAATTACTGAACCGAGACGAAAACCGACGGTTGAGTTTTATGTTCCGTATAATCCGAACTTTTGGTTCTGTTTCAGTTTTGCGTGTAATTAAAACTGAAAAAGCCAAACCGAACTTGTTGATTTTCATTTTCAAATATAAAATTTAAGTAAGTTATAATTATTTAATATATAATGTAACCCAAGTATTTTAGCCAAAATGTATCATAATCAATTAATTATTAACAAACAAAAAAATTTTCGCCTAAATTCATTGTTTTTGACAAAATAAATAAAAAATTTCGGCCCAAAATTTGTAAAACTAAATGGCAAAAACTGAATTGAACCCAAACCAAAAACCGATACCAAACGGTTTTTATTAACTTGAAAACCGAATTTTCAGTTTTAGCGCAAAACCGACCCATGCGCACCCCTAAAAACTAGACTAAATGATAGTGGGCCCAAAAAGTTTGAATGAACTTATAAACGAACGAGCTTAAAGCCACAAACTAATGAACGTAAACGAGCGGCTATACACCAGCGTAAATGAACAACGTGCACGAACATAAACAAACGAACGAGACATGTTTTCATTTTTGTTCGTTTAAGTTAAGGAAAAAAGAATATTTATTAAGAACCAAAGGACTTTGTTTGAAAAATTATTACTCTTCAAACTTGTTTTTCTGATCCTTCTTATAAACAGGACCAACATCATTTGCGCCTGTTATTGAAATGGCAATTACCATTGTTGAACAAAGTGGTGGTCAATATCATGTCTTGTTGATCATTGCTGACGGTCAGGTAACTATGAAAAAAATAGATATATTAATTCCATAAGAAGGACACATGTTTGTCTGCTAAAATGGACGTTTGCAAACAGGTAACACGAAGTGTTGATACTGATCGTGGTCAACTAAGTCCACAAGAGAGAAGAACCGTTGAGGCAATTGTAAAAGCTAGGTAATTTCTCAACATTGACATTTTTTATGGTTTGGCCTGTTACAAGTTACAAGAAGTAATGATATGTTTACTTTCGATATTTGATAGTGAATATCCGTTGTCAATAGTACTAGTTGGGGTGGGAGATGGACCATGGGATATGATGAAGGAATTTGATGATAATATCCCTGCTCGAGCGTTTGATAACTTTCAGGCAAGAATTAATTACCAAAGTTATATTATTGCAATTATTGTTTTATTTTCAATTACTGAGTATTTTTTTTTTCGTTTAGTTTGTGAATTTTACAGAGATTATGTCCAAGAACACAAATGCTTCCAGGAAGGAAACTGAGTTTGCTCTTGCAGCCTTGATGGAAATACCTACACAGTATAAGGCGACACTGGAGCTCAACTTATTAGGGTGATTATCTTTTTTAACCTTTTACTTCGGTAGTTAGTTTAATCCTATATTTAATATTTTTGAACCATGATCTTGTAAACATAAACCATGACAAGTGCATTATGTGGTTCTCCTGGTTATCAACATATTATTGGTTCTTAAATGAACATTCCCCTATATATACATATAGGGAAAGGATCATTACATAAGACTAAATTATTGCGAGAACATAAAAAAACAAACCTAAATCGTTTAGTATTTTCTATCAATGGTTCACATTTTAAAAAAATTTGCTTTTTACATACACATGTCTAGGTTATATACATACAAAAAAATCATTTAGTAATTTGGTCATATGTTGTTTTTTCACTTTCAAACGTTTACCTACACATGTGCAGGTATATGTAGGCTGTGTAGGAAATTTGTTTACATATTTTCCAAAATGTTAAAAGAGATAAATAAACATAGCATTCTAACCATTTTCTTGTATTTTAACATTTTTTTAGTTGTAAACATGAATGATGTATTTTGTTTTATCTATTCTCAAAAGAAACTGTCTTCTGCATATGCAACTTTAAAATAGTTTTGAGAAGCTTTTAACTCATGGTACATACATCAAAGGCATATTTTGTTATTATTATATCTAAAATTAATGTTTCAGTGCTACTCGAGGGAATGCTATAGATAGGGTTTCTCTTCCCCCTCCACGCTATGGTGGGCCCAAGCGGCCTGCACGGTCAACTAGTTTCCAACCAACTCCAACTTCTTTCGTGAAAAAGGAAATGTCGGCTAGCGCAAGTTTTGGTGGGAGTTCGACCTCGGATAAAAATGTAAGTGTCATAATCCATCTTTAAACATGTTTTTAAAATACCAAACCTTAACCTTTGTTCATACATTATTTGCAGCTTTGTCCCATCTGCATAACTAACCAAAAGGATATGGCCTTTGGTTGCGGGCATCAGGTTTATTTCCCACGTATATCATAAGGAGAAATACACATTCAAATATCGTAACTTTTTTTTTTTTTTTGTTTTCAGACATGTTGCGAGTGTGGGGCCAGCCTTCATCTATGCCCTGTTTGTAGGAGTCAGATACAGACCAGGATCAAGCTCTATTAAGTGTTTTGATTAAATGTGTTTTGTCTCAAAACACTATGTCCTGTTCACTATTCATATTGCGTTTTTTGTTGGTTTAATGTTGATTACTACCATACTGTTCACTGATCGGATATGTTGCAGCCCCTTCAGGGTGTTTTGGTCTAAAAAACTTGTGAAAAAGTAGGTGATACTCGAACCTTTTGGATGTGCCATGTGAATTTTCGAGCAAAATAATGGAACCGAATCATATCTAGAATTGCATGATTTATATGAAGTTTAGAACAGCCTCATCGGTTCGTTTTTATGCATTGTAGACCTCTTTAAATGGGAGATAACGGGTAGGGTCCGTAAGAAACTGGTATTATGATTCTAGGCCAACTAAATTAACCTATTGTATTGGTCATCACCCGTCCTATTATCTAGTATCTAGGGTATATACATAATACATGAGTGGAGCCGTACCCAAGCTTCGATAAGCTTGAACTTGCCTTTTTAACTCAGAATGAGGTACGGGAAGTTTAATATGCGCCTTTAGATTGGTGATAATAATTTGAGCAAAAGTTGTATTCGCTATATTGAAAACCAGTCAATGTATCTCTGGTTGACGTAATGACGATGTTTCAAAAAAAATAAATAAATAAATACTTGCAAAGACTAAATGTAGGGGTATTGTATTTATATGGACTTCTAATGACGATTTGCGTATTTTTCTTTAGAAAAAATTACAAATTTTGTCCTTTTGAATATACAAAATTATGGATTGGGTTCTTTTTGAAAATGAGTTTCACTCTTTATCCTTTATTTGCATATTTAGCTCGATTTTTGTTCTTTAAACTAACGGTCATCCAATAATCCAGTTAAGTCTTGGCATGTGACAATCATGTGAGGGCAAAAAGGTAATTTCCAACCTTTATTATTATTAGTACATTATTTTTTGTTGTTATTATTATTATATAAAAAGTTTAATATTTATATTTAGAGATTGTGGGCCCCATTATTTAGTGATAGTGTGGTGGTGGGTTAGGGTTTAATGATGGGGGAAAGGGGTTCGATGAAGATGAAGATCATGGGCGAGGTGGTGTGCGGTAAGCAGCAGTGACAGATGGTGGTGGTGGTGGTGGTGGTGGTGGTGGGTTAGGCTATTCACATTCACAACTCAACCAAACACAACTTTTTATTAAAATATTAATTTCTCTCTCTTCTACTTACACAACTCAACCAAACTCAATTTTTCACTCCCATTCACAACCCAACCAACCCATTTTTTTATTAAACATATATATATATATACACACACTTTAAATGCAGAGAATAGAAAATGATATAGTGGACTGAAAATATATAAAGAATTGTTTATGAATTTTGTTATATTTTTTTAAATTGGTTAATGTTAGATTTTTAAAATAATATGATTTGCCTAAAACAAAACATAACCGAAATATATTAGTGAAGAAAATCTATATTCAACTAAGAAAAAAATTACTTGTGAAGTAATAATTGAAAAAGAATTTGAAAAGCAATTCCATGCTCAGTTACTCACAACCGAACAATGGTTGGTCCACCAACCTAGTTGCCTCCCTAGTAAGAGTTTTCCTTTTTTTTTAATCCTATATACTCCGATCGATCGAACAAAAACATGCCAATGTGGATAGTCTTAGGGTTTGATTGAAGTTAATGGTTTGATGAAAATAATAATGATTTAAAGAAATTGAAAATGAAAATAATAGGGCCCACAATCTCTAAATATAAATATTAAACTTTTTATATAATAATAATAATAACAATAAAAAATAATGTAATAATAATAAAGGTTGGAAATTACCTTTTTGCCCTCACATGATTATCACATGCCAAGACTTAACTGGATTATTGGATGGCCGTTAGTTTAAAGGACAAAAATCGAGCGAAACATGCAAATAAAGGATAAAGAGTGAAACTCATTTTCGAAAAGGAACAAATCCATAATTTTGTATATTCAAAAGGACAAAATTTGTAATTTTTTTTTCTTTATTTGAGATTTAATTTGGTTTATCTATATTATATGTAACCCGAATTGCACAGGGAAAAAAATTAATATTTAGCGATAGACAACCGAACATCAAAAGTTTCCGACCCCCATGAAAAAGATTTCTGGGTCTACCACTGAATATGGGTGAAAATATTAAATGATATATTATATAATTTCAAATGACAAAACTTACATAATTTTGTTGACAACCTAAAAGGCTTTTAGATTGTCACGGTATACAACACAAGCATATAGTAATGAACAGTGAAGTTAAAATAGAATTCTTATTTTGATAACCCGATATTCGGTTTCAGCTATAGAGTTCAGTAAGAGGGGAGAGACAGTAGCCGTCATTGTAATGTTTAGCTTTAACTATAAAACACACAGTAACTAGAAGTCTAGAATTGGATTGATGAGTATTTAGGCACCCTCGACAATCAGTTGTTGAATATGCAATGGGATGGGAAGTGGATATGGTACATAGTTGCAACCATGATCTACGTATCATGAATGTGACGTAAAATACATTTGAGAGTACGAATGTGTTCCTCGAGGATCATGCATGTATGCTAAATTGCGTAAGAGATCATTAGTTTAGTGAAACTCAACTACTCCATAGCAGCAAGATCGTGTTCAAACGGGAGATCCCGTAAGATCAAATTTAAAATATTGTGTCCATAGGAGTAGCTGCTGACTTGAAATTAGATGTCTTCTTTGTTACAAGTAACAATAATCTTCAAAATCAGTAAGAGAGATCAAGTCACATAACAAACTTTGAAGTAAAAAGTGACAATGTGATGTATTACATCATTATAGTGGCTATTAAGAACAATATCATCACATGAAGCAAGTGAAAACTTGTATTGTGACTCAAGAGACCACAAGATTGGTACGATTAATGACCATGGTTGGGGGTACTTGTGTGGGATGTATCATGAGTTTTATTGACCTAAGGCGAGACACTAAGGAGGAAGGTTGGTATGACGGAGGGTTGTGGGAAATGTATTGGATGATGGCCCAAAATAATGGATTCACAATAGGGATGGCAATGAAACCCGAACCCGATGAGAAAACCTGAACCCCGACATAAATGGGACGGGTAATACCCGAACTGTTAGGGTTTGGGACGGGTTTGGGAATAATTTTGAAATTTTTCGCGGGTTTGGAACGGGTTTGGGATTTCTAATATACCCGATTACCCGATAACATAGACCCATTTACCCGATTATATACCCGATGCACCCGATATAGCTTATTATATTATACATATACTATATTCAAAATATATTATTTGCCGAAACTTGTTTATGTCAATTATTTGAGATATTTTACCTTTATGGTAACCATCTTTGTAGTCAATTAGTTATACTTTGTCAAAACCCCGGTAGAAACCTGACGGGTTTTGAGCCGCGTATACCCGACGAATATTTTTTCAAAACCCGAAACCCGACGGGTAATTACCCGATTAAAACCTGACGGGTTTGGGATGGACTTTTATAACCGGGTATGAGTTTGGGAATACCTAACCCACAAATCCGACCTATTGCCATCCCTAATTCACAAGGAATATGAAAAACTAAGGTAACGTTTGTTATGCAGGAATGACAGGGGGAATGGAATGATTCATCGCGTATGAATGAAAAAGATTGGTGTTTGGTTGCTATAATCATCCATTACACATGGAATCCTATTCCATCAAAACCGTTCCTTCCTCCCCCCCCCCCCCAGTGGCGGATAGAAGACAAACCCAGTAGGGGTCAGTCACCCACTCAGATTTTACGAGACTATATGTAATATTTAAGTTTTGTAGTGGTAATTTTAGTTAAAAAAAAAACAAACAATTAATTAAGACCCTTATGGCTTTTGTTTTTTAATTATGCCAATATTATATATTTCTTCTAGCTCTATAAAGTGATAAACAGGCCCTATTCTTTTTTTTTTAATAATCGACTAAAAAGATGTTGATTGTTAAACGAAGAAGACATGCAGGCAGACGATTCATGAATATCAAGTTCGTTTGAAGAATTAGTTTTACCCGTTAGAACCACAATGGCGAAATATTTTTTCAACAACGAAGATAACGACAAATTGTCGTAATCGAATTGACGAGGATTTTTTGAATGCTTGTGGTAGTATCATTGAAAAGAAGCATTTTAAAGTGTTTCAAATTAAGTTGTGATTCGATGAAATCGCATATGGAACAACCGTAACATGTATTTTTGTTTTGCTATATTTAATGTAGTTCGTTTTATAATTTCACGTAATTTATTTTTATTGATTATTTTTTACCCAACCGAGTTAAATGTCTAGATGACTGGATATGCCACTCCCCCCCCTTTTTTTTCCATTCCATTCTTCCTTCACCATACTTTCTCAATAACCACCACCACAACTACCATAGGCACTACCACCATCGCCGCCGCCACCACCAGCGTTACCACTGCCGCTGCCAACAACGTCGCCGTAACCACTGCAACCATTGTCACCGCCCCTGCCTGACCATCACCGCCACCACCACTGTCGTTGCCTGACCACCACCACCGTATCATTGTCATTACTACCAATGCTACCACCGCCACCCTGCCGCTTGATCGCCACCACCAATGTCGCCCCCACCATTTTCGTCGCTGGTGTAAGGCCCCGTTACCGGTAACCCTACTTTCGTGTTGGATTTACTCATAAACACAGTTCTAAATATCAGAGTTAATTAAAAACTTTACGCGGAATATAAAACTTTCATAAAACATTACATATCAATTCATAATCATGTCTTTAAACATTCCTCTTGTCTTTCAAAATCAAAACGTAACTTATAAAACATATCGGATCTTCAGATGCCAGGCTTTAGTCTTCTGCCATGTGTCCTCCACTCAAGCCAGCTGTCTCATCCTACTCACCTGCGTGCATACTAAAAGTCAGCTACGCTGAGTGAGTTCTAGTTAATCATACACTACCATACAATACCTTGTTACATACATACGTACTTAACCTCATAACTTTCTTTCATACACACGTAAGTACTCATACCTTCATTCTTACTTACATACTTTCTTTCTTACTTACATACTTTCTTTCTTACTTACATACTTTCTTTACATTCATAATCATACGTTTTAAAGAGCCTTTCGCCCTATAACCTCACAGATATTATAAGGGTCTGGTCCCTAACATCACAGATATTATAAGGGTCTGGTCCCTAACATCACAGATATTATAAGGGTCTGGTCCCTATCATCACAGATATTATGAGGGTCTGGTCCCTAACATCACAGATATTATTAGGGTCTGGTCCCTAACATCACAGATATTATTAGGGTCTGGTCCCATGTTTTCGAATATTAGTAGGGTTCGATTCCCTCTTCGTTACCATACAACCATACATCATACCTCGAGTATTATTAGGGCTCGGTACCCCTTTCGTAACCATACAACCATACAACCGTCATTTCCTTCTTTTATTAACTTTCTTACGTTCATACACATAAACATACATATCATACTTGCCATATTTATAACGTTACAACCTGACAGTACGTGCAATATCCGAAGATCGTTCACGAACCATCAAGCAATCATTCATACATATCACATATGTCACCTATGGCATACACTTATCACTTTGGATAAATGTATTAACAACACATCAAGTATGCACACAGCCCCGAAAACATAACAAGGAATGGGGCTAGAAACTCACCTGGATCCTGTTACGCTCGCCGTTGATCGTAATTCCTTTCTTTAACTGGGCTCGGCTAACAGTATAATATTTACACATATAAATTAACTACTGCTACTCGTTTGTATTTCTATCTATATATGACCCACAACGAACGGGGGTCCGGGGGCAGCGCCCCTGGCAGCGGGGTTCTAGGGGCGGCAGCCCCTAGCGGGGTCCAAGGGGCAGAGCCCCTGGCTGGGGTTAAGCTGCCAGGTCAGCTTGGAAAAATTTTATTTTCGATAACTGCCTTAACACATTTTCCATTAGGTTTTTAATTTATTTTATAGACGAACTTCGCTTCAGGCGAAGTTAAACCTTAGGCGAACTTGGAAACAGCTTGGTTCTGGCTTGATTCGATCGAATAGGAACACGTTCGATCGAATAGGAACACGTTCGATCGAATACAACACGTTCGATCGAATAGGAACACGTTCGATCAAACAGGAACACGTTCGATCGAATAGGAACACGTTCGATCGAATACAACACTCATTCGATCGAATACAAAACTCATTCGATCGAATGAGTTGGAGACCATTCGGTTGCTTCCCTATTCGGTCGACTGGACTTGTTCGATCTACGCATTCGATCGAATGGACTGATTCGATCGACTGGTTCGATCGAATGAGTCTGATTCGACTCCTTCAAGCTGGGCGACGGAGAAACCCACGGGTTTTCCAGATTTTCCAGATTTTTGACCCAAAATCGAAGTTTTTGACATGGAAATGCTCGGGATTGAAAGGGCTATCGATTCCTAGTACTTTTAAACACAAAAGCTTGCATTTTGACACCAAAACAAGGCGGTTTTTGACCCGAAAACTCAAGTTACGAAAATGGGAGTTTTTGCTCGATTTGAGGTCGAAAATGGTTATGAAAACGGATGATTTTCGAGAGGGACTTACCAAAAACGATTAGGAACAAGATTGTGGACTCGGATTTGTGATTTGAGAACTTTCTCTCTCTAGCTCCTCTCTCTAGAAATGAGAGTGTTTGGGTGGGTGTAAGTGAAGGAAGATGGTGAAAAATGGTGGAAGTGTCAAGAACTTTCGTTTATATACTACGGGTTTGGTTAGGCTCGGGTTGGCTTCCTACGGGTCGAGACAGGCCGAGTTCATAAAATAACTAAGCCCAAGACCCGTTCCTTACTCGACATTAAATAACTAAAACGTGAAATTACTAAACATAACTTTCTTTTATTTATCAATATAAAAATTTTAGGATGTTACAGCTGGAGCTACCACCGTCGCCATTGTAATTTTTTTTTTGTAAAAGGTATTTTGAGACAGGAGCGTTTTTATTATTTCTATTTCATTCATACAAATTTTTTGAATACCAAACAACATAAAGTAATAATCCATTTTATTTCCATATGTTAACCAAACAAGACCTCAATTTCATTTCCTTGTCCATTCAATTCATTCTCCCATTCCATTCCCCATTCTTTCCATTACTTTCAACCAAACATACCCAAGACTTAGGTAGGACGAAATGTTCTCGGGGAAGTGGAACGGGAAGCATGATAAGGAAATTGGGCTTGAGTATAAATGATGTGGCGAGGATGTGAGATGAAGATGAATGAACGGGATGGTTATTCCGAACTGGAGGGGGCACAAAGAAAGAGCATATGGGAGAAGAAGGCTAGAGTTGGACCGGAACCATCGACACCCACTTCGCCACTTTATCGTCGGCGGCATTGACAGGCTGAGTGGTATACCTTCGATGCACTCTAAAGAAGGTGTTGAAATATAAGAGAACCATGTTAGAATCTCTTGTATTACAATTGATTAAATAAATGTAATGTTATATATTTAGTAATAAAAAAGTTAAGCGTTTAAAAAATTCATGTATTGCAACGGTTTTAACGGTTTGACGTTACGATTTTAAACCAATTATTTACCTTTTGTTTTAAAGCGTAACTTTTAATTAATTAAGAAAAATATTAGAATAATTTATGAATAATACTGCATTATGTTTTTATAATACCAACTTGTAAAACCTGTAAAACTCCACTGATGTGGTATAAACGGTTCATTTAATCAACAATTTATATACGCAATTATTGCTTACACAACCAGAATATATCATGAAAATATTTATTGATATATAAATTCATTAGGTTATATGTCTGTGTGACACACGGACTGAAAACATTATTTCTTATAAATAATCATAATCTATGAAATTTAAAATCAAATAAACATTTAACCAACTACATTTACTTATAATCTTGACAAAACATAGAGTTATAAGTGATAACTTGTAGATATAGTAAAAAGCAACAAACATTAACAATTCACATATATTTATAACATTTATTGTGGCAAAACATAGATAGTGCATATTTGTGACAACAATAAATCATAACAATTCACATATATTTGTAACATTTATTGTGGCAAAACATAGATAGTGCATATTTGTGACAACAATAAATCATGGATGTTCTAACCATACATACCCCATAACAACAAAAGAAATCATTTTCAGAAGTTCGACCAAAGTAACAAACATTACACAAGAGAAGTTACTGGTATTTAGCCAAAATGCAGGTAAAAGTAAATTGAGTCATTATTATTTCTTAGAGACTTTAGTTAAATATAAAGCTAACCATCCTAGTAATTATCGAGTTCTATGGTAGTTCATTTAAAATCAAATTCAGTATGCGTTTGTAATACAACAATGTTTTCATTACAAGTTCTTCCTTCTCTCTATTATATTGGGACCCACGTCACAAAAATATTTGGTGAAAAACGTAAGTCAAGTATATTAACAACCAATACATGTTCACATGTACCAAAATATGGGACTTGAAAGTTTAGCTCCATTACATCTTACATCAACAAATAAGATATTATAAAAAAGTCCATTGAAACAACCAATATCATGAATACAATGTCTACATGAAACTTTGTACATATTACGGTATAAAATAACACTATTGTTTTTTATCGCCACCTTCAATACTTCATCTAGTTTTGATAGTAGTGCAAGATGCATATGATCAGGCCTGCAAAATAAATGTTGTTCTTTCTGTACTCACATTGATTTTTTTTCAGTCAAAGCTTTAGCCTGTGGACATATGTCCCTAATCTGTAAATCATGTCATGCATGAATTAAAAAAAATAAGAAAGATGACTAATTAACTTCTACAATCGCATACTGCACACTCTTGTGATGTCTCTCAACGTTTAAACATGTGTTTGCGGTTGACGGGTTCAACCCGACACGAACCCAAAAGCTTGGCACGAACCCGAAACCGAGTTAGACATGTGAACCCAACGATGAAACATATATTTGTGGGTTGACCGGAAGACGGCCTGTTTGACAAAAAGTTTATTATATCTTTGATGGTCCATCCCAACTTTTGAATAATTTATGCTCAGTTATACTTATACCTATAAGATAAACAACAATAATAATAAAACATAACTATATGTTTTACTTGTGATGGATTTGTTTAAGTTCATTCGTTGATGTTCATTCAACTTTATTTGTTTAAGCTTGTTTGTAAATTCGTAAGTAAGTCGTTCAATGTAATAGGGAGTTTGGGTTTTTTTAATGGAGACCCAAGTTCAACTTTCACTTATAACACATTGGGAGGGGACATGTTTGGCTCAATGAAGGAAGACTAGGATCTTTATGATCTCCAGTTCGATCCTGAGGGCATCTGGGTTTTACCATCAGTGAGCCTTCAGGCGGGTGGGTTTTCCCCGGAACTGAAGATAACTTTGAGGTGCTTAAGGGCTCCGCACGGCTGGGTTGGGCCAGTTGACGGTGACCTTTAGCTATTAGGTCACCCTGTACGAAGTACCTAGGCATTCTATAATTGTTGGCCGTTAAAAAAAAGGCTTAGGATCCTCCCACACCACTTAGGATCCTCACACACCATCTTTTTTCTATACGGCTCGTATAGGGTTATACGGTCGTATAGCACCTGAATCATGTCAGTTTGTGTCGGAGCTTGTTGTTCGTTGTTTGTAGTGCTTCGTATAGCCCTATACGGGTTGTATAGGCTATACAGGCGTATAGACAATTTTTTAACACAATTTTAAATATTAATACGTTAATATGGCCGTATAGACAATTTTTTTGACACAATTTTTAAACATTGATGCGTTAATGTCTTTCATTTTAATGTATTAAGTACATACATACTTGGCTAAATATGATATTTTAGAATAGAATAAATTGTATATTAACATTTACATAACATACTATGCTAAATAATTTGTAGTTGTACCCCGAGAACATTCGTTTAAGATTATATTATGTTACATTTCATATAGTCTATACACAATAATCAATCAATGATTAAGCAAACAAGAAAACATTTAGCCAAAATACACTGATAAATATCTGGATCACGCACATAAAAATAAAACTGCTCCCCAAACATTTGGCAAAAGTTTTCTATACGGTCGTATAGCCCTTTTATGGTGTGTCAGCTAGCAATACGAGTCATTTAACACCTATACGGTCGTATAGGTTGAAAAAGGTGTTTTTTTGTCCCCCTTGTCAGTCATGCGTAACCTATACGACCGTATAGATCTATTACAAGCCGTATAAACATATAGGATTGGTGTATGAGGATCACACAAACAAAACAAAACAAAACAAAACAAAAAAAAGCCGTTCAAACATTGTCAAGTTGTCAACAAAACAAAAACGTTACACCCAGTCAAACAAAAAACTTTGACTTTCAATTTTCCACACGTTATTATGACTATAAACATACGCCACTTGTGACTTTTATACTTTATTATAATCCGGTGATCATCTCCGCCGCTAACAGCCGCCGATGGCCACCATTACCCACCTTCCTCTACTCATATTCTTCACACTAACCTTCCTAACTCACGCTCGATTAAATCTCGATACATCCGACCACCATGCCCTCTTATCCATTCTTCAAGATTTAGGCTTCTCCGGCGACCTTCGCCGGCCGGAAAACCTCTGCCACATCGCCGGAATTTCATGTGACCGGAGGACTTTAAATAACACTATTAAAGTGACCGGAATTGTGCTTAAAACTCAAGGGCTAAATGGGTTTCTCTCTCCGGCGATCGGGAAGTTATCAGAACTTAAAGAATTGTCATTATTTAATAATTACTTATCCGGCGGTATCCCACCGGAAATAGCCAATTGCCGGAAAATTGAAGTTATTAATCTTCGTAATAATAAGTTTTCCGGCGAAGTTCCGGGTGGATTATCTTATCTCCTTCGTCTCCGAATCCTGGATCTTTCGTTTAATAGATTTTCCGGTAAGTTGGGTTTCTTGAAGTATTACCCGAACCTCGAAAAAAACAGTTCCTTGAGAATAATATGTTCAACGGAAGACTTCCGGTGGCTTTACGTTCGTTTCGAAACCTTCGGGTTTTTAACGCCTCCGGTAATAGTTTACTCGAAGGTTCATTACCGACGTTGACCCGGTTGGAATACTCCTCGGTCGAGCCGAAAACATTGATCGATAAACGCGTCCCAAAACGTTACATTTTCGCCGAGTCAACAAGTCAAACCGGTAGTCTAGCTCCGGCCCCGGCTCCGGTGGAGGCCACGAGTCGAAAACATAATAATAAAAGTCGAAAGAAAATCATGGGTTGGGTTCTCGGGTTTTTTGCTGGATCCATCGCGGGACTTATTTCCGCGATGGTTATCTCGGTTCTGTTCAAATTGGCTTCTATTATGATTTTGAACCCTGGGAGCCAATCGGGCCCCGCGATATTTAGTCAATCGATAAAGGCGGAGGATATTGCGTTTCTTGATGATGATGATGCGGTTGCTGCATTGCCCGTTATTGGTAGGGGCGGTTGTGGAGAAGTATACAAAACCGATATACCCGAGGGGAAGATAAAAACGATCGCGATTAAGAAAATAATACAACCTCCGAAAGATGCTGGAGAGCTCACCGCAGAAGACACTAAAATGCTCAACAAAAAACTGCGTCAGATCCGATCAGAAATCCAAACCGTCGGTCAAATTCGACATAGGAATCTCTTATCATTGCTCGCCCATGTTTCACGACCCACTTGTCATTACCTCGTTTATGAATTTATGAAAAACGGAAGCTTACAAGACATATTACAACAAGTTCAAGATGGCACACGACAACTAGAGTGGCTAGCGAGACACAAGATTGCAATCGGGGTTGCATCTGGGCTCGAATATCTCCACATGAGCCACACCCCACATATAGTCCACCGAGATTTAAAGCCCGCTAACGTGCTCCTTGATGATGACATGGAGGCTCGAAATGCGGATTTTGGGCTTGCAAAATCTATCCCAGAAGCAGATACACACATGACAAGTTCCAATGTTGCGGGAACTTTAGGTTATATTGCGCCAGAATATCACCAAACGATGAAATTCACTGACAAATGTGATATTTATAGTTTTGGGGTATTGCTTGGCGTATTGGTTATGGGAAAGTTGCCATCAGATGAATTTTTTCAGCACACGCCAGAAGTGAATATGGTAAAATGGATGAGAAAGGTGATGACATCGGATAATCCAAAAGAAGCAATCGATCCAAGTCTTTTGGGAAACGGGTACGAGGAGCAAATGCTGCTTGTTCTTAAGATTGCTTGTTTTTGTACTCTTGATACTCCTAAAGAGAGGCCTAATAGCAAAGATTGTAGGTGCATGTTGGCTCAAATTGAGCATTGATTTATATTTATATTAGGATTATAATTTGTATATTATATGGACATGTGACACTTCCATATATAAATTTTTTCGTTTTCTTACATATACATGCATTACTCATATAGACACGGGTCAAATCGTACTAGACAATCTTCGCCAAGACATGCAATTTAGATTGGTAAAACAAGCCGACATGGTCACGTATGAATACATGCATGTCAGGAATGAAAACATGTTCTGAAGTCTGAACCTAATGACTTCGGGTTACACACTTACACCAATATTGTTTTAAGGAATAAATAAATAAATAACCAATGAGTAAAGTTGATAGTTGTATATATTTAACGTTATTAATATTATTGACAAAACGAGTGGGAGGGATTGGGTTGACTAACGGGTCTAAGATAAATTCGTATAGTAATAAAAGAAAGGATTTGTTTTAAAATCCTGCTGAAAACGTGTAGGGTTGGGTGGGTGGGTGGGTGGGTGGTTGTTGGATCAAACATTAAATTTCTTGTATTAATAATAACATGATATAATTTTTTATTTTTAAGTAATCAAAACAAACAAAACTAGCTTGGCTTGGAGAGCGTGTTAGGTATTAATCAGAGTCGGTACGCAGCGGAAACACAAACACACACGTACAAACGAAAGCAATAAATAAGAGACACGAGATTTTACGTGGTTCGGTCAAGGTGACCTGCGTCTACGGACTGCAACTAGGGTATTTTATTAAGCACGGTACAAAAGACTGCAATATATGACTAGGTATATATATAGATGACAATTAAGTTTAGTAGAGTAGGGACCAAGAAAACTCCAATGGGTCATCCTCCATAATTAAACGGACCGTCCCTTTTGTCTTCTAATCGTCAACCAACGAACCCGGCCCAAAGGCCTTCACTAATCCTAACAATCTCCCACTTGAAGGCCTTGCGATAAACCCAACCCGCTCTTCAAGTACAAAACAACCCAGTCGTCAGTAATATCAGTAATCTTTATTAACAAGTCTTCCAAGCTTCCAGTTCCCATAAACAAGCTAAGACTTACCCCCTAGTTGCAGCAACCCCCTTCAACATCAAGTAACAGAAGGGCCAGTTGAAGCTCCACCAAGCTCCAACTCATCAGTCAAAACTGATCCGTCCTCTATCTCAATTGATACGAACGATCCACCAGTTTCAGAGATAACCCGAGAACCATTACCAGTCTCCTCTTTTAGCAAGAGTTCCCTAGGAGAGATTTTATCAATTGGAATAGCGGTCTTCAAAACCCAACGTTGTTTTGTAACTGTTCCCGGAACACAACCCGCTCCCACTGTCACTAAACCCTTTACCTGTTTTAGACCTCCAACCTCGCTTAACTTGAATCACCTTGGCATAACGCTCCACTCTTGCAAATTGAACCTTATTTTGCCACTTCGACTCAGCGAATCCGACTTTGTTTTGAGGGACGGTCATACTTTCCTCAATAGGCACTTCTACCATGTATAATGAACCACACCTGTTTCCACGAGCAATAACCAGACTACCTTTAGTTACCTTCCATTTACCTCCACCGAACTTTACTTCCATGCCTAGTTCATTCAGTTAACTAACAGAGATAAGCCTTCTCTTCAATGATGGAATAACCCTAACATTCTTCAAGTTCCAAACGGTTCCCAATGGAGTTACCAAATTAACGTTCCCCATGCCCGTAACATTAAGAACATCACCATTAGCAATACGTACCTTCCCAAAGTTACCAACCTTCAGATTCACCATCGTCTCCCCGCTGTGCGTAGCGTGAAATGAAGATCCGGAATCCATGACCCAAGAGTCCACCATGCTATCAACACTACAAAATAATGTCTCGTCATCACTGACGCCTTCATTAACCTGTTCAGCAGTGTTCACCTCAGTAGCCTTTCCATGTAATATGTTTAGACAATCACTCTTAACATGCCCAACTTCATTACACCTCCAGCACTTCACATTCTTCCGAGTTCTAGACGAACTCCTCCCCTGACTCCTACTACTTCTGTTATTTTCACTTCCCCTGCTTGCATAAAACATATCAGAAGATGATCCGCCACTAGTGCTTTTCCGGTGAACGTCTTCACCCAACACAATGTCTCGGACCCCCTCAAATGTCAAACCATCGCCCCCCGCAGAACTAGTAATAGCCGTTACAGTTCCATACCAACTCTCAAGCAAAAAAGATAACAATATAATAGCTTGAGTCTCATTATCCAACTTCATGCCCACAAAAGCTAACATGGACATAATCGAGTTGAAATCATTAATGTGACCCGTGACTGAACTTCCCTTGTGCATCCTTGTCATAAACAATTCCCTCATCAAGAACACCTTATTGGCTGCAGACGGTTTTTCATACATATTTGACAGAGCTGTCATCATACCACGAGCCGTGGTTTCTTTCATGATATTAAAAGCAACGCTCCTCGTCAAAGCCAATGTAATTTTACCTCTAGCCTTCTTGTCCTTTGAGTTCCAAATTGCTTCTTCGGCTTTATCCATATTATCCGGCTTTTCCTCAAATACCATATCCAAATCATTTTTCCCAAGTAACGCCTCTATTTGCATTTTCCACCATACAAAATCAGTCCCATTAAATTTGTCGATTCGAACCTTCCCGTCTTCAGACATCGCAAACGAGAAAACAGAGAAAAAACCAATAAACAAAACTCTAACCCAAAACCCGAAACCTTTCTTGTAACCCGAAATTCCTGTCAACAAATACCCGTGTCACACAATTAAAGGAAACCCGAACAACAAACCGAATCTTGAATGCTCAACCTTTAATTTAGTCCGACAACAAGAAGCAGGCGAAACTGCTTCTTCTTTGATTAACAGTCGTAAAACACGACCTAACACGCGGTATCTTTAACAATGGTGACGAAAATCCGGTGACAAAAAATACGAACGGTGAAAGCCTAATTACAAGTGGACAAAATATTTGTTTTTCGTCGATAGGCCACAAAAACAAAAACAATAAGAAAACCCTATTTGTTTTATATGGCTACTTTCCTTTTCTTGAAAACCACGACAAATAAGAACAAAGCAAAAAGAATTTCCTTGACCACCAAATTAATATTAATAAAGGTACCTTCTTGATTGCCGTGCCACACCAAAAATAAACTGCAGAGTTTTACAATCACGGTGGTGAAGCCGAAAAATAAAAGAATTAAACCCTCGTCTCAGTGCACCTGTGTGTGTAATGAACCTTCAGCTTTGATGTCACTTGTTAGGTATTAATTAGAGTCGGCATGTAGTGGAAACACAAACACACACGCACAAACGAAAGTAATAAATAAGAGACACGAGATTTTACGTGATTCAGTCAAGGCGACCTACGTCCATGGGCTGCAACTAGAGTATTTTATTAAGCACGGTACAAAAGACTACAATACATGACTAGGTATATATATAGATAACAATTAGGTTTAGTAGAGTAGGGACCAAGAAAACTCCAATGGCCCATCCTCCATAATTAAACGGACCGTCCCTTTTGTCTTCTAATTGTCAACCAACGAACCCGGCCCAAAGGCCTTCACTAATCCTAACAGAGCGGAGTTGGATAGGGTCTCGGTGTTAACTCTATTGGCGAAACGGAACATCCGTGTGGACTCGATGGATTTTCCGGCGTGTGGTTTGCTAGAGGAGACTACCAAACACATCTTTGTGTCATGCGGTTTAGCCCAATCAGTTTGGCTGGCCATCTCCACCTAGTGTAAAGTTCCTCAGTTGTTTGCGTTTAGTGTCTGCGATATTGTAGAGTTATATAAATATACCAAGTTCTGAAGTTCCCAAAGAGAAAGGCTAAAGCGTTTCATGTGATTTGTCTTCGTCACGTTGTGGTGTTTATGAAAGGCTAGAAATGATATCGTGCATAATGGCTTGATTGTGACAGTTGGTAGTGTTGTGGAGGAGGTTAAAGCCCTTAGTTATCTTTGGGTTATAAACAGGTCGAGTAGATCTTTGCTTTCATGGTCAAATTGGGTTAAAATGGGTCTGTTTTGTTTTCTCTGATGTTGTTGCGTTTTGGTCCGGTTCGAGCAGCTTGATTGCCCGGTTTTGTGGTACTTTTATTATTTTTCTAATTGATTTCGTTGGCCTTCAAAAAAAAAAAAAAGTTGTTCGTATATATAAGTTTGGACCCACTTTAAGTGTGCCCATTTCAACTCGTTCTTAGCCAAGTTGATGCCCCTTTCAACTAAAAAAAAGATATAACCATATACTACGGATTCAAAATTTACATGTTTATTTGCAACGAAAACTCCTTACATTCAGTAGAGATTATTCTTCCATCAACACAACTTCTTACTGTTTTCGTGTTTAAACTCGACTTAAGCTTGTTAAATAAAGAAGGTGTAAGCGATTCACATACTCCGGCTCGCCAAAGCCCTTGATAAAAATAAAATACTCCTAAGAAAAATTACATATAACATAATCTTGATTCTTGTGGTCAATAAATAAATTATAAATCCCCAAATAAATCTGATTTTAGCATAGAAAATTTAAGTACGGCCTTAAAATAAATATTTATATAATTAATGTTTAGTTAGAGTAAGAGGAACAGAACAAAAAGGGGTGGTGGCGCAGTTGGCTTGCGCGTAGGTCTCATAGTTTTTGAGGTATCCTGAGGTCGAGAGTTCGAGCCTCTCTCACCCCATCAATTTTTTCCCCTAAGTTCAATCTAATCAGGGCAATTTTAATCGTCAGCATGTAAGCTATCATTTCTTTTTGGTTCAGATTGACATTTAATTCTGCAAGCATGGCATGAATAAACTTTACGGTATGTGTTCATAAACAAAGTGTTAGAACTTCAGCAATGCTATAAACATAAACGGATTTCAATTATTGAACATAAATGAAAGAACGAGACATGTGTTTTATGTTCGTTCGTATAACAAAATGTAGAATTTTTTTTCGTCCATGTTCGTTAAATAAACGAACTTCTCTCCAAACGCTTCACGAATTGTTAACTGAACGTTCGGTTCGTTTACAGTAAACTGTAATTGCATGTTTATTCTGCAAGGATGAATGTTCATCTTTGGCCATATAGTTGCTTATTGGAAATAAGTATGAGTTGTTTTGAAGTTTAAACGTGGCATGAATAAATAACCTTATTATTTATGTGACATACGGAAAGCTTGTTGTTGAAGACTAAAAAGAGAAAAGTAAGCACCCCCTTCACCTTTTGCCAACAAATCATCATGAGAACCTTCTTCTGTAACTCTACCATTACAAATCACTGATATAGTGATATTTTATTCGATCTTTGAGTAGTAGATAATCGATGTGCTACGATGACACACGTTCTATCAAAATTGAAAAGTATGCATCTTTTAAATTGATATTATCATCATTACAGTATGCAGTTTATAAAGAAATAATAGCATCAATTGCTCCACTAAATATGCCTCTAAAAAGGAAAGGGAATAATGATGATTGGGTCGGTTACGATAGCAGCGGAAAAGGAAGTCGGAATTAAGGCACCAATTTAGATTCCCCCTCAAGTTGGAGCGTGTAAGTCACGAACGCCAACTTGCCAAGAAGATACTGCAAGTGTTGAGAACCAAGGGCTTTGGTGAGTATATCGGCTGTTTGGTGCTTTGTATCAATGGCTCTTGGCTGAATCTCTTTAGAGCCTACCCGTTCTCGTACAAAGAAACAATCCATTTCAACGTGTTTTGTACGTTCATGATAAATTGGATTGTTGGCAACGTGTCTCGCGGCTTGGTTGTCACAGAATAGAGGGGTCGGTTGATCTTGTGATGTGCCAAGTTCCTTTAAAAGCCAACGTAACCACAAAACTTCACTAACTGTTGTGGCCATGGCACGATATTCCGCCTCCGCCGAGAAATGCGACACTACGAATTGCTTTTTGGATTTCCACAAGATAGGGGCTCCCCCTAAAAGAAGCAAGTAACCGGTTCTCGATCTTTTTGAGTATGGACATCCGAACCAATCGGAATCACTATATGTAGTGAAGTTGACTCCACCTTCCTTTGGTAATAAAATTCCTTGTCTCGGGGTCATTTTTAAGTATCTTAGGATTCTAATAGCCGCCTCCATGTGGCTTTGACGCGGATCAGAGACGAATTGGCTCAATACATTAACAGAGTAAACGATATCCGGTCGCGTGGCTTGTAAATATAGTAGTCTTCCCACGAGGTGCCTATATTGATTGGCATCCACATGAGCTCCTTCATCATCTTTACCCAATTTTAGATTTTGTTCCATAGGGAAAGAACTTGGTCGAGACCCTAGAAGACCACAATCCTTTAGAATATCAAGAGTGTATTTCTTTTGGCTAAGGACGAGCCCTTTTTTTGTTCGAGCCACCTCGATACCTAGAAAATATTTTAAGTTTCCTAGGTCTTTAATGCTAAACTTGTTTTTGAGGTAACCCTTTGTGTCACACCCCAACATACGACGGAATACGCCGGGACGCGACATAATTATATCATAGCTCAAAAGACTCTAAAGTAAATACACGTGTCAATATCTAAATTATTCATTTCATATTATTCAAGTACGAAAAAACACAAACATTGTCTCATGGAAATAAACATTACAATTAAATAAAAAGAAATAAATAAGTCTTTAGTTCATCATGCAACCTAAGTTCAACTATTCCTTAGCTTGTTTCTTCATCCCATAAAGCTACCTGCGCTATGCGTGAAAATACATAGTTTGTTAACATAAAGTTGAGCAAGTAATCACAGTTTTTGAATACATATAATATTAAAAATGACAATTCCTTGCGATAATATGAAATATTACAATTAGCATAACAATAATATAACAATAATATAGAAGTTATCTTTTCACTCGAATCCCATGGATAACAAGCTACTCCGACGGCGTATGATCATACTAATGAGGATGATGATGAGGATGAGATACCAACCACCAAAACATAAAATAAACACATAGTCACATTTACACGTATAACTAGTTGAGCAATATCATATAACACAAATAGTGGAATTGTAGTAAAAAATGATTAACGCATAACACCCCCAAAATGTAAAACAGTTAAAAAGGGGGATGTAAATTACTTACCTTTTTGTGGATAAGTGGGGATGAGATAATAATAAAAGTTTAGATGGACATGTTCAAGCCTTCGAGAGACGTCAACAAAAATGGCCTAGTTGTTAACAATAATATTAATAAACGACGAAAATCTAATATGACATAATGTTTTGAGATTTGATGGTGGTTTGCGTTTAACATATTACTAGTTTAATTGCTAACATAAATTTGGAGTCTTGTAGGGTGTAGGTTATTTTATTTCTTAATTATTTGTTAACTAATTTTATTATATTTATTATTATTATTATTAGTGTTAATATTATTATTTGGTAATTAATATAAGTGATATGTCATATTCATATTTTCAAGTAAATGAATTTTAATAATACATAACCGATATTAAGCATTAATGAACATTATATATATATACTTTGATGAAACATTGATGTTAATTATTTATAAAAAGTTACACACATGTATTTATATTATGAAAAAATTATTTGGACCTTTAAGCTAGATCGATTTAGATGGAAAAACATATTTTTGTTTCATACTATTCATGTATATATAAGTATATGTTAATTATTTATGCATATATATATTTAGGTAAAAAAAGAAAAAGTATATAATATATATACATTTATAGATAGGAAAATATGACATGAAACTTCGGCCAAAATAATACTTTCAAGGTTCGGTTTCGTTAAGCAAAGTTTATTTAATATTATATTATGATTATAATAAAAAATAAAACAAAGATCTAAGCAAAATAAAATAAATATGCAAAACCGGGTCCTGGGGGGTTTGAACCCGCGCCTGGACCGGTTCCCGTGTATTAACCAAGCATGCACCAGCCATCAGGCTGGTGCTTTAAGTGGTGAATAACACTGATTCGTATTATATTTAAGCATATACCCAAACAGTTCATCCCTAAATATAATACAAACCCTAGATCTTCAATTCACATTAACTGTTAATTGTTGATTCAAATAGAGTTATGGTTAACGTTAGTGGATTAAAAACGAATTAGATACGCATTTCAATTACCGTTTTGGGTGCTGAATTAAGGGAGAAGGTGGCTAGGGTTTGGGTTCTGAACTCGATCGCGAACAGGTCTAGGTGGCTGGATATGCTATAATTAAGTTAGGGTTTATGGTCGGAATATTGGGAGGATTATGTGTGCGAGTTTAATTGTGAATTGGTCATGTATTTATAATGTTTCAAGGTTGATTAAGCCGTGGGTTTACATCGATCACATTCTCTGTAAATTTGATTCGTTTTCTATAATTAAAGTGTCGATGTGATCGTATATTAAAGGAGAATCATTTTCGTGATTTGGGGCGAAAAACACGAGTTGCCATAAGAAGGTAGGGAGTGTCTGCGATGGGTAAGAGAGGGAAGAAGAATGGAAGATATTATTTATGAATATTTGCAGTTTGGTCCCCGGTCTATAGAGTTGGGTACAAACAAGTTTAAAGTTTAGTTAGGGGTGATTTATGTATATCTTTGATAGTTTTAACAATAAATAAATAAAAGGAATATTCTATTGATAATTTTACCCGACTACGAACCGGGTCGGGTAATGATTACAAAAAAAAAAATGAAGCGGAAACCCGAAATGTTACAGCATTCTCTACTTTTGGAAATTTCATCTCGAAATTAGAGATTAAGCCATAACGAAGAGGTGCGGATACTTGGTGTAACACCCCGACCGATGGCGGATTATACATCGGGGCGCCACGTATTGTTTCATTACTCGTGACACTATTTGGGTGTCAATATTTAATAAATACATTTCATTGCGCATGCGCATAACACGATCATAAAGTAACATAAACCACATATCATAACTCATAATATTCAAATACATAAATTTGTCTTGTTATATTTTAAACTAGGTCCAAAGTAAAAGAAAACATCCTACGTGTCCTCGAGTTTCCAAAAGCAGCTACAGCAAACCTGAACATGTGTTAAAATAAAACGTCAACACTTGCGTGTCGGTGAGAAATCAAGTTTAATAGATATAAATAGATAATAACAAAGCACTGCGCGCAACATGTGTATAACTGGTGTTCAACATAGTATGTAATCAGATTGTGATCAAGCCTAAATAGATCATAGCTCATAGTTCATAGCGTGCTCCCAATCGAGCAAAAACAAATAATCATTCGTGTATGTGCAAAGAAACCAAGAAAATTGTAAACAATAGGTCTCCCGTGTTCATCTAATGGATCCATGAAAACTTCGGAATAGGCCGATCAAAGCGGTTAATGATCCACACATACAAATATACAACACTAGTAAACGTCCATAACACATGGGTTTTGCGCACAAAATTTCATAAACAAGTTTAAGACTCAAGTTGTACGAACACATGAACATCCCAAAACGTTAAAAATAAAAGGGGATTAGGTACGAGATTACTCACCTGAAAAAGGTGTGTTGAAAGATAACGTAAGAACCAACTCTTAAACAAGTGAAAGTTAACCTATAAATAAGAGGTTATTGGTTTAACGATTGGTTTATATGTCTTGAATATATGCAAGTCTCTTAAACAAATTATTTAAAAAGAAAATTATATATTATATATTTACCGAGATTTCTGGGCAGAAAAGAGGAGAAGACGGATAGCAAAGAGGGGAGTTGGAGGCGTTGCTGAGGATCTTCGGCAGAGAGTAAGGGAGAAAGATTTTGGGGAGAGTTTAAGTGTTGTGCTTAATTATCCAAGAAATCAGTTATATTTATAGGAAAACCCTAGGGAACACATCCCTTGAAATGGGGAAAAGATCTTATCAAATCAAAGCAAAAGATATCAAAAGCAAAAGATATGGCGGCAGCTGCAGGGGATGGGAAAGGCTGACAGGTTACTGTTCATAGCATGGGAGGGGTCAGACAAGTACTGTACAAGACATGCAAAAGAAGATTTTAAAAGATTATGTCAGCTACTTTTTCTGACAACCAAGAGGGTTGGCAAGCAAGCTGCGCCGAAAGTGACTTTTCGGACAGATGTCAGATCTGGCCTACTGTGCCCATACCTTGGCAGGTATAGCACAGAAGATAAGATATTTCAAAAGCATACAGGCTGGCTTAAACTGGAGAAAAGACTTAAGTGTCTAGCGCGAGAAGGCTTGAGCGCGCGAGGGCGAAGGCAGACAGAACAATCCTTAGCGCGCCGCGGGAAGAACTACAAATCCTTAGCACGCCGCGGGAACAGCTGGTCTTCACGCAGGCTTCCTTGTAAGGAGTCTGGCGCGTGGAGCTGCGCAGACATCCTTAGGCGGGAAGAACCAAAGGACAAGCAAAGAGTTAAGAGAAAAAGGGGTTCAAGGCTTAAGGGTTAAGCAGAGGGGAGGGACGGCGACAAGAGAGAAAAAGGGGCGGGACGGCGACAAGAGAGAAAAAGGGGCGGGACGGCGACAAGAGAGAAAAAGGGGCGGGACGGCGGAAAGGAATTATTATTATTATTATTAGTAATATATATATATATATATATATATATATATATATTTGATAAATTTACAAAGATTATAATCAAATTTTAAATCTTAAAAAATCGGATTCGAAAACGGGTACCTGGGTCGGGTCGGGTCGGATTTGGGCAGTTGCTACAGTCTCCCCTACTTTAAGAAATTTCGTCCCGAAATTTATCTCGAAGTAGGATGCGCAGAGAAAAGGTGCGGGTACTTGATCTTCATTTGATCTTCCCTTTCCCAAGTGAACTCAGCTCCGCGCTTGGACTGCCAGCGAACTTTAACAATAGGGATGCGACTGCGCTTGGTTTGCTTCACCTCGCGATCCATAATCTCAACAGGCTTCTCAACGAAATGCATAGACTCATCAACTTGAACTTCATCAAGTGGTATGTGGAGGTTCTCGTCAGCTAAACATTTCTTGAGATTGGATACATGGAACGTTGGATGCACATTGCTGAGCGCGGGCGGCAGGTCCAGTTTGTAGGCAACTTTTCCCACTCTCGCGAGAATCTTGAATGGACCAACATAACGAGGTGCAAGCTTACCTTTCTTCCCAAAGCGGACAACACTCTTCCAGGGCGACACTTTGAGGAGAACAAGATCACCAACTAGAAATTCGAGAGGCTTCCGCCTGCGATCTGCGTAACTCTTCTGTCGGCTTCTGGCAGTCAGCAGATGATCACGGATCTTGGCGATTTTATCGGTTGTCTCTTGAACTAGTTCGGGTCCTGTGATTTGAACTTCACCCACTTCGTTCCAACAAATCGGTGAGCGGCACTTTCGACCGTAAAGTGCTTCAAATGGGGCCATACCGATGCTGGAATGATAGCTGTTATTATAAGAGAACTCGATCAGAGGTAGGTGTGAATCCCAATTACCTCCAAAATCAAGAACACAAGATCGAAGCATATCCTCAAGGGTTTGGATGGTTCGCTCAGACTGTCCGTCAGTCTGAGGATGATATGCAGTACTCATGTCCAAACGAGTTCCTAACGCAGATTGGAGAGATTTCCAAAAGCGAGATATAAAACGGCCATCGCGATCGGATATGATGCTCAAGGGAGTACCATGACGGCAGACAATTTCATTGACATAAAGATGCGCAAGTTGTTCAACACGGTAGGTTTCACGAATGGGCAGAAAGTGGGCAGACTTGGTCAATCGATCCACTATTACCCAAATGCTATCATGTTTGCTTGCGGTCGAGGGTAACTTGGTGATAAAGTCCATTGCTATACTTTCCCATTTCCACGTAGGAATTTCTGGTTGTTCGAGCAAACCAGATGGGCGTTGATGTTCAGCTTTTACCTTAGAACAAGTTAGGCATTTAGCTACGAACACAGCAATATCCTTTTTCATACCGGGCCACCAAAAAGAAAGGCGCAAATCTTTGTACATTTTGTCAGCGCCAGGATGAATGGAATATCGAGTTTTGTGCGCTTCACTCAGTATGACAGTGCGAAGAATCTCATCATTGGGAATCCAGATGCGATTGAGATAACAGAGAGTTCCATTCAGGTTAGGGACTAGATGTGCTTCCGCACCACACGCTAACTCGGTGCGTAGGTTGCCTTGGCTGATCGATGCGCGCTGCGCGTCGCGAATGCGCGATTCAAGATTGCTTTGGATCGGCGCGAAGTGAAGCTGCGTGCGCGGCAAAATACAGTTGAGTTGACTGGGTTTGCGGCTGAGTGCATCGGCTACCACATTAGCCTTTCCAGGGTGATATCGGATCTCACAATCGTAATCGCTGATGAGTTCGTTCCATCGGCGTTGTCTCATGTTAAGTTCCTTTTGATCAAAAATGTGCTGAAGGCTTTTATGGTCGGTGTAAATGATGCACTTAGTACCATAGAGGTAGTGTCTCCAGATTTTTAAGGCAAATACAACTGCACCAAGTTCGAGGTCGTGAGTCGTATAATTCTTTTCATGAATTTTAAGTTGCCTTGACGCGTAAGCGATAACCTTGCCTCGTTGCATAAGTACACAACCGAGACCTTGGTTGGAGGCATCACAATAAACGACAAGGTCGTCAGTACCCTCTGGTAACGTTAGAACAGGAGCTACGCACAACTTTCGCTTGAGCGTTTGAAAGGCTTCTTCTTGCTTCGAGCCCCAAATATACGGTTTGCCTTTGTGCGTTAATGCTGTTAAAGGCAAAGCGATTTTTGAGAAGTTCGAAATGAATCGCCGGTAGTAACCAGCTAAGCCCAAAAAGGAACGGATTTCGGTAGGAGTGGTCGGTGTAATCCAGTGCTTGATTGCTTCAATTTTGGATGGGTCGACATGAATACCCATCTTGTTTACAACATGACCAAGAAACTGTACTTCATCCGACCAGAACTCACACTTGGAGAGTTTGGCACAGAGTTGTTCGGTTCGAAGCTTTTGCAACACCAACAGAAGATGTTGTTCATGCTCGGCCTTGGTTTTGGAATATACCAGAACGTCATCGATAAACACGATCACGAATTGGTCCAAGAAAGGCCTACACACCCGGTTCATTAGATCCATGAAGACAGCGGGTGCGTTGGTTAAACCGAAGGGCATGACCAAGAATTCAAAATGACCGTAGCGGGTTCGAAAGGCAGTTTTGGGAATATCTTCTTCGCGGATACGCAACTGGTGATAGCCAGAACGGAGATCGATCTTGGAGAAACAAGAGGCACCTTGGAGTTGGTCAAAGAGGTCGTCAATACGCGGTAAGGGGTACCGGTTCTTAATGGTGAGCTTGTTCAGCTCGCGGTAATCGATACACATGCGAAACGAACCGTCTTTCTTTTTAACGAACAAAACCGGAGCACCCCACGGCGAAGAGCTAGGGCGAATGAATCCTTTATCGGTCAACTCTTGAAGTTGACTTGCTAATTCTTGCATTTCAGCGGGTGCAAGTCGATAAGGAGATTTGGCTACGGGGGATGCACCAGGAACAAGATCAACACGAAACTCGACTTCCCGAGCGGGAGGTAAACCAGAAAGATCTTCGGGAAAGACTTCAGGGAAGTCACGCACGATGGGGATTTCATGAAGTTTCTTCTTTCCTTCATCGGGTTTGACCACATGAGCTAAGAACACGACACATTTCTTTCGTAAAAGTTTTCGGGCTTCAGTGCATGACATAAGTTTAAGACCGTTAGATGGTTTCTCGCCGTAGATATGAAGATCTTGACCATTTTCCCGAGGAATGCGAATCAATTTCTTGGCGCAGATTACTTCGGCGCGATTTTGCGAGAGCCAGTCCATACCAATAATAACATCAAAACTTCCAAGAGGCATGGGAATGAGGTCGATTAGAAAATCGTGTTCATTAAGGTTAAGCGTGCAATCTTTGATCACGGAGTTTAATATAATTGTTTCACCGTTAGCCATTTCAACTGTAAAGTTTTCGTTTAAGTTTATTCGCGGTCGCGCAAGTTTTTGTTCAAATGCGCGAGAAATAAAACTCCTATCGGCTCCAGTATCAAAAAGTATAGATGCATATTGTCCGTTAAGTAAAAATGTACCATTAACCACGTCATTATTCGCTTGCGCTTGGTGCGCGGTTATATTAAAAGTTCGTCCGCGCGCCACTTGGTTTGAAATTTGGTTAACCGGATTGGCTTGTGTAATTTGTACTTGCAGTCTCGGGCACGCGTTCCGGAAATGACTGGGGTCACCGCAGTTATAGCACGACCTGGGTCGTGGATTATGGTATGTTGATTGTGGGTTTTGCGGGTAGGTTGGTGGTGTTTGCGCGATTGGGTTGGCGGGAAGGACTCTACAGTACTCAGCAGTGTGACCAATACGGCCACATCGGTTGCATTGTCGACACGGGGTTTGAGTTGGGTGATGAAGTTTACAGGTTGGGCAAAAGGGTTGGTTTCCTGTGTAAGGTTTCTTAGTTGACGGGGCAGGGAGTGCGGAATTGGTTAAGGCATAGTTATGGACTACAGGGGGTGTTGGGTAGGTTGACAGTGGGTTAGGAGCTTGTACTGGGGGTTGGTAGGCGGGTTGCTGGACAATGAGCGGGTTGGTAAGCGCGTAGGCTTTGCGCCTGCGTTTGAGGTTGTTACGGTTTGAGGGTTCTGGCTTGGTTTCTGTTGGTTCTGGGACAGTCTTGGTGAGTTTGGTCTTCTCGGCTCCCCGCAGGAACAGGGTTCCTGCCCTGACATGGTTGTCGCTGAGCACAGCGGCCAACTCGATGGCGTCAGAGAGGGTTACTGGGTTCCTGGCCCATACAGAATCTTGAATTTCCATGGGGAGACCCCCAAGAAACTTTTCGATGGCGCGGCGGGAAGGGGTAACTAGGTGCGGGACAAGCAAACTTAGTTCGTGAAAGCGCGTAGCGTACTCACGCGCTTCGCCACTGTACTGTTTCAAGTTCCAAAATTCCTCCTCAAGGCGCTTTACTTCGTTGGGAGGGCAGAATTCTCGAGTCAAAAGATCCTTGAATTCCTCCCAGAGCATGCTAGAAGCAGCCTCTGCGCCACGCGCGTGAGCTACTCCGTTCCACCATGTAAGCGCCCTTGATTCCAGGACACTTGAGGCGTATAAGGTTCGTCGGTCTAGAGGGCAATGGGTATGGAGGAAGGTGTTCTCAATTTTCTCGAGCCATTGGAGTATTACGGTGGCTCCTTCGAGCCCTGTGAATTTCGGAGGGTTTCCCGCATTAAAGGACTTAATATTGTATCCGGAGGGGTTGGTATTATTTTGATTTAAGGCTTGGGCTATTGCGGCGGCCATTTCCTGGGAACGACGCTGCATACGTCTGCGCGAGGCTTCTCTCTGATGACGGCGAGCTGATAGCGGAGGCATTCTATAAAAGTTTTAGTTTTTGTTAATATCTTGGTATGAGAAATCGTTTTAGCGCAAAGTATATCATTGTAAAGCTTGTTTCGCGGAGTTAAATGCTATCAAGTTTTGAAGTAAAATATGAATTTAAATGCAAACTTAATACAGGTAATGAATTCGAATTGAAAATCGACAATTCATGTATCACCATGACTTTTCAAATCTTCAATTTAAAATATACGAGTAAATGAGCATTGAAGGTTGACAATTCATGTATCACCATGACTTTTCAAATCTTCAATTTAAAATATACGAGTAAATGAGCATTGAAGGTTGACAATTCATGTATCACCATGACTTTTCAAATCTTCAATTTTAGAACATAAAGTTAATGGGGATTGAAAATCAACTATTCATGTATCACCATGACTTTTCGGATTTTCAATGTTAAGTCCCAACAACAAACGAATATGTAAGTAAAGAAACGAATTGAAATTTAACAATAAAAATCGAAAGATCGCGGATAAAACAGGAAATCATGTGCTGCGTATGCGCAAGCATATTTTATAAATATCGAGTAATTAACAATTAGCGCGCAATCATGAGATTTTTCTCATGCGCGAGAAGGGACTCTTAGGTATTCTAGGTCGTTACGTCTAACCACCTAATCCTAAAGTCACGGAGCTCTGATACCAATCTGTAACACCCCGACCGATGGCGGATTATACATCGGGGCGCCACGTATTGTTTCATTACTCGTGACACTATTTGGGTGTCAATATTTAATAAATACATTTCATTGCGCATGCGCATAACACGATCATAAAGTAACATAAACCACATATCATAACTCATAATATTCAAATACATAAATTTGTCTTGTTATATTTTAAACTAGGTCCAAAGTAAAAGAAAACATCCTACGTGTCCTCGAGTTTCCAAAAGCAGCTACAGCAAACCTGAACATGTGTTAAAATAAAACGTCAACACTTGCGTGTCGGTGAGAAATCAAGTTTAATAGATATAAATAGATAATAACAAAGCACTGCGCGCAACATGTGTATAACTGGTGTTCAACATAGTGTGTAATCAGATTGTGATCAAGCCTAAATAGATCATAGCTCATAGTTCAGAGCGTGCTCCCAATCGAGCAAAAACAAATAATCATTCGTGTATGTGCAAAGAAACCAAGAAAATTGTAAACAATAGGTCTCCCGTGTTCATCTAATGGATCCATGAAAACTTCGGAATAGGCCGATCAAAGCGGTTAATGATCCACACATACAAATATACAACACTAGTAAACGTCCATAACACATGGGTTTTGCGCACAAAATTTCATAAACAAGTTTAAGACTCAAGTTGTACGAACACATGAACATCCCAAAACGTTAAAAATAAAAGGGGATTAGGTACGAGATTACTCACCTGAAAAAGGTGTGTTGAAAGATAACGTAAGAACCAACTCTTAAACAAGTGAAAGTTAACCTATAAATAAGAGGTTATTGGTTTAACGATTGGTTTATATGTCTTGAATATATGCAAGTCTCTTAAACAAATTATTTAAAAAGAAAATTATATATTATATATTTACCGAGATTTCTGGGCAGAAAAGAGGAGAAGACGGATAGCAAAGAGGGGAGTTGGAGGCGTTGCTGAGGATCTTCGGCAGAGAGTAAGGGAGAAAGATTTTGGGGAGAGTTTAAGTGTTGTGCTTAATTATCCAAGAAATCAGTTATATTTATAGGAAAACCCTAGGGAACACATCCCTTGAAATGGGGAAAAGATCTTATCAAATCAAAGCAAAAGATATCAAAAGCAAAAGATATGGCGGCAGCTGCAGGGGATGGGAAAGGCTGACAGGTTACTGTTCATAGCATGGGAGGGGTCAGACAAGTACTGTACAAGACATGCAAAAGAAGATTTTAAAAGATTATGTCAGCTACTTTTTCTGACAACCAAGAGGGTTGGCAAGCAAGCTGCGCCGAAAGTGACTTTTCGGACAGATGTCAGATCTGGCCTACTGTGCCCATACCTTGGCAGGTATAGCACAGAAGATAAGATATTTCAAAAGCATACAGGCTGGCTTAAACTGGAGAAAAGACTTAAGTGTCTAGCGCGAGAAGGCTTGAGCGCGCGAGGGCGAAGGCAGACAGAACAATCCTTAGCGCGCCGCGGGAAGAACTACAAATCCTTAGCACGCCGCGGGAACAGCTGGTCTTCACGCAGGCTTCCTTGTAAGGAGTCTGGCGCGTGGAGCTGCGCAGACATCCTTAGGCGGGAAGAACCAAAGGACAAGCAAAGAGTTAAGAGAAAAAGGGGTTCAAGGCTTAAGGGTTAAGCAGAGGGGCGGGACGGCGACAAGAGAGAAAAAGGGGCGGGACGGCGACAAGAGAGAAAAAGGGGCGGGACGGCGACAAGAGAGAAAAAGGGGCGGGACGGCGGAAAGGAATTATTATTATTATTATTAGTAATATATATATATATATATATTTGATAAATTTACAAAGATTATAATCAAATTTTAAATCTTAAAAAATCGGATTCGAAAACGGGTACCTGGGTCGGGTCGGATTTGGGCAGTTGCTACACTTGGCTTCCATTTGGTCTTCTCGTTCCCCAGTGAACTCGGGGCCATGCTTGGATTCCCAACGAACTTTGACAGCGGAATGCGGCTGCGCTTTGTTTCTTTGTCCATACGATCCATGATTTCAACGGGTTTCTTGATAGTGCGCATAGATTCATCAACTTGTACTTCATCGAGGGGTATGTGGAGATTGCCCTCCGCTAAGCACTTTTTGAGATTGGAAACATGAAAGGTCGGATGAACATTGGAGAGTTCCTCAGGAAGATCGAGACGATAAGCAACTCGACCAACCCTTTCAACGATTTCAAACGGGCCTTCAAAACGAGGAGATAACTTGTTTCTTTTACCAAAACGAACTACTCCTTTCCAAGGAGATACTTTGAGGAGAGCTCGAGCACCAACATTAAACTCGAGGGGTTTACGGCGCTTATCAGCATAGCTCTTTTAACGGCTACAAACGATAAGAAGATTTTGACGAATAAGAGCAATCTGGTCGGAAGTTTCTTGAACAATCTCGGGACCGGTGATTTGCGATTCACCGATCTCGTTCCAACAAATTGGGGAAAGACATTTTCGGCCATAGAGAGCTTCAAAGGGTGCCATGCCAATACTAGTGTGGAAACTATTATTGTAGGAAAACTATACAAGTGGTAAGTGAGTATCCCAATTTCCACCAAAGTCTTCGAGCGTTTCAATCGTTCGATCGGATTGACCATCGGTTTGCACTGAATACGGGTACCCAAAGCGGTTTGCAACGAATTACAAAAATGAGAGGTGAACCGGCCATCACGATCGGAGATAATGGTCAACGGTGTTCCATGGCGACAAATGATGTTCTTGACATAGAGTTGAGCTAGTTGACTCACGGAAAACTTTTCTCAAATGGGTATGAAATGAGCCGACTTGTTCAACCTATTAATAATTACCCAAATACTATCATTGCGGCTTTGAGTAGTGGGGAGTTTGGTGACAAAATCCATAGCTATGTCATCCCATTTCCAAACGGGGATCGGCAGTTGTTCGAGCAAGCCAAACGGCTTTTGATGCTCAGTTTTGACCTTAGAACAAGTGAGGCATTTAGATACATGTACCGCGATATCTTTCTTCATTCCCGGCCACCAAACATGGGACAAAGATCGGCATACATCTTATCCACACCGGGATGAATCGAGTATCGTGACTTATGAGATTCATTATGGATGAACGTGCAAATACCGTCACGATCGGAACTCATAAACGGTTCAAATAATAAAGCAGACCGTTGCATTTGGTTTCAAGTTGAAGTTCGGCGCCACACGACATCTCGTCGTATAAACTTCCTTTGGTGACGGAGACTTGTTGAGCATCGAAGATGCGGTATTGAAGGTTGGATTGCACCTGGTGACACAATTGAGCAAGACAGATTTAATGTGACTCTTACGACTAAGAGCATCAGCCACGACATTTGCTTTCCCGGGGTGGTAGCGAATCTCGCAATCGTAATCGCTTAACAATTCGGCCCATCGTCTTTGTCTCATGTTGAGATCCTTTCAGTCGAATATGTGTTGCAAACTCTTATGATCGGTGAAGACCACACATTTCGTGCCATAAAGATAGCGTCTCCAAATTTTCAAGGCAAACACGACTGCACCAAGTTCAAGGTCGTGCATCATGTAATTTTTCTCATGAACCTTGAGTTGACACAAAGCGTATGCAATGACCTTGTCTCGTTGTATAAGAACACAACCGAGACCTTGGATAGAAGCGTCGCAAAACACAACAAAATCATCGTTGCCCTTGGGAAGAGCAAGGATAGGAGCATTGCAAAGCATGTCATTTAGGGTTTGAAATGCTTTTTCTTGTTCGGGACCCCATTCATAAACTTTTCCCTTGTGGGTTAGTGCGGTAAGAGGTGAAACAATCTTCGAAAAGTTGCGGATGAAACGGCGGTAATATCCCGCTAAACCAAGAAATGAGCGAACCTCCATTGGAGAGGACGAGGTTTTCCAATTTTTAACGGCCTCTGATATAGTCCGAATTATATATATATTATTAAATATTATATTTTCTACACTTTTGAGTATATTTAAGATTGTTTTTTATGAATTATACTCGTTCATGATTCATATTTAAAGTTTAAAAGTTTTAAAAGAAAAAAAGCTAATACGAAGTGTTTTTACTAAACTTGAGAGCACCGAGTATATAGTTTATTACTATTATTATTTTTATCCACCATGTTTACTAAACTTAGATTATATATAATAAAATTTTATTATTAAGCAAATAATGTAATATGTTCAAGGAAAGAATTATTAACACTCGAATTCAAATTACAAATATTTAATCGTTTTGGACAATGACAATTCATATTATTATGCTACAATGAATTTAAACTAATATAAAAACAAGAAAGGAAAGATTAATGAGTGTTGGGTCCAGGGTCCTGCAACGTCAAACAATTTTATTGTAATTATTTATATTAGTGTCAACTTAATTAATTTTATTTGTGATTAAAATTTAATTAATTTTATTTGGGATTAAAATTAATAAAGTCTATGTAGATGCAGTGGGCCGACCATTTTATGGTTTTCAAAAGGAAATTTAAAGTCCATAAAAGTTTGGAGGCGAAAAAGTTTTTTCTTTTGGTGCTGAGCATATAAATTATAAAGGAGGCGCAAGCCAGAGAAGATAATGGGAGGGGAATTCTTTAGAGCCGACTACAACAGAGAAAAGAAACCTATGCACGAAAAAAGAGAGAAAGCTTTGGTTTGAGCAGAGAGCGTTAGGGTTCAACACCTACTCATCTAAACATCCTTATTTTTTGGTTTGAATCTATTAATTTCGTCATGACCTCATTATTTGAACCTTATTTATTTGGTTTGTTCTTGAGTATGGTGGTTGATTAAACCCTCAAACTGCCTAGGTTATGATGAACTTTTGTTGATGTTGGATTTTAGTTTGGATTTTGTTTTTGTTATGGTTTATGATTAAGTAAAAAGTTTATGGTTATTCATTCGATGCATATGTGTGCTTAGGATTGTTTGGTGAATTTATTGTTTCACGGTTTCCTTGATGATTGTTTCATATAATAGGATTCTGTTAGGTCATCTACTGTGTGTTTTTGACTAGTTTATGGTTGATATGCGTTAAAACCATAGGAACAATATTAATAAATCAAATAGACCTAAATGTGCTGCTAATCTAAATAGCTGTAAGGTGATAGATTATATGATAAGTCTTGGTTGATTAAGATTGCTAAATTTAGTTCTTCGTAAGGAGTCCGTCTAGGTTTGATTTTTCAGCTTTGTTTATCTAGTCGAGTGAATACTTTACACTACCTTTGATTTCCGCGCCGTAAGGTAGGATTTCATTATAGAGGTACTTGTCATAAAATAATTAGCGACCGTAAGCGAGTCTAATTAAACTGGTGTTTTTAAAAACTTAACAGAAATCCATAGGTGTCTTCTTGAGAAGGGTCAGGGGTCCTGTTCGGGTTTTCTTTAAGTGAATATTTTATGATACCGGTTCCATAGCATAACATTTTAAACTATTTGATAATTGATACATTAGGGATTCTAGCTTAGGTGGTTGCTTGTCATCATTTGAATTAAGTCTAGGTTTAAGTCGTCTTTAAGTCTTAGTGATTAATTTAATATTATTTTTTAGTAAAACCCCCCAATAATAATAGATAATTAGTCGTATCAGTTAGTCGAGTCTAATTAGCTAGTTAACGTAATTAAAGAGTCTCGTGGATTCGATATCCGGACTTACTTAGCCGTACTAGAGTCGACCGGTCACTTGCCGGTTCGTAGCTTTAGTTAAGTGAAGAGTCTAGAATTATTACTTAGTGTCTAGATTAATGTTTATTTAGTTAATAAATTATTAACTACTTTTAGCACATCAGCCTCGATTTTAGCGGAGTCAACGTGAATACCCTTGTCGTTGACGATGTGGCCCAAAAATTGAACTTGCTTTAGCCAAAATTCGTATTTGGAGAATTTAACATAAAGTTGTTCTTTTCGCAACAAGTCAAGAATGGCGCGCAAATGATCTTTGTGTTCGTCTTCGGATTTAGAATATATCAAGATGTCATCAATGAAAACAATCACGAAGTTGTCGAGGTAGGGTTTACAAACGCGATTCATAAGATCCATGAAAATTGTGGGAGCATTAGTCAACCCAAAAGGCATAACTCGGAATTCAAAGTGCCCATAGCAAGTACGGAAGACGGTCTTGGGTATGTCATCCTCGCGGACACGAAGTTGGTGATAACCCGAACGTAGATCAATCTTGGAGAAACAAGCGGATCCTGGAAGCTGATCGAATAGGTCATCGATGCGTGGAAGGGGATAACGGTTCTTGATAGTAAGCTTATTGAGCTCACGGTAATCGATACACATACGAAGAGTACCATCCTTCTTCTTGACAAACAAAACGGGTGCGCCCCATGGAGACGAACTCGGGCGAATGAAACCCTTGTCTGTGAGTTCTTGGATTTGGTTCGAGAGTTCTTGCATCTAGGAGGGTGCAAGACGGTATGGTGCTTTGGCTACGGGGGTGCTCCGGGTACAAGATCAATACGGAACTCCACTTGACGTATGGGAGGGAGTCCGGAAACATCTTCGGGAAAGACTTCGGGGAAATCGCGAACAATCGGAATATCGGAAAGTTGCTTTTCTCCGTGGGCCTTTGTGGTGACATGGGCTAAGAAGGCGACATACTTCTTGCGCAAATAACGTTGGGCTTCAAGGCATGACATGAGGTTTAACTTTGAGAATGCTCTTTCTCCAACGACGTTTAGAATCACGCCACCTTCGATAGGGATACGAATAATCTTTTCGAAACATAGAATTTTGGCACGGTGAAGAGAGAGCCAATCCATACCAACGATGATTTCGAAGCTACCCATTTGCTTCGGAATGAGATCAATGGAAAACTTTTTCCCATTAAGGGTGAGTTTGCAATTATGGACAACGGAGTCAATAACGATCGAAATACTGTTAGCTATCTCTACCGTGAAGGGTTTAGACAATTTACTACGGGGCACGTCAAGTATGTACTCAAAATCAAAGGAAATGAAACTCCTATCGGCTCCTGAATCAAATAATACCGATGCATGATGCTTGTTAACTAAAAACGTACCGTTCACCACATCGTTCAAATTTCGGGCTTGATTAGCATTGATGGTGAAAGCTCGTCCTTGAGTTCCTTGAGGTGCTTGGGTTTGGGAAGTTGAAGCTTGAGGGGATGGAGATTGGTAGGCTTGCATGAGCATGGGTTGAGCTTGAGGATTTGGATGAGGCATGAGTTGGGGTAATTGAGTTTGGTAAGTTTGAATTTGGTAGGCTTGGGAGGTGTAGTAGGGTTGTGGGACGACAAAGGCTTGATGGGCTTTAGCGAGTCGAGGACACGCGTTGCGGAGTTGGTTTGGATCACCGCAGTTATAGCAAGCACTAACGGTGTTAATGATTAGAGCACGAGGGATGGCTCGTTTAGGTTGATTTGACGGTGCGAACCGCGGTGGAGTGGCTTGCAGACGTGGTGCTTCTCGGCAGTATTGGGTGAGGTGGCCGAATCGGTGGCAATTGGTGCATACTCGGTAAGTGGATTGGGCCGGATGGTGACGCTGGCAAGTGTTGCAATATGGTTGTGGGCCGGTGTATCGTTTCTTGGTTGGAGGGGCTTGTTGGGCTTGTGATTGGGCAATGGCATAGTTTTGTGAATTGGGTTTTTGTTTGTTATTGCGGTAATGAGATGAGTTGTGGTTGTGGTTGTGGTTGTGGTTGTGGTTGGAGGATTCAGGCTTTGAGGACTTGGGCTTTGAGGATTTGGGCTTGGACTCTTTAGCGGGCTCGGATGCAGGCTTATCATTGGGCTTCTTGGTACTTATCCACGTCAAGGTCCCGGCCTTAACGTGGTTTTCAGTGAGGGTACCGGCTAGGGTGATGGCATCATGAAGTTCCTTCGGATGATGACTTAAGACGGTATCTTGGATTTGCATCGGAAAACCCGTGATGTACTTGTCAATGGCACGTTCCAAAGGAGTAACCATGTGCGGGATGAGGACGCTCAATTCGTGGAACTGATCATTGTAAGCGGTATTATCACCTCCCTCTTGCTTCAAATTCCAGAATTCTTCTTCCAACTTTCGGAGTTCATATTTCGGGTAAAACTTGTCTAGCATGAGCTTCTTGAGGTCATCCCATGGCAAGGCCATGACAACCTCAGCCCTAAGGTCTTTCTTCTTGCTATTCCACCAAGTAAGGGCACTCAATTTGAAAACACTAGATGCATACATGGTCTTCTTGTCATCCGGACATGCACAGTGGAGAAACATGCTTTCCATGTGCTCGAACCATTGAAGAAGGGTTCTAGCACCCTCAGTCCCAAGGTAATTGGTCGGATTAGCGTTGGTGAATTGCTTGATAGAGAAAACATTATTGTTCGCGGGAACATTAGCGGCATTCACGGCTTGGAGTTGAGAGATGACCATTGAGAGGGCTTCCACGATTCCCTTCGTAATGCGAGATGACATGCAACGCCCAGAGTTGTCAGCGCGACGGGTACGGTTGATGAGGCGGGAAGACATACTGCAAGGATCAAATGTGCAAAATTTATGAGAATTGGGTAAATGTGGTAAATGTATGAGTTTGTATAAGTTGATACTTGTGAATTCTATTTAACAATTTGAGGTTGAGTTTGTGGTTGAGGTTGATAATGAGGTCATTTATGAGACGTGATTTTGTGAGTGTTGACGTAATGAGGAATAATAAAATAAATGCATAAATAAATGAATAAATAGTTATAAGATAACTTAAAATTGAAACATGGGGGTTTCATTTGTTGGTTAGGATTTCATGAACCACCATGGTTCCTTCCAACGAAATGAAAATATCGAAAACCAAATAAAAGTTTTTGAAATATTCATGTATTAACTTCACAAAATCGATGAAAATTGAGTTTTGAGGGGTGTTGAGATAGATGGCTAAAGTACGTCGGGAACCACCCCGTATTTGTATACTTCACCCAACTATTCAACTAAACACAATACGGAAAACCGAGTTTAGCCATGTATCACCGTGAATTCGTTATAAATTAAGGATGTGATCGTTACATGACCACGATTGATACAATGAGGGTAGTAGATTCGTGAACGTTTGCTGTGATACGCTTTGGCCTAACAAGTTTCACACTCACATCTCACCCTCCAGGAAGGCAACCAGGTCTCACGGCTGATTGAGATGTATACGCATTGCATTTCCTTAGGCTCGCAAGCATTGGTGTCAAGGGATCGGTGTACTGGTGTGTCCCCATTACAGTTACTACGTATCCGTTACACGAATCATCCTCAAGGAGAGGGAGGTAAAAGGTGGGAATTCTTTAGTAATTTCCCGATTAAAAATCGTCTTAAAATTTTGAAAAATGATTTTGAGTCATAGCCTCGGAAAAAGTGAGTGCTTTCGTGCACAATTGTATATGATAAACAATTTAAATAAATTAAGCTATGTACAAAAATTTAAACAAATAGGGTGCACGCATAGGAACACGTATAGGGACCCTAAACATGCTACTAGACCGTTACGTCTAACCACCTATCTTATAGCCTTCGGCTCTGATACCAATCTGTCACACCCCAACATACGGTGGAATATGCCGGGACGCGACATAATTGTATCATAGCTCAAAAGACACTAAAGTAAATACACATGTCAATATCTAAATTATTCATTTCATATTATTCAAGTACGTAAAAACACAAACATTGTCTCATGGAAATAAACATTACAATTAAATAAAAAGAAATAAATAAGTCTTTAGTTCATCATGCAACCTAAGGTCAACTATTCCTTAGCTTGTTTCTTCATCCCAAAAAGCTACATGTGCCATGAGTGAAAATACATTGTTTGTCAACATAAGTTGAGCAAATAATCACGGTTTTTGAATACATATAATATTAAAAATGACAATTCCTTGCGATAATATGAAATATTACAACTAGCATAACAATAATATAACAATAATATAAAAGTTGTCTTTTCACTCGAATCCCATGGATAACGAGCTACTCTAACAGCGTATGATCATACTAATGAGGATGAAGATGAGGATGAGATACCAACCACCAAAATATAAAATAAACACATAGTCACATTTACACATATAACTAATTGAGTAATATCATATAACACAAATATTGGAATTGTAGTGAAAATGATTAACGCATAACGCCCCGAAAATGTAAAACGGTATAAACTGGAATGTGTATTACTTACCTTTAGTGTGTGGATTAGTGGGGATGAGATAATAATAAAAGTGCGGATGGACACGTTTAAGCCTTCAAGATACGTCAACAAAAATGGCCTATTTGTTAAGAATAATATTAATAAAAGACGAAAATCTAATAGGACATAATGATTTGAGATTAGATGGTGGTTTGCGTTTAACATATTACTAGTTTAATTGTTAACATAAATTTGGAGTCTTGTAGGGTGTGGTTATTTTATTTCTTAATTATTTATTAGCTAATTTCAGTATATTTATTATTATTATTATTATTATTAGTTAGAGGTGCACAAATCGGTTTAAAACTTAAAATTGGTTTTGGTTGAAACCGGTTCGGTTTGGTCAACAAAAGTCAAAACCGGTTTGTAATCGGTTTCGGTTCTGGTTGAAACCAGTTTCTTACCATGTTACCATTGGTTCGGTTCGGGTTTTGATCGTTTTCAGTTAGGGTTTTGACCGGTTTTTGCCGGTTAAGCGGTTTGAAACTAGTTTTGGTGGATAAAATTGCAAACCGGTTCCAAACTTACGGTTTCAATCGGTTTCAAACCGGTTTCTACATAATCAGTTTCAAACCGGTTCGGTTTCAGTTCGATTTTCGGTTCGGTTCGGTTCGGTTGACCGGTTTATTTGCCCACCTTCTACTATTAGTGTTAGTATTTTATTTGGTAATTAATATAAGTGATATGTCATGTTCATATTTTCAAGTAAATGAATTTTAATAATACATAACCGATATTAAGCATTAATAAACACTATATATATACTTTGATGAAACATTGATGTTAATTATTCATAAAAAGTTACACACATGTATTTATATTACGGAAAAATTATTTGGACCTTTAAGCTATTTTGATTTAGATGAAAAAACATATTTTTGTTTCATATTATTCATGTATATGTAAGTATATGTTAATTATTTATGCATATATATATATATAGATAAAAAAAAGTATATAATATATATACATTTATAGATAGGAAAATATGATATGAAACTTCGGCCAAAATAATAATTTTAAGGTTCAGTTTCGTTAAAGCAAAGTTTATTTAATATTATATTATGATTATAATAAAAAATAAAACAAACATCTAAGCAAAATAAAATAAATATGCAAAACCAGGTCCTGGGGGGTTCGACCCCGCGCCTGGACCGGTTCCCGTGTCTTAACCAATCATGCACCAACCATCAGGCTGGTGCTTTAAGTTGTGAATAACACTGATTCGTATTATATTTAAGCATATACCCAAACAGTTCATACCCAAATACAATACAAACCCTAGATCTTAAATTCATATTAACTGTTAATTGTTGATTCGAATAGATTTAGGGTTAACGTTAGTGGATTAAAAACGAACTAGACACATATTTCAATTACCGTTTTGGGTGCTGAATTAAGGGAGAAGGCGGCTAGGGTTTAGGTTCTAAACTCGATCGCGAACAGGTCTAGGTGGCTGGATATGCTACAATTAAGTTAGGGTTTATGGTCGGAATATTGGGAGGATTGTGTGTGCGAGTTTAATTGTGAATTGGTCATGTATTTATAGTGTTTCAAGGTTGAATAAGCCGTGGGTTTACATCGATCGCATTCTCTATACATTTGATTTGTTTTCTATAATTAAAGTGTCGGTGTGATCGTATATTAAAGGAGAATCATTTTCGTATAATCAATTTTGTGATTTGGGGCGAAAAACTCGAGTTGCCATAGGAAGGTAGGGAGTGTTGGCGATGGGGAAGAGAGGGAAGAAGAATGGAAGATATTATTTATGAATATTTGCAGTTTGGTCCCCGGTCTATAGAGTTGGGTATAAAACAAGTTTAAAGTTTACTTAGGGGTGATTTATATATATCTTTGATAGTTTTAACAATTAATAAATAAAAGAGATAATTAAATAAAGGGAATATTCTATTGATAATTTTACCCGACTACGAACCGGGTCGGGTAATGATTACAAAAAAAAAAATGAAGCAAAAACCTGAAATGTTACACTTTGTGTCATGAATTTTTGAAGGGTTATTACCAACAATGATGACATCGTCAACGTAAATGAGGGCGACAACTAAAGAGTTTCCCTCCTTGAAATAAAGTGGGAATGATCTGCCTTTGATTGTTTGTAATTAAGCGCCAAAAGAGTCGAAGTAAACTTTTGGTACCAATTTCGGGAGGTCTGTTTCAAACCGTACAAGGATTTTCTTAACTGGCAGACTTTGTTGTCCCTTCCTTTATCAAAACCTTGTGGAATTTTCATGTAGACTTTTTCATAAAGGTCTCCATGCAAAAATGCATTGTTAACGTCTAGTTGATGGATGAGCCAATCTTTTTTAACCGCGACGGAAAGAAGAGTCTGAACAGTTACGAGTTTGGTGACCGAAGCGAATGTGCCATGGAAATCGATCCCTTCCATTTGAGTGAACCCTTTTGCTACGATTCTTGCTTTGTATCGTTCAATCTCGCCATTGGGCTTGTATTTTATTTTATAGACCCATTTTGAGTCTATGGCTCGTTTACCGACCCGAAGATAGACTGGTTGGCGATTGTGTATCTTTATCAAGTCATACAGGAGGCTATGGTGATGCAGGTGGCTCATCTTATCATTGCTAAAGAAATATGGGATGCACTAAAGACTCATTGGGGTTGATAGGGTTTGAGAAGCACGAATATCGAGTCTCTTTAACATGAGTTCGATGTACTCAAGAAGAAAGAAACAGACACAGTTGATGACTTCCCGACCAAGATAAGCCAAATAGATTTCAAAGAAAGCAATCTTGGAGAATTGTTTGAAGAAAAGGCCCTTGTGAGAAAGCTTTTGAAGTCTATTCCGAGAAAGAGGTGTATAACGATTGTTGCTACATTGAACAATTTGCCGATATAAACACCATGACATTCCATGAAGCCGTTGGAGCCCTAAAAGTAATTGAGGAATGATATGGAGTTGAAGACAAACCCATGTCTGGTAAGCAAGAACAACTCTTATATACATACGAAGAATGGAAAGGTAAAACCAATCGAGAAAGGGGTCATGGGAAAGGCAGGATGGGAACCGAATCGAGTTAAAAGAACAAGGGAAAAGGGAAATTTGTTGATCGAGAAAAGAAAGAACCCTGGGAGAAAAAGGATCAGTAAAAGATTAAATGTTATCGGTGTGATTACCTAGGACACTTTGCCATGCCATGCCCTAATCGAAAGAAGGAGAAGAACGATCAAAGTAACCTCGCTCAAGATGATGGGCCGACTCTAAACATGATGACGATAGCTCAGAGTAAGGAATGCGTCGTTCCCCTCAAAGAATACTGGGTTGATCGAAGTTATGAGCGTTAACCCAATTGTGATAAAAACACATGGAATCTTGATAACGGGGCGAGTAACCACATGACGGGAAATTCGGAGTGGTTTTCCAACGTTGATCACCACATGACCAGGAAAGTAAGTTTTGATAATTGTTGTTGACGATTACACCCGCTACATGTGGGTTTTCATGACAAACAATCGAGACAAAAGACCAAGTTGCTGGCTTACTCATTGATTTCATGAAAAGGGTGGAAAATGAAATGGTCAGGAAACTCAAAACCATACGAGAAAATGGGGTTGAGTTTACATCCCATGTGTTGGAAGATTACTTGTCAAGTATAGGTGTGGCACATCAGTTTACGGCCCCGTACACCCCACATCAAAACATGGTGGTTGAAATAGATATCGAACCATACTTGGTACGACTCAAAGTTTGTTAAACGCGCCGGCGATGCCAGTACCACAAGATCTAAAGGGAGAAATGGTTCATCAATAAGTTTATTTACTAAAACGGTCACCAACAATCTTTGGAGGATTCGACTCCATACGAGCGTTTTAAAGGAAGAAAGCCGGATCTTTCACACGTTAAAGTGTTTGAATGCATGAGCTATGAAAAAGTCTGTACCGGAGAAAAAGAAATTAAATGAACGAAGCAATGCGATGATTCACTTAGGTACTTAACCTGGAACAAAAGCCTACCGTATGTTTGATCCAATCAGAAAACAAGTACACGTTACGCAGGATGTCAAATTTGACGAGTGTAGAAGATACACATGGGCTGATCTTGACAAACAAGAGGGAGAAAAGGATCTAGAATGGACCCATTTTATTGTCGAGTATGATATGGAACCCGAATCGGATCAGGTTACAACAGGGTTTGACCCTCGTCCGTAGACTAACACGATACCAGAGAGCCAAATAGAACAGGTGAGCTGGTTCGGATCAGAAACATAAGTGAGTCGTCAAGTTCAGAAGGTGACAGTCCATTTATAAGCCAACTGAGACCGACACGGGCCTAAACTGATGGCCCTCATAATCGATTAACACAATATGATGGAATTTAAACTAAAATATACGAACACAATTGAATATGAACGATTATGTATACTGATTTGTATTGATTGTGATGATTTACAATGGGTGGTAGAGGTGGGTATTTATACCCACCGGCGGTCCAGCGGTTATTCCGTCAACCATCGCAACCCTTCAACAAGCGATGTATCGTTTCTAATATCTCTATTTACAATATGTTCACAAACTATTAACTAATTACAATTTACACCCTAACTTTGTTAACTGAACTATTTAACAAAGTTTAACTAGACTATAATTAACTAACGGGATTTTTAACGAGATCGGGATTATTTCCAACAATCACCCCTTAATCTCGGTCTTGTATTATGACTTGCAATTTCTTCAGAGTAGTGTAGTTTGACTCCAAACGAGATGCGCCTCGTTGCACTTATAGCATTTCACATGACTTTGAAATGTCCGAGCTCGTTGCACTTATAGCATTTCACATGACTTTTATCTTCACGGATAGGTTCGCCTAATTTTCCATGGCTTTTGTCTTCATGAACTTGTTCACCAACTTTACTTTTCCCGGACCAACGACCTTTACCCCGGCCTTGTCCAAAGTTTCCTTGGTTTGAACTCCAGTTACCACAATGCTTACACTTATGTTCTTTAAACTTTTCTTTTCCATCTGTGTTGGTGAACATAAGTTTATTTTGTTCATCTTCTTCCTCGGTTGACTCCTTGATGCGTTCTTCATAGGCTTTTAATCTTCCAATAGCTTCTTGAAACAACATAGTATTCAGATCTGCAAATTGTTCAATTGCAGCAACTATCCGAATGTACTTTTTTGGTACAGATTTATGTAGTTTTCAGACTAGTTTTTTATTATCAGTTGTGGGTCCAAGGTTGTTGGCTTGTGACACGAGTTAACTAATTTTTCCTGTGAAGTCATCGATAGTGTTTGTGTCTTTCATTTTCAAGGCTTCAAACTCTGATTCAAGAGTTTGTAATCTAGCCTCTTTATCCCTGTCAGCTCCCACAAAATGAGTCTTTAAGTCTACCCATATGTCTGCTGCTTTTTTATGATGAGCAACCTGAAGAACAATTTCTTCGGGCATTGCTTGAAAGAGATATGCAATAGCCATCCTGTTTTTCTTAGCATCAACTGCACCCTCTTCTTCGAATACCTCCGAGATTCATGAACATCAAAATTGCTATGATCTTCACTGCCCAAATTGTATAATTTGTTGAATTCAAAATTAGACATTGTAGCGTCATTGATGGTCCTGCTTCCTTTACGGAATCATTATTTTTGTTGGACATTGATCGAGTCTTCTTTTTCCCAATCTTGATATGACTTGATGTATCACTATTCAACTTTTACTTTTAATTTCGGTGGAATTATATATTCTTGCGAGTACAACCCACTGGTCTTTCGGTCACTACTGGATTTGATCAAATCTCTGCCAAACTGCTTTTGATCAATTTCTTGCTGGATCGAATCTCTAAGCTCCTGTTACTTGTTAGAAAACAGCCCCCCTAATTCTTTCGATTGCTTGATCACACCTCTGCTAAATTGCCCGTGATCAATTACTTCTTGAATCGAAAATATTGAACCTCTTGTTTGTTGTCCAATTTTTTTTTTTATTAAAAAATACCTTTATATCTTTAGTGGAAACTAATCCTTATATTTTCCCCTTTGATTGATAAAATTCTTCAATCAAACTTGATGTCCTTATAGTTTTTTAATTTTAATTTTCTAAACTTTGAAAACTAAAATTTGTATTCTTTTAAAGAAAAAAGTCTTACGTTATTTTTTTTAAGTTTTATTAAACAAAAACAAAATAAGTTTTGTATTAAAAAAATCTTTTGACTTTCCTTTTCTTCCACACGTTTCCACCGGCGATTCACTTTGGCCGATCTTTTTTCGGTTCCACGCCGCCACCACGTTCAAGGTTTCGTCTAGAAATCTCGTCTAGCGATCTTCCCTCTCCCTCGTCGTAATCGCACTACTGGTATAAAAACTGGTAGCCTAATAAGATTTGAAGCAAACTTATGAAATCCACAGTCTCTTCGGGATTTAACCGGTAAGTACTTTTCCCTCTTTTCTCATTTTTAGGGTTAGTAAAATTGAATCAGAAACACTCGATCTTCTTCTTCCTTCTTGCGCTCTGATACCAATTTGATGGCTCTCAGAATCGATTAACACAATATGACGGAATTTAAACTAAAATATACGAACACAATTGAATATGAACGATTATGTATACTGATTTGTATTGATTGTGATGATTTACAATGGGTGCTAGAGTTGGGTATTTATACCCACCGGCGGTTATTCCGTCAACCGTCGCAACCCTTCAACAAGTAATGTATCGTTTCTAATATCTCTATTTACAATATGTTCACAAACTATTAACTAATTACAATTTACACCCTAACTTTGTTAATTTAACTATTTAACAAAGTTTAACTAGACTATAATAAACTAACGGGATTTTTAACGAGATCGGGATTATTTCCAACATAAACGAGGAACAATTACAAATTACCCAGCCGAGTCGAACTACTCGAAATACGGTTTTGCCCATGAAATTTAACGACTTTCTTGTTGAAGGTATATCGACACCCGTTGAGCAAGACCCGACAACCGATGAGGTAAATCTCCTATTATTATTCGATGACGAACCGGTAAATTTTTGAGAAGCGAATAATTAAAAACATTGGAGAAAGACTATGGAAGCGAGATCGAGTCAATTGAAAAAACCAAGACTTGGCGGTTAGTCGAAGCACCACCCAAAGTAAAACCGATAGGTTTAAAGTGGGTCTATAAAATCAAAAGAGATGAAGCCGGGAAAATAACCAAGTGCAAGGCCCAACTCATAACTAAGGGGCATGTTCAGAAATATGGGATCAATTTTGAAGAGGTGTTTGCACCACGAGAATCAAAACCTTAAATGGCAATTCAGGAAACTTGATTTGACTTTTCATGTACATATTTAGCAGGGAATTTTTACCAGAAAGTGTGGAACGGAGCTGAATCATGGTGTAGGAGTGGTCGGATACAATATAAGTGGCGACAGAATCAAGAACTGGATAGTAAAGAACTCGTGGGGAGCTGGATGGGGTGAGAATGGATACATACGAATGCAACGTGTAGTTTTTGACAAGAATGGACTGTGTGGCATAGCAATGCATGGAAGCTTCTTACCAGTTAAGTACACTGCCAAAAACCCAAATGAATCATCACTAATCATGGATGAACTCAAAAATAAGTGAATAAAAAAACATATGATGCTATGTATCGAATGTATAAAGTAAGATGATTTGATGAACATGGGTTCTCTATGATTATGGTTGACATCGAATTCCCCACTAATTAGCAAGCATATCATGCATAAATTTCTTTTTTCAACCCTTTTTTTCCCCTCAAGATGAATTTCACCACCTAACACACTACAAGATATCAAAACCATCATTATTATCACACTTTAAAGAAACTAAAATATATAAGATGCATTGGTTCTAATGGAAATAAGGGTCCTACTAAACTCACACTGCCAAATCTAATCTCAAATAAGCAGAATAGTAACAAAGGCTGTTGGGGATAACAATGTAACGACCGCTTGGACTTTCTGGCGGTTATGATGCAAGCGCTGAAAGTCTGACAGCCGTCTGATATCTATAGGACGACCATCAAACTACTAAATTCCAAAGTTGATTAGACGTAAATGAAGCCAGCCCTGAGAGGCAGATGACCATCTAAGTTACAGTATGATGGTTGTTTCATATATAAAACTTTTTGGGTTAACAAATTAAGACTGTGTTTATAAACTTTGACTTGCACTCCATGGTGGATGGCACTTTAAACTGTTCACAAGATCATTCTACCCTCACTGGTCAATATCCATGTTGACAAAAGCCGACGCAATGGGTTAATGAACTTTACAAAGTCAATTTTCATGGCATATGAAGACAGAAGATGCTAGATCTTCTGATAAAAAAGTATACTTTAAAACAACTCTGAACCACTGTCCGGTCTTCCTTTAAGATAAGAAATGAATGATAATGTTTTTGAAGTTTCATAATAGTTATTTGTTTTATGGTAGATAACATTTTAAAGTGTTCATAGGCCCATTCTACCCCCACCTTAGTGTATGGGAATATAACAAAATACTAGCTTCCTACATAACTTGTCTATATGCTAACACAAATATCTCTAATTATCAACCTTACATAGAAACTTTGAGCTCTTGGAATGTTCCTTTAATGTGAGATTCTCTAAGTTTGCTGCATACATATGTCTTGCCTAGATGGGGTCTACAAATTCAATATCAGATTCCCTAGATTCATAGACATAAATAGCTACTTGGTTGAATGAAAATCAAATCAACAGTTTCATATCTTTCCTGATTTGACACAAACAAGTGATTTAAAGTGTTTATAACTACTATAGAGGAAGGGTAGTAGAAAGGTCCAAAAAATAAAGATACCCACAGGAGAAATCCGTGGGCCATCCATAGTAACCGCAGGGAGTAACCACGCATCATTCATAATACCCGTGGGTCAAAACTTGAGTAAGTCATCTGTAATATCTGCGGGAGACATCCGTAAACCGCAGAAGTTCCCCACACAAGAAAGAAACAACAGAAGTTCAAACTTAGAGAGGGGAAAACAATTGTTACAATATCCTTCTAGAAGATTGTCAAAATATTCTCTGATAGTGACGCTTACCTCCTTCCCGGAGAACACGAGGTCGCAGGACCAATTAAAGGAGGACAACTGGACACCTGGTCCCAACCATGCACATGGCCAGCTTTCACCTCCTATCAAAGAGTGATGCGTGTCCATTCAGGTAAAGAGAAGAATCTTCTGGATAGTGACAATTTCACCAATCACATTCATCCACTCCCGGTTATAAATACCTTCATCGTCATCATAAGGTATTCATTCACAATCACAACATTACATAAATTATTTCATAATTCTTATTTCCTAAGAACAATACTTATTCTCATGCCAGAGGGTGGTTACGGGAAGACCCCATCTTGTTCTTCCTGTAACGAGACTCACGGTGATTTGTTTGCGGGCATAAATCTGGATTTGGTTTGATAATTGATTATGTTCAACCTTGATTCATTCCTTAACCCTTACCCAGTGGAAATATAGATTCGATCCTAACACGATTAGATCCGTGTTTCTTCAACTTCCCTTATTTAAAGTGTTTGGAATTGGGGAAGGTAAAACTTGTTTGTTTTTACTTGTAATTATTTTGATAGATCTAAAACTGTTGATCTTTTTATTCAACCACGTAGCTAAGGCTGTCAATGAATCTTGGGAATTAGATGCTACGTTATAGAAGAGCTCTAAGATAGACATCTGTATATAGCAAACTTGAATAATCTCACACTAAAGGAGCATTCCAAGAGCTCAAAGTTTCTATCAAGATGAGCAAAACGATTTGTGCATGTTTGTAAATAGGCAAATTTCCATGGATCACGGAGATTCTTATTCAGCTAATTTTTAGGGTAAAACATCTTGAATATATACATAATCATAAGTATGGATTTCATTTATTATTATTATTTTTTTGTTAAAAGCCAAATATTATTTACAAACCACCTCGAGTGGGGATCAAACCCCTAACCACCATTAAAACTAAACCACCTTTGCCACCATACTAAATGGATTTCACTTATGGGGGTCCTGATTTTTAATCTTTTTAATTATTTTCATGGGTAATTCAAGACTTGTTTCTAAGTTAGGGCTTGACTTTTTTTTTATATTAAATTAGCTCAGTTAGTTAAGCCCACAATCAACTGCTTGTTTCATTGTTAGGGTCTAAAGTTAGAAATTACTCTACTCACTTCCCGATTAATTAATAATTAGCCCTGTATTAAGTAACTTTTTAAGCCCAATAGTCCACAATAGGTTTAATCTAGAAAAAAACTTAATAAATTGGCAATGATAGATTTCAAGAACGATATATTATATAGTATCAGTTCTGAAGAATAACTTAGCTTCGAATGATGCTAGGAGAGCGTCTTGATTTGTTTAACTTTGTTTATCGATACAGTAACGTTGTTTTGTTTATTGTTATTGTTGGAATTATGGACCGGTTCGGATAAGTCAATACGGCCAACTGGGTTATGACCCGTGAGAGTTACACCGTGAGGTAACGAGCCATTGACCCGCTTAAGTTAGTTAACCGGGTTAGATACTTTAACGAGATGAAATTATATGGAGCGGGCTTTAGAGTAAGAAGTGGACTTGTTGGCCCATTGGGTTTATAACTATCTAAGTTAGTTAAACCTAATTATAGGTTATATAAACACATGATGTTATGGAGATAACCTTAACCCTAAGCCAATTAACAAGTCCTTCATCCTCTCTTGCACCACCTAGCCGTCGTCCGCCTGCCTTCCGCCGCTGCACAGCCGCCACTGCCCCACGGCCGCTGTCCACCGCCTGCCGCCTCCGCGCTAACTGCCGCAACGCCTGTCTGCTGCCGTACACCACCACCGCTGCCGGGTTGCCGTCGTGCACCGCACCGTTGGTCGTTGGATCTCGTTGTGTCACCTAGCTCGGTTCGTTAGCCTTCGGTGTCTCAACCGGTTAATTATTAACCGAGGTAAACTTAAATATATACTGTAAGTTTATATTTAATGTTTAGACTCATACTCGTATTGTCTGTAACCGGATCCTGTCGGGTTTAGTTTTCGGTGCTGATTAATTGTATATATTCCGCTGCGTATAATTATTAATTAATATGATTAATTATTATTTGTCACGTTTATTGAACCGGATTTAATAAACAAAATTTTAACTGATCACCACTGAAACCTAACAGTTATCACACTTAATATTGCCGATCCTTTGGGGAAAAAATTATACATAAGAGTCTTTCTTAGTATTCGTATGGGGGCTCCCTAAATCTTGAATACGCCCCTGCTAGAGTTCATTCTAACTATTTATTGGATTAACCCGGTTAGCTAGTTCAACTGGCATATATTTCTATTAGATTTTTCATACTAGTAAATGATCTAGACATCATGATTTGGTTGATCAGGGTTCTTTCTAGGCATAGCAGGGTGCGAATACATGACGCAAACACCATCTGGTTGTGGAACTCCAGGTCCTCGTTGCATACGTATGTATCCCCCCTCTCCCCATCCAGCCCCCCATGAGTTTTTGACGATCCAGTACTTCAGTCCTTCGGAAGTTTCATTGTATCCTACAATTGCCATACCGTGCCCTGACTGCGTTCCACATGGTCCTGTAAAAACTCCCTCTTTATAGAACATGAAATCATTACCAGTAGGATCCATGCCAATCGTTACAGGCCCGTGTGCAACTGCTTTCATCACTGCATCCTCACTATGCTCGGGAATTTGCTCTTGCCCATTAAGTGTTACGGAGTGATGGCCGAACTGGATTAGAAAAAAAAAACGAATCTTAAAACACATGCATAACTAGTGGAATGTAATATCAGACTAGGGCTTATTAGTATGAGCCCACAAGCTTAGTTAGGTTTCTAGGGTTCCTTGTGATCCAGATTCAAAGTTTTAAGTTGTACCTTTCTGGATCGCAGTGGTGTTTCCTACCTTCATAAGGGTATCTCTCATCTGTGGCTATACCTCCCTTTTCAGTGATGAAGTCGAATGCGTCGTGCATTATCCCTCCACCACAGCCATTGTTGTTCCCATAAGTGTCACAGTCAATAAGTTGTTGCTCCGATAACGATACTAGTTTTTTGGTTCTGATAGCGTTTATTCCTTCCACTGCAGCAATTGAGCAAAACGCCCAACAACTTCCTGTGAAACAAAACCATCCATAAAGCTCAGTCGGGGCTTAACCAAAATTTGAGGAGGGCAATCGGCTTTTTTGCATACAATAAAAAATTATGAATACCCCAAGGCACCCCCCCCCCCCAACACACACAAGACACACACACTAGTAAGTCTGCCATAAAGCATTGATAGAATAAAAGTTGTGAAATTATTAGGAAGTTTTGATCAATTCTATATGTTACTATTACCACACTGCCCTTGGTTCTTGACCGGGGTGACCGCGTTAAGAAGCCTCCAATCAATCGCTTTTGGGAGGTTAGTTGCATTTGCATATTGGAAGTCAAGGCCCCCCTCCAGCTTACGAGGTGGGCGGAGTGCATAATTATGGCCAATCTTCGAGTTACCGTAGGCCTGAACAAACTCATAGTTAGTCATGGTAGCAAACTCGTTCAACTGCAACTTATATGGCCTGTTCTTCTTGTTCGCCTTGTGAACATGATTCAGGTTGTACTTGAAAACATTGAACCGCTCTGGGCTTTTATGGATAACTTTGTGGTGGGCTCTCCACCGGTCATACATCCCTTCCAAGCCCTCTTGGGTTTCAAGTTCTTTATCATCGTAAATAAAGCTCTCCACAACGCCTAAAATCAAAGGCAAACAAAATGAAACTAAAAGAAACGTGTTGATCTCCATTTCTTAAAATGGAAATCTGTGTTGTGTTTATAGATCGAAGAAGAATAATATCCCTGCAGATTTATATGGTATGTGCTTGTTTTTAGGGTAGGAATTTGGAATAAATCAAAGGTATGGATGGTTATACGGTGATGTGTATGAGAATGTGGCGAAGCGTTTTGTTCGTTTTTTAATGGGACAATATTAAGCTCGACCAAGGTGAGGATTTTTTGAGTTATGGAAAGAGATTATATTATAGATAATATTATATATATAGCAGTTCCACTAAAATGCTATTTAAAAAACTGTAGCTAGCTAGGCAAACAGACACGACACGACAAGTGTGATTTGCGTCCATTTATCAATTATGTTAGTTTCTAGCAACACATATAATTATATAATATATTGTTTCCGGTAGGAATAACTTCTACAATGTTTAATACACACCGTCTGATCATCCTGAGGATAAATCTGGACCATTCAAAGTCCACTAAAACCTTCTAGAAGCAGCGGTTGCGGACGGTTTTGGTTTCCTCTGATTTCTCCCCACGTCGTCTCCAACAGTTCCCTTATTTGGCTTCAAGTTGAATATCATCACCGTTCATCTGCCTTCCTTCTCTCTACCGCAACCTTTTTCTCTCATGGCCACTAAAGGTTCAATCTGACAGGTAATGCCAATCATTAATTCGAAATTGAGATTCTAGGGCTCATATTTGGTTTAGTATCAATCACATTTTCACTTTTGCTTTCCAATTTGTATCCTCTTCCCACAAAACAGAGTTTGTAGAGGCAACTCCCCGTTTCTTTTGGCATATGGCATCGGAAGTGGTGATTGCGATTCTCGGTTATCATTGCCGACACCAAATTTCTTGGTGAATTTTGTTACTCGTATCTCCAACGGGGTTAGGGATTGTATGAATTTGTTTTGATTTCATTTATGTTATGATTCTGTCATCAGATAACAAGTGTTTTGGTGTGTAATTCCTAAATGCCTCTTTTATGCCCACCATGTGTTCGATAAAAGCTTGATGACATGTAATTCAAGAATCGATAGCAGGTATTATTATTTATATATATATTTAGACAAATTGAAGGCGTGTTGTTTTTGCAAATTATAACTAACATGTGATGACTTGTAACAGGGAAAGAAAAAGTCAGGATATTGAGGCCTCATTTGAGGCATGTAAATTACATCCGGTTCGTGCTACTGCTAAAACCATGCGCAGTCCTTGGAGATTATACCATTATACCATGATTTTGATTTTGAACTGTAAGGACTTGTGATTATCGTTGACTATTGACCCTTCCTAATTTATGATTTATTTTGACAGTGGAGTAATCAATTTGTTGTTACAACTTTTGACGGTGCTCCAACTGCTAATTTAAAAGCTATAATATAATAAGATGGACAAGTCGGTTCGTGATGCCCATGAACCTCAGGTAGAATCTTATGTATAGTTAAAAATTCTTTATTTGTTTATTTATTTATTTTGTAATTTGCAGGCGATAGTTTTGTGGCAGCCACTTCGGCTTTCAGTAAACTGGACAAATTTTTAGCTTATATGGTTCCTTCAGTTGGTGAGGTAAATTACTTTTCTATTAACTTTACCCAATTAATTTGTTTATTTTTCGTTTTTAAATCATAGTAAATATGATAATTGCAGTTTTCAAGGATGTTTATGATGAAAACGAAGATGCTTAATGTTCATGTATGTTTCTTAAATATGAACCTCTTTAAGCTCAAGTTGATAGAGTCACTTGCAAATTCTTCTGTTGTGCTCTTGCCAACCATACAAGGTACCACATTTGAATTATTTTGTTTTTCATTCCATGTATTTATGCCTAACAAAATGGGTTGGGCGGGATAATGGTTCACAACAGGTTTATTCAAGGGGGTTATTTTAGTTTGCGCTGTCACACCCCGACTTAGGGCCTAGGCGTGACACTCGTAGTTGGTACCTGTTTTGAAAATATATCAGAGTTGCGGGTTATTAGTGAAAGTCTTTTGATTATATTAATTTATTTTGAAAATCTCTTGAATAATAAATATTCAAGTATTTGATTTACAAACCTTTGTTTATTCTTGTTTACAATATTTTATTTATTAAAAACTGAGCCATCTCTATCTGCGAGCATCTATCTCTAAGTGTAACTTCTATCCCTTGTTATCTGTGCTATACTTGCTTTCCTGTAATGAGGGGAAAAAATACGTCAGCTATATGCTGGTGAATCGTTGACTCTTTAAACATTTGACTGACAAGATAGTTTTAGGAACAAACTCAGCAGAAAAGTCTCTTATTTCTGGGAACTTGTGCCACTGCCATACACCCATAATTATGGTTCTCCAATAACTGATGCTCATTGGAGAAATTTCGTTATGCCTGTTAGCCTGCGGCCACGTAGCCTTGATTTATAGGTTAACAAATATGTTTAGATTTAGACACATGTGTACTCGGTCTGAGTTGCTTTTATTATCTACCTTATAACTTAGGGATCACGTAATCCCTTAAAATGTAGAGATCACGTAATCTCATATTTGACTAACTGTTTAAGATAAACAACCCGTTTATCTGACTGTAAAAGGTTTAACGTATTCACCTGTGATTGTGATTGTCTTTTCTGAATGATGTGGTGACTCTCGTTTGAAAACCCTTGTGAATGAATGATTGATCTATGTAATAACATAAGTTTATATAAATACTCGGATCGTCTCTTGATCTAACTACAGACCTTTAGTCTGGTTTTTATAGCTTTAAACCTTGACTGATCATTTGTTTGAATAAAATATTTAGACTCATAATCTTTTCATTTGTTTACAAATCATGTGTTGATTTTCTTCTTCACGAAGAAACATTGAATTGACTATAACCTTGGTATGTAAAATCTTACATTTTTTAGTTGTGAAGAAACTACTATATCTGCTTGTATGTAAAAGCTTATGTTTCTTAATCATGAAGAAACATTATTTTAACTATAACCTTTGCATGTATAAAGCTATTATAAACATAATCATGATCAAGGTTTTGGGCTATACTCCTGACTATGGTCTAAGCCATATAATATAATAATAAAATAATATTTAGGCAGAACCCCCTACCTTATGCGGGTATTTGGAGTTTATATGCCTAAACTTGTACGAGCAGCGCTTCTACTTCTATCGCGTATCGAGGCTCAAATCGTCGAGACTTCGGAGCTTGGAACGTATTACGAGGTTGGCACACTTCTCGAGACTAAGTGTGTGGTTTTATGTGTGAATGAAATGCCGAATCCCTCCCCTTTTATAGCTGATTCTGGGAGTCATCGCGTAGCGCGATGGTCCTTTGCTTAGTGCATCGCGTAGCGCGATGTCAGACAAGTGACGCGTAGCTGCTGACTCAGCCCTAGCATCTGCCACGTGTCCTCTGATCACGATACGTGTTGCTGCGTCATCGTGCACCATCGCGTAGCGCGATGGTTTTGTTCCTGGGCTCATCGCGTAGCGCGATGGGTCTTGAAATTAGATTTTTTAACTTTTGGTCCCTCGTCTTTGATAACCTGCCACTTCTTGATCATACTTCCATTTTCCAAAACACCACATTACGCCCATCATCCGAGTCCATGTCCGAGTCCGTGTCCGTGCGCGTGCGCGTCGGGTGCTTCGCGTCCGGTGCGCGTCGGGTGCTAGGACTATGGAGAGTGGTTAGCCACATTAAAACATTTTTATGGAAACTTGCTTCCTTATAAAGAGCTTCCATTTCTTTGTTTGTTTCCATGTGGGATGAAAATTCCATTCCTTATTTATACCCATGGAATGCTCCCCTTTTTCTTCCATCTATCCATGTGGGATGGATTTTCCTACTTCCTTAAACATAAGATGCTTAATCTTTCATTATCTCATTTTTCCTATTACTTGATTTTGAGGTTATTTTAATCCTCCAACTTTCAAAGTTGACATTTTTAGTCCAAAATAAATATGGATATTTCTAGGATGTTACATGCGTAGTGATGGCTTTGGGTCAAAACAGTCGGGTTTAAAAAGTTTTCTGATAACTATTTTACATTTCTTCAGTTTTGCTTCCGAGTTCTAAGACGCAGATTCTGCGTCTGGCTCCGGGTTATGACATTGGATATTTTCAGAAGTTCTTGTCCTTTATCTCAACTTATTCATTGATTATGGCCGAAAGGAATACACCATTTTCACTTGTTTGAAAAAATAATAACCCATTATGACCAATTTGAAATATAACACCAACACATTCTTACGTGTTTGAAAAATAATACCAACCCATTCTTACCCGTTGCATTCTGACTTTCTGATATTAATGCATTTTAAATTTGTTTATTAAATCTGTAAGTCTGTTTTGGTAAGTGTATTTGTATTATGTTGTAAATATAAGGTGAAAGGAGCTTCAATAATTGATGTGTTTCTTATACCTGATTTCGCATTTCATGATCGGTTGATTACAATTCCTGTAAGTATTCTTAAATCAAATTCATATCTTGTGTACTAATTGTTGATTAATATAAAGTAACATAATATTCTAATACGTTCTTATTGTAATGTTGTTTGCCTCTTGATCTACAGCCCTTATATCTGTGGAGTTATTCCAAGGCTGAGTTTCTCTACACCAAATCTTGTCAAGAACTTAATCTAACGGTGACTGAAGATGGTTTTTGACAATTAATTTATGTTTTCAAAAATCCAGAACCTGTAAACTATGTAAATGACAATTAAAATTCTAATTCGATTTGTTATTTTTGCGATTTACAAAAGGAAAGATGGGTCCTTTTGGTGTTATTCTATTTCATAGGGATTCAAGAAAAATAAATTCTACTATTCTCTTTATTAAGACAAAGTTTAATATAAGTTGAATAAAAAACTTGAAGTTTATGACTTATGAAAATAAAAAAGAACAAGATAATGTTGCAACGGTCGCTGATTTGGAGATAAATCTTTTCATTATGACAGTTTATAGTTTGTATTTTTAATTCAAAGCGGGTTTAGATTGAAAAAACTCACACTTTCTTTTTCCAATTTTAAACTGGCCAATCAGGTTGACTTGTAAACGCCTATTCTTCATTTTAAACAACCGGTCCACCGGACGGGTATAAAATTAGTTAATATGAGTGTGTAAAGAGAAAACACACACACACACACACACACACACACACACACACACACACACACACATATATATATAGTGTTAGGTTAAAATAAAAACCACTTGAGTTGTGTAAACTCTAAAAACCCATTCTTAACCACATGTTTTTAATTAAAGATTAAATCTTGTGGTCCACAATTAAAGTTAATAAAAAAATGTTAACATAAATATAACTTTTTCTCTCTCTTAAAAACATATAAAAAAATTGGTAAAAAAATGTTAAAAAATAGCAAAATATTTTTTTTAATGTTTCGATGTTTTGTATTAAATGTTACAACATATATTACATGTAACAAAAAAAAAACGATGTTACATAGGGTTTTCGTGGGTTTTCACAACTCAAGTGGGTTTTCATTCTATACTTTGCCTATATATATATATATATAATATCAAGATTATATGAGAACTTTTTGAAAATTAAGAACTATGAGAACCATTTTGGACAAAAAAAACCCAAAAAACAAAAAAAAAAAGTCATAAAACAGAAAAAACACAAAAATAAAAAAAGTAAAAAAAACAAAGTTCTTATTTGTCATCTTGGTTTCCAAAAAAAACGTAAAAAAAATCTTGGTTTAACTAAATTATACATATATGTATAATATGTACATATATGTTCACACATATTTTTTTTTCTATACACATATGTATAATTTAAGATAAATGATAATGCACATATGTGTAGATTACGTAACTAGAGATTAAACGAAAGTATACATATGTGTATTGATATAATACGAATTAAAAAGAAAAAAAATCGGTTTTTTTTATTATACATATATGTATAATATGTACACACATGTTTTTTCCTATACACATATGTATAATTTAAGGTAAATGATAATGTACATATTTGTACATTACATAACTAGAGATTAAATGAAAGTATACATACGTGTATAGGTATATTACGAATTAAAAAGAAAAAAAATTCGGTTTTTTTAAATGAAATCAAAATGAAATAAAAGAATTTTGGTTGTTTTACTTTTTTAAAATATTCGTTTTTTTTTGTTTTATAATTTTTTAAATATTTTTTAGAGATATTTTTAGTGGTCCAAAATGGTTTTCAAAGTTCTCAATTTGCCAATGGTTCTCTTAGGATCCTTACCATATATATATATATATATATATGAGTGCGTAAAGAAATCCTAATGGAATTCATTATGAAAAAGACTTCGACGCATGGGCTAACTGCTGTAAGACTATCCGTTGTGGAGTGGCTCCATGCGCGACCTCACCCAAAACCTTAGTTACACACCATGTTCGGCTAGTGTTTCTTTTTTTTTAGAGGGTGGGGCAGCAAGAGGGAAGACGTTACCCCCTTAGCATTGTTTTACGTAATCACATGCACACACATATAATGAACTTTTTAGTTAATGCAAGGCCAAAAAATTGTGACTTGCGATATCAATATGGCGAAACTCGTTAAATAAATTTTGATCAATCAATCGGTTTAAGTTAGCGTGTAATACTGCTTCGAGACGAGAGGTTCGATGCACACGATTGGCTTCAACGAGGAGAAAGTTTCTAGAATGTTAGGCTTTTGTATTTAGCTATAAACAGGAAACTTGTTATTTATTTTTAGTGTGTGTTTTCTATGGTGAAAATCACCCAGCCAATAGGAACTCACCTTGGGTGGGGTCGGTACGCTTAATATATTTCATTATTTTACACCGATAACAAGAGCGTTCATAATCTATATTATCTTTATATTATTGTTCGGCCATTTGATTTCACACACCCATCTTGATCGATTATCAAGAGAAAATTCCTTTGTTTGATAGATTCGTGTTTTAGGAGACCTACATAAGATATCAGAGAGGATCGAATCACTTGATTCAACTTTGCTCTTGATTTTTGGGTTATGATTCCGCGATTACCCGAACTGAAACGCCAATATCTTGAAGTTTTCAATGATCCGTTGAAGTTTCGGAAATAAAGTTTGAAGATTTTGAAAATAAGTTTGGAAATAAATGTGCTTGTAGTTCGTCTTTGTAGACCTGAGAGTTTCACAACCAATTTTAAAGGTTCGTTTAATGTTTTTATGAAGAACACACATTTCGTTTGTGTATTAAAGCTGCAAAAAGTAGGATTTTTCTTATTTCACCAAATCAAGATTTGGAATTCACATCAATTCTGGGATAACATTTTTTTGTCCGTTGTTCTTCGTACACGCAGTTGTGTATGTGTGTTAGAGTAGGGAGGGAAGCAAGAAATTTGAATCCAGATCTGATAACTATTCTCATCCATTAGCCACAACCGATTTTGTGGGTGTTATGATGGTGTTGTTGTTGGTGACAAGTTACAAATGATTATCTCAAGGTAAGCGTGATTCCATGACTATAGATTTGGTGACGTCACTCTCCTTCTGAATCTGTGTTTGATTATACTCGCTGAGCTTATGGTGTGGTTAGGGAGATTCTCCGGTGAACCAAGGAAATGGTGTGGATGGTTAGTGTCAGTTGTTAGGCCTATTTTGTAAACGTAGTCTTTTGTATTATCTTGATTATTTACGTTGTAATGTAATAGTCTTTCATCTCTCTTTGTATGTTTGGGCCATAGGCCATTATAAACGAAGCCCATTGGGCCGGAATAATGAAATATGGGTACTACTATAAATAGTGCAAGCTTCCATGCACTATATAACCCTTTTGAAAAACTAGTTATCTTATCCTTTTTACCAACTCTCCCACTTCTTACTTAACCGGAAATAACCAAACCCCTACAAGATCTGAGATCTCGGTTTACTTGTGAATGATTCCGCTAGCTTACAAGGAGATTGATCCAAGAACACGTTGTTTGATCCCGTATGTTGGACCTACAATTAGTATTAGAGCTTTCGGCTTTATTAGTTGGGGTTCTTGGGTCACAACCTTGGATTTTGGCCTTGTTTGTGTGTTTAAAATGTGTGCTCTTGCAAAACAAAGTCTGTTCAAGTGTTGAAAGTAGTTTCGGGTTTGACATAGTGTACTTGAAAGCTTAAAAATCGATTCAGAGGTGTGAGGTGTGTTTGAGGTTAACAAAGTGTTCCTTGGGTTTAACAGTGTAAAAAGGGTGCTCAAATTCGCACTAAACAACTTCCTAGGCAATTTGTTTTTATTTGAAAAACAAATTGCATCGTATTCAGTTTTCAAATCGCATCGCATTTGATTTTCTAATCGCATCGCATTTGGTATACAAATTGCATCGCATTTGGATTTTAATATGTATCACATCTTAAAATCCAATCGCTTTGAAAACTAATCGCATCGCATATTAGAAACCAGTCGCGTCGCATTTGGTAAACCAATTGCATTGCATCTGTTGTGCGATTCGTTTGAGACAGTAAGCCAATCGCGTCGCATAAGACATTCCAGTCGCATTCTCTATGCGATTCAACTGTACTTAGTGATTTTAACACAGTTTAACTTAAACACAGTCTTGGACTGTTTGACTTTCTGACGTTATAAACATGGCACAAGATCCTGAAGTTAAGACTTATATCATGCTTGAAAATGGAGCCGGAACAATAAATAAACCATCCAAGCTTCTCAACTGGGAGCGTAACTTTGAAGAGTTTAAATGGAGATTTAAGAATTACATAAGAATTAATGACTTTGATCTTTTATGATCAATTGAGAATGGACCTCACAGACCCACCACAACTTCTCCTGCTGGGCATGTTCCTGTTCCTATTCCTGCTACAAGTTATTCTGATGAGGACAAAAGGATGATCCTTGATGATGAGAAGGCATATGCTGTCTTGAGTGTATGTTTGTCAATCGACATTGCTCAAACACTTAGAGAATGCATAAGGGTATTTTGCTAAATGTATGTAAGGTTCATTCGTTAAAGAGTCTTTAACGAATGAGACCTGTGTGTGTTAGAACTCATTCGTTAAGTATGTTTAACGAATGAGTGTTAATGTATGATGTTATTCGTTATGGATTGCATAACGAATGACTTGATGAATGTGATGCTCATTCGTTAGGTATGTCTAAAGAATGAGGTCATCTTCTATATATACCTTGATGTAAATTATTCTAAATAATAGTTCTTATTTTATCATTCAACAAGCCCTTGATTTTCCCGAATCTCCTCTCAACACACACACACACACTAACGTAAAACCTAAACGCGTTTCATATCAAAGACTAGATCCGTAACGTAATCGATCAGATCATGGTTCCTCAAGTGGTATCAGAGAATGTGTCTAATTGAATCACGTTTAGGACATCAATTCGATTCGGTTCATATATGTTTTGGATCGTAATTGTATCGGATTGAGTATAATTGGTATTCGGATAATTTGTATTGTATTTTTTATCAATTGACAGATTGAAACATGTTAATTGAAGTTGAATTGACCTTAGTATTGTTCGCGATAACGAATTGATCATCTATGGTCATTTAATTGTATTGATAATTAGTAAAATCATCGGTTTCAGTTTGCGCAGGAAAACATTCAAAGTTTTAACGTATTTTGACTGTTTTTGTTAAAATTAGATTGAATTTGAGATGTTTGTGGTATTCGGACAGGTTTGTTGAGGTTCGGAATTGGATTACGAAGAGTTTGATTGGTATACTGTGTGATTTGGTTGTGGTTTGGATCGGTTTGAATAGGTTTGGATATGGAAAAATGATGAAGATGATGAATGCTCATTCATTGTTTTTTTGAGCTCATTCGTTATTTTCATATCACATTTGTTAGACGGTTTTTAAGTTGCTATAACCGTTTCTAACAACCCATTAGTTTACTGTAGACTCATTCATTACTTTGATCACTCATTCATTTCAATCAGATTCGTGATCACATTCGTTCTTTATCTCACTTTCTTTATTCACTCGTTCGTTACTTTTGTTCCACTTTCGTAATCTCTCATTCGTATCGTTCATTCGTTTGAATAGTAAGCTTCTCTCATTCGTTCAAGTTAAAGTATTCCCATTCGTTATTCAAGTTTCATAAATTGTCATCTCACTCCCTCAACTTTCAAATTTGATAGTTTTAATCCTTAAACTTTCAATCATGGCAAATTTTCTATGCTCTTGCGTCTCATAATGCTTTAATGCAACAGATGATGAACTATGATGCAGAGATCGGGTCTCACACTAAATGGCCGAGGCTCATGAACCTGTGTGATTTTCCTAAATGGGAACCAAGATTTAAAGCTCATTTGGGAGCTGTTCAACCGGAATGCATGCAAAGTTTGGAAACTGCGATTGTTGGTTGGTAATGATGCCACTAGTTTCAAAGAAAAAGAATTTTGTAATATGTCTATCAAGGAAAAGAAATCCTATGAGATTGAAACAAAGGCTTACTCTATGTTGACATTGGCATTACCAGAGCATAATTTCCATCAGATGAGCAACATTAAAATCTGTGCTAATTTGTTTCATCATATAAGAATGAAAAGCATGGGTGAAATTTCAGTTTAGAAACTTTTGTCTCTTGAAAAGGAAAACAGTCAGTGAATTATTGACAAGATTTTGTCATTTAATTGCTGACATGACTAATTTTTCTATGCTTCCTAATGATGGTGACCAGATTGATACTTTGAAGGATGCCTTACCCTTGGGAGTATCATGGTCTTCGTCAACGAGATGATGAATCAGTTTCTGAATTCAATGACAGATTCTACGTGTTGATTGAATTCCTAGGGCAGCTACTGGAACACCCGAGGAACAGGCAGAAAAATACCAATGGGCTGTATGTGACCGGATTCATAGGTCAATAATTCATTTGACTTTTGCTACTGTTGCAGAAGCTGCAAAGAAAATGGATATGGAAAGGCAGGCATTTATGGGAAGTTCAGATGATAGCCGAAAGAGAAATAGGGATGGGAACCGTGCTGGCGAGTCGTCTCAAGGGTCATCAGATAAACAGACTAAACCATGGAAAGGTAGGACTTGAAGCCAGCAACCGATCCAAGCTCACCCGGTAAGCTAGAAAGGGAACCAAAATACTGCACCAACTCCTTTGTGTCCTCACTGTAACAAGCATGTCACACCCCGACATAGGGCCTAGGTGTGACAGCCGTTAGTTGGAATCTGTTTTGAAAATATATTAGAGTTGCGGGTTTGTTTTAGCGGAAGCCTTTAAAATATAATATTTAATTATAAAAATGTCAGGTCAAAATACCTGTTGAATATTGTAAAATATCAGCAAAAGTCTTTTTAGAAAATTATTATTATATTAAATCCTCGAGATTTGAATACCCGTTTGATAATTTAAATACCAGTCTTTTAAAGATATAATTTTATAATATACTTGAATAAAATATTTGAGCCATCAGATCACCTCTAATGATTGTGTCTCCAATCTTCTACCAGTCCTGCCTGTCAGTTCTATTCCTTACAGTTTCCCTGTAATGTGGGGGAAAAATACGTCAGCACACAGCCGGTAAATGACGCTGACTCAGTAATACCATTTTGAAAACAACAATAATACCTTTGTGACAATACTCATTAGGCACCAACTCAATTGTGTTAAAATTACTCTAAGTACATGTACAATTAATCATATACACAATATCATTTCTCTGAACAGTCCGTAGACATCCAGAGGCGTGTTGGATGATATGCATAGCCTCGGGGAACTCCGAGTCACCATGTATGAATGGATCCAGACACATGTATACTCTTAATCTGAGTATGCCCGTTTCTTCTTATTGTAACACAAAGTTTTAAGGATTCGTAAATCCCATGCAAACAGTTCAGACTCTAAAAGAGTTGTAAAAGTTTAGGGCCTATTCACCTTTTATGATTGTAATCAGTTTCTGACACTGATTCCTGTATGTTGATCAGTTTCGGTTACTGACCCCTGTATGTAATCAGTTTCTGTTACTGATTCCTGTTTCTGTTTTCAACTTTCTAATTGATTGATTGATTGTTATCTCGAACCTATATTACGAGTATAACGTTTGTATAAATATCTAGATCAACGATCTAGCTTCAGACCCCGTAGTCTGTTTTGTATAGCTATAACCTTGACAATTCGTTTGTTTGTATAAAACATTTGGACCTTTAGTCCTTTTGTTTAATAATCAATTATATGTCAGGTTTCTTCTTCAGGAAGAAACATGTGTACCAGATTCTTCTTCAAGAAAAAACATTACTTTAACTATAATCTGTGTGAATGAACAGTATATTTCTTAATTATTAAGAAATACTATTTAACTATACCCTTTGCATGTAAATAATTATGTTTCTTAATCATAAAGAAACAATAATTTGACTATAACCTTTGCTTATGAAAAGTGATATTATATTATACTTAACAGTGATCAAGGTTCGGGCTATACCCCCGCCAATGGTCTAAGATATTATTATAATAATAAAATATATTTAAACAGAACCCCTACCTCACACGGGTATTTGGAGTTGGTTATCTAAGATCGATCGAACGACACTTCTACTCTATATCGCGCACTAGAGCTTAGACTGTCAAAGCTTTGGAGCTTGGCACGTTTCATGAGGTTGGCACAATTCCCGAAAATAAGTGTGTGAAAATGTGTGTGTTTGAGGTGTGGGGTGACATGCCGTGAGCCTCCCCTTTTATAGCCGAAATTGGGTACCATCGCGTAGCGCGATGGTCCCTTCACTTAGCCCTAGCGTCTGCCACGTGTCCCCCCATTGCGACACGTGTTGCTGCGTCATCATAGACCATCGCGTAGCGCGATGGGTTACAGAATTCAGATATTTAGTTTTAGTCGCTCGTCTTTGATAACTTGCCACTTCTTGAACATACTTCCATTTTTCAAAAATACTAAAGGGCCCTTATGCGGCTCGCGGCGATGCGAGCGTGCGAAGTGCAAAGTGCGCTATCAAAAGGCCACATTACTGCCATCGCCCGATTCCGTGTCCGTGCTCGTTGGGTGTTTCGTACCCTCCGCTGGGACTATGGAGAGTGGTTAGCCATATTAAAACATTATTATGGAAACTTGCTTCTTTATAAAGAGTTTCCATTTCTTTTCTTGTTTCCATGTGGGATGAAAGTTATCTTCCTTATTTATTCCCATGTAGAATGCTTCCATTTTCTTCCATCTTTCCATGTGGGATGGAATTTTCTCATTTCCTTAGCTTGAGAATTCTTAATTTTTCTCATTTCATTTTACCCATGACTTATCTTAAGAATATTTTTAATCCTTCAACTTTCAAAGTTGACATATTTGGTCTAAAATAAATATTGGTTTTTCCTAGATGTTACATCCTTCCCACCTTTAAATGAATCTCGTCCACGAGATTCGCTTGTCTTAGGTTTGGACGTTTTTGCTTTGTTAATCTGATTCTCGTGTTTAGCTGTCAATACAGAATATTGAAAATTTTCAGACCTATTGCTAATCTTTACATCTCGATTGATGTAATTAGTCAATAGTTCAGAATATTATAAGTAATTGTAAATTGCTAAACATAGTGGCCAGTTGTGTTTAATTATTTACCTTACCTTTTGTATTCAAAACATTTACCAATGTTAGCTCTATTGTTTCATGGATTCGATCTGTCGAATCAATTCCATCTCTTGATCCTGATTATGTGCTTTCCTTGTATCATAACAATACCTTTGTACTTTTTAGCAATCATATCTGACTTGTTATACAATCGTATCTCTTTGAACATTCTCGAGTTCTTTTGACTTTTTGATCAATCCCTGTAGATTACAGTATTTCTTGAATATCTTGCCATTGAGCAGAAATTTCTTTCAACGATATGCTGTCTTTGTATATTTTGATATCTCTAGACATTTATCTTTTCTTGATAATATTCAGAATCTCTTTCCCTTAGTATGCTATTAACCTATATTTGCAATACACTTGCATATGTATCTAGATGGCGTTTCTTGATTAATCGGCAGACCTTTAGTCTGTTTTGGTTCAACAAACTCATGGCAGCAGACTCGTGGTCTGATCAGCAGACTTTTAAGTTTGATTTAATTCAGCAGACTCTTGATCTGATCAGCAGACTTTTAGTCTGATTCAGTTCAACAGACTCTTAGGGTTAACCTAACCTTAATAGAGTTTATAATATATTTTGTATTTACATATGACCTTTAATATGGCACGTCTTAGCCTAATAGAGATAGTCCATCAACTGGATGAATCTGTCAGGTGATACGTCAAATCAGCATGTTATCAGTTGTGAACGTCAGCTTTAAATTCAGACACTCGATTGCCTTTTCTTTTAGAGATACTGAATATGAACATTCTTTTGTATTGACAAGATCTGTATGCTAATATTTTATTTATAACTTAGGGAATTAAAAACCTTTTCTCAGTTTACAAAACTTCTTGTTTCAGAACGAGTTACAGTTTAATGTACACGAGTTAACTAATCTATCTGACATTCCTTTGATATAATCTTTCTGTGCTTTTCTTGATTGCTTGTCAGACATTTCTGGTTTTCTACTGACATTAGTGTCAGTCTTGATTAGCTTTTCTTTTCGGGCAATTTGTTTTGAAGTGGCCTGTTTCTCTACATATAAAACATACTCCAGATTTCTTCCTGCATTCTTGCATTGTGTGTCCTTCCTTATTGCAGTATGCACACTTATCTGTGCCTTCTCGTCGACATTTCCCAGAATGTTTTCTTCCACAAGTTTTACAAGTGGATTTTGAAGTATTTCCTTCTTTTTCCATCTTTTTGAAATCTTTCGGTTTCTTAATTTCTTTTTCCTCTTTCTTTTCTTCTTCTTGATTTCCTATCATACAATTAATCAAATATTCGGCTACTTCCATGGCCGACTCAATTGTTTGTGGCATATTAGCTCTTACCAAGTCTCTTATTTCTCTCGGCAACCCATATATATACCGTGTTATCCTATTATATTCCGGAGTAACCAGATGTGGAACCAATCGGTAATATTCAAGGAATTTGGTATTATATTCCCTGAGATTTGTTCCAATAACCTTGTGATTCCATAACTGAGTTTGAATCCGATCCATCTCATGGAGTGCACAGTATTTCTTTATAACGAGATCTTTGAATTCTTCCCAACTGAGATTATACATTGTTTCTCGTCCCTTATTCCAGATTAGGGTATTCCACCATTCAAGAGCTTCTCCCTTGAGCATTTGAGACGAACATTGGATAGCTTCTTCGTTAGTACATTTACTAATGTAGACAATTGCTTCTTGTTCTTCTAGCCATCTTAAAGCGGTTATAGCATCATCGTCTCCGTAAAATTTCTTTGGTTTGTAAGCTTGAAAATTCTTAACATTGCATCCTTTTTGATGTTTCAACTTCTTTCGAGGTTTGTCTCTTAAATTGTTGTCAGATGCAGAGCTATCATAAGCTTCTTCCTTTCTTGATTGAACAGATTAACTTTTATTGCTCTTATAGGATTTTGTTAAGCTTTGATTGATAGAGTTATCCTTGATAGCTTCATGTATCATTTTCTGGATTTCATCTTTATATTGGGCGGGAAGTTCCTTATTTTCCTTGTTAGCATTCCCTCCGCTTCCAACTTTATTGGAAGGATTATTCTGAGAGTTGGTACTTCCTTCTCTTGACATACTACAACAAAAATTTAAAGATAAGTTCAATAGTTGGGGAATTCAAAACATATTTTTATTTATCATATTGTAGTTTACAACAGTGCACTATATTACGTTTGTATAAATATCTAGATCAACGATCTAGCTTCAGACCCCGTAGTCTGTTTTATATAGCTGTAACCTTGACAATTCGTTTGTTTGTACTAGAGCCCTGAGGCCCAGAACCAATTAGAAAACGTCGCTAGAGGAGCTAATGCACCACCTGCTACAGGAGGACAGTGCTTACACTGACTGCTGGAGAAGCTACTATTACTTCGGGTATAGTTTTCTTTCATTCTAAAGAATCGTGATTTGCATGTGCAAATTAATTCTAGTTTCGTATGATTGTCCATATCTTGGTAGTTATCGATACGCTAGGTTGTACTCTTCATGGTCTTATTTGTTTACCTACTGATCGTGCCTTATACGAAATTGATACCGGGGCAACCCACTACGTGTTCTCGCGATATTTTTATGAAAATCTTAAAATAGTGTCATCTTATAGAACATGCATTGGTTATTTCAACCCTAACGGAAAACACCTCTGGTGGATATAATTCATTCTCTATCCCGAATTTATTTGAGACGTAAATGATGGTGATTGCTATTAGTTAAAGTGCCTCTACCGAAAACTCGAACGAGTCTCTTTGATTCTTTGTTAATCATAATCTTCGCCTGTTAGTCTTAAATGTCGGGGACGAAATTTATTTTAGGAGTAGAGTGTTGAATTATCTGAATTCGTAATGATGTATAGCATTAATTTCGAGGACGAAATTTTTTTTAAGGGAGGTAGGATTGTAACATACGAAAATTCGAAAGCCCTAAAATAATAAATATATTGTATTAATGTGTCGGATCTCTGACCATTTAATATCTCATAAAATTTATCAATCTTAAATGTATAATCAAACATTACATAAGATACATTATATGCTTTATTATTATATTGTCACTCAAATAAATAATAACAGTACGTCAGACATCAACGCAAATAGTATATATTTGAACTAAATACTAGTTAAGTTTTATGATGAAAGAAAAGAGTGTATTCATAACAAGTTAAAATAAACAAATAGTATTAACAAAATTTGAAGTTTTATCTTTTCTCTAAATAGTTTTAATAAAATATTGACTTTCCATCTTCATGCTCCTGACCGACTTAAAACACTTTCAAAGCTACCAAGAGAAGGCAACGCGATTTCTACCAAAAATGGTTTTGATCTTGTTCCCCGTTTGACTGCAACCGATCTCACGCAAATTCTTAAAACATATCTTTTATATACATACATATATATAACCCTTACCACTGGAACAATCACCAACTTTGCGGCACCACCGTTCCTGCAACTCGCTGGAGAAACCACCGTTACACAAGTCCTCGCCGACGTTGCTGGTAACCAGACAACCACTGCTCGCGTCCGCTTCATGCTCGTATATGTGAGGTCTTAGCCGCCACCGCGCCGGTTGTTAGCGAAAATCAAAACCACTGAGGTCGTTGTAGCTAAGATCGAAGGTAACAATCGAATATGATATCGAACTAATGTTATCTTTTTATTTTTATTGATTTGAACGAAAGGGCTAGGTTAACATAGTCCAAGTATCATTGGTTTGAAAAAAAAGAAAAAATAAAAATATTGACTTAATATAAGTACTATTATATTGTAGGTTTCACGTGCAAGTTAAGGAGCACTTATACTTATTGTGTTTTTGCTCATCGGTTAAGGTGCGGATTCTGTGGTATTTAAAATATAGCGTAAATATTGTTTTCATCAGTCTCATAGTGTATGGATTTTTTGGCCTTGCACTTGTAGCGTCATACCGTGTCTTCGCTCTCATAGTATACGGGTTCTTGAGTTGTTAATCGTGTTATCATTATTGAATTGCTTTATATTATCTTGTCACAGTTATTAAGTAGATTCGTTTATTTATTTATATCAACTTGTTAGATTGATCATTGTTAAATTGATAAGTGAAATCATCATGCATGCGATAAAATAGATTTTTATTGTACTCATGATCGCTCCTAATAGACCATGGTACATTGACTAAAGGTTATTGAGACCTATTGAATTGACATTGATTATTGTTATTGCCTTTTATTTGACCTCAATACCCGAGCATTTATCCACCTATGGGGACGTAGGGCGTCAATCGAGGCACCTTTGACGTGCTCTATCTGTGGCGGATCGATTAGTCTACAGCGTCTCTATTTTTATTGTGCGATGAGAGAACTTAATGATTTCTGAGAGGCGTATGGATCAATCCTAGGTAAATTGTTACCGGAGTGAAATGGTTAGGTGCGTGTGCCACATTCCCATCTCACTTAATTATTGGTGCATTAGTCTGCAGCTAATGTGCATACTATTATTGTTACTGTTACTGGCTCACATGGGTATTTCCATAGATAGATTGTTATTGTATTGACTCATGCATATTGTTACTGTTACCCGGCTCGCATACTTTATTGGTTTCTCGTTTGATCGTTCATTGTATCTTATTGTTCATCTTCATCTATTGTTATTGCTATTTTTTCCTCCGTTACTAGGCAATTTTTGGCTCAGCCGTGTTTCTTAGTTTTGTGTTTTCTTGTATTTGTTACAGGTACTCAAGGGAACCGGGGAATGTGTGATAAGAGAGTAAAAGTAAAAGACTAGAAGTTGAAATCGAGGAACTTAATAAAATTTCTTTTGAGTTAAAAAACTTTATTTTATTGTCGTTTTGTTGAGTACTTTTAATTTGAATGTTTTTAGACCGTTGTGCGGGTTTAAATTAGGTTAAGACTTTAATGAAAACATTTTAATGTCTATAATTACCGTATCGAGTGACACGTCAGCCTAAACGGGCCGGGGCGTTACAGTTATGGTATCAGTGCTTAGGCTCTTTCTTGTTGAAAAAAAAATTATTATAAAAAAAAAATTTATACAGGTGAGGACTGAGTAGACGTTGGGATAGGATTTCATATTCTTGCTTGATCTTCTTGTTTCATGGATTGTCCCTCTGATATGAAGATGTTCTTACATTTTGCTTTTAGATGCCTCCACGTCATGACCCTAATAATTCTTGTGGAGCAAACCCGCCTAATCCAGCTCTTATTGCTGCCGTCATTCAAGCTGTTACTGCTATGCAACCGACTATCATTAATGCTATGCGAAATTCTGGAGAAGGTTCTTGAGCTAATCCGCCTGTATGTATTCATACTTGGCTAAAGAAATTTCAGAAGCAGAAACCAAGACCTTTCACTAAGGCCACCACACCAGCTGTAGCAAGAGACTGGATTGCTCACATTGAGAAGATCTTTCAGGTGTTAGCAGTTGAAAACCAACACAAGGCGATATTGGAATCGTATAAGCTAGAAGAGGATGCTCAAACTTGGTGGGAAGGCATGTTAATACAAAGAGGAGGAGATCAGTTTGCTGAAAATTTATCTTGGGCAGAATTTTGTTCTATTTTCTTTGAGAAGTATTTCACTACTGTGGATAAGAGCCACTACCCTTGGGAGTATCATGGTCTTCGTCAACGAGATGATGAATCACTTTCTGAATTCACTGACAGATTCTATGTGTTGATTGAATTCCTTGGGGCAGCTGCTGGAACACCTGAAGCAGAAAAATACCAATGGGCTACATGTGACCGGATTCGTAGGTCAATAATTCATTTGACTTTTGCTACTATTGCAGAAGCTGCTAAAGCTGCAAAGAAAGTGGATATAGAAAGGTGGGCATTTATGGGAAGTTCAGATGATGGCCGAAAGAGAAACAGGGATGGGAACCGTACTGGCGAGTCATCCCAAGGGTCGTTAGATAAACAAACTAAACCATGGCAAAGTAGGACCCGAAGCCAGCAACAGATCCAATTTCACCCCGTAAGCTAGAAAGGGAACCAAAATACTGCACCGACTCCTTTGGGTACTCACTGTAACAAGCATCACCCAGGCGTTTGTCGCCGACTTATTGGAGCTTGTCTTAGGTATGGGGATATGGAGCATATGATCAAAGATTGCCCTGAGGCCAAGAACCGATTAGAAGACGTCTCTAGAGGAGCTAATGCAACACCTGCTACCGGAGGACGAGTGTTTACACTGACTGTTGGAGAAGCTGCTAATACTTCGGGTAAAGTTTTCTTTCTTTAAAGAATCGTGATCTGCATGCGCTAATTAATTTTAGTTTCGTATAATTGTCCGTATCTTGGTAGTTATCGATATGCTACGTTGCACTCTTCATGGTCTGATTTGTTTAGTTACTGATCGTGCCTTATACGTAATTGATACCGGCCCAACCCAATACACGTTCTCGCGATATTTTTATGAAAATATTAAAATAGTGCTATCTTTTAGAACATGCATTGATTATTTCACCTCTAACGGAAAACGCCTCTGGCGGATGTAATTCGTTCTCGATCCCGAATTTATTTGAGACGTAAATGATGGTAAGTGCTATTAGTTAAAGTGCCTCTACCGAAAACTTGAACGAATCTCTTTGATTCTTTGTTGATCATAATCTTCGTCTGTTATATGAAAATGTTCCTTATTTTAGTAGTCTTAAATTTCGGGGACGAAATTATTTTAGGGTAGAGTGTTGAAACATCTGAACTCGTAATGATGTATAGCATTACTTTCGAGGATGAAATTTTTTTAAGGGAGGTAGGATTGTAACATACGAAAATTGAAAAGCCGTAAAATAATAAATATATCGTATTAATGTGTCGAATTTCTGACCATTTAATTTCGGGGACGAAATTATTTTAGGGTAGAGTGTTGAAACATCTGAACTTGTAATGATGTATAGCATTACTTTCGAGGATGAAATTTTTTTAAGGGAGGTAGGATTGTAACATACGAAAATTGAAAAGCCGTAAAATAATAAATATATCGTATTAATGTGTCGAATTTCTGACCATTTAATATCTCATAAAATTTATCAATCTTAAATGTATAATCAAACATACATTATATGCTTTATTATTATATATTGTCACTCAAATAAATAACAACAGTACGTCAGACATCAAAGCAAATAGTATATATTTGAACTAAATATTAATTAAGTTTTATGATGAAAGAAAAAAGTGTATTCATAACAAGTTAAAATAAATAAATAGTATTAACAAAATTTAAAGTTTTATCTTTTCTCAAAATAGTTTTAATAAAATATTGACTTTCCATCTTCATGCTCCTGACCGACTTAAAACACTTATAAAGCTACCAAGAGAAGGCAACGCGATTTCTACCAAAAATAGTTTTGATCTTGTTCCCCGTTTTACTGCAACCAATCTCACACAAATTCTTACAACACATCTTTTATATACATATACACACACATATATATAACCCTTACCGCTGGAACCATCACCAACTTTGCGGCGCCACTGTTACTGCAACTCTTCGGAGAAACCACCGCTACACGAGTCCTCGCCGACGTTGCTGGTAGCCAGACAACCATCGCTCGCATCCGCTCCATGCTCGTATACGTGAGGTCTTCGCCGCCACCGCACTGGTTGTTGCCGAAAATCAAAACCACTGAGGTCATTATAGCTAAGATCGAAGGTAACAATCGAATAAGATATCGAACTAATGTTATCTGTTTGTTTTTATTGATTTGAACAAAAGGGCTGGGTCAACATAGTCCAAGAATCATCAGTTTAAAAAAAGAAAGAAAAAATAAAAATATTGACTTAATATTAGTACTATGATATTGTAAGTTCACGTGCAAGTTAAGGAGTATTTATACTTATTGTGTTTTTGCTCATCGGTTAAGATACGGATTCTGTGGTATTTAAAATATAACGTAAATATTGTTTTCATCAATCTCATAGTGTATGGATTTTTAGGCCTTGCACTTGTAGCGTCATACCGTGTCTTTGCTCTCATAGTATACGAGTTCTTGAGTTGTTAATCACGTTATCATTATTGAATTGCTTTACATTATCGTGTCACCGTTATTAAATAGATTCGTTTATTTATTTATTACAAGCTGTTAGTTTGATCACTGTTAAATTGATAAGGGAAATCGTTATGCATGCGATAAAATAGATTTTTATTGTACTCATGATCGCATGTTCCTAATAGATCATTGTACATTGACTAAAGGTTATTGAGACCTATTGAATTGACATTGACTATTGTTATTGCCTTTTATTTAACCTCAATACCCGAGCATTTATCCACCTATGGGGACGTAGGGCGTCAATCGAGGCACCTTTGACGTGCTCTATCTGTGGAGGATCGATTAGTCTACAGTGTCTCAAGTTTTATTGTGCGATAAGAGCACTTAATGATTTCTGAGAGACGTACGGATCGATCCTAGGTAAATTGTTACCGGAGTGAGATGATTAGGTGCGTGTGCCCACATTCCTATCTCACTTAATTATTGGTGCATTAGTCTGCAGCTAATGTGCATACTGTTATTGTTACTGGCTCACATGGGTATTTCCATAAATAGATTGTTATTGTACTGACTTATAACTGATCGTTCAGCGTATTGTTACTGTTACCGGCTCGCATAGTTTGTTGGTTTCTCATTTGATCGTTCATTGTATCGTATTGTTTTTCATCGTCTATTGTTATTACCAGTTCCCTTCGTTACTGGGCAATTTTTGGCTTAGCCGTGTTTCTTTGTTTTGAGTTTTCTTGTATTTGTTACAGATACTCAAGGAAACCGGGGGAATGTGTGATAAGAGAGTAAAAGTAAAAGTAAAAGACTAGAAGTTGAAATCGAGGAACTTAATAGAATTTCTTTTGAGTTAAACAACTTTATTTTATTGTCGTTTTGTTGGGTGTTAATTTGAATGTTTTTGGACTGTTGTGCGGTTTTAAATTAGCGTTAAGACTTTAATGAAAACATTTTAATGTCTATAATTACCGTATCAAGTGACACATCACCTCTAACCGGGCCGGAGTTTTACACATATGGACCATACTGGTCGATGAAAGTTTAATTACCGTAAATAAAGTAACACTAGACACGTTGGTGGATTTATTTAAACCTTGTTAAAAAAACCACTGACAAATAACACATAAAAGCCTCACCTTTTCCCATTCAAATCCGAACAAAATGCATAGCCACATTAACATTCACTTAACAATCACCATCCATACCTTTGAATCAATCTCTAATTCCACATTAAAACCCTGAAAAAAAGTGAGAAAAACTTTATTTCTAAATTTAAACAAAGACACTATTTAAATGTCTCCATCCATCTTGAAAGAGTGTTTTATGCCCATAAGTCACTAATTATGTTATCTCACTTGTTATCTTTGCTGAATCCAATTTAAGTAAACCAATAGCCAAATTTATAACTTTCCAAAAAAAGAGAACTAAAAAAAATGGAAATAAAAGTTTTTATTTTACTATCACTTTCTTTGGGTTTGATTCTAGGCATTGTGGAGAGCTTTGAGTATGATGAGGAAGAGCTTAAATCGGAGGAGGGCGTGCAGGGATTGTATGAAAGGTGGAGGAACCATCACAACGTTGAGGAAGTAAGCCAAGATGAGAAATGCCATCGGTTCAATGTGTTCAAGTCGAACGTGGAACATGTTCACAAAACAAACAAGATGAACAAGCCATATAAGTTGAAATTGAACAAGTTTGCAACCCTGACTAACCATGAATTTAGTAACACATATGCTAGCTCCAAAATTAAGCATTTTCAAAAACTTCAAGGAATTGAAAAGAGCAACTCCTCGAGTTTCATGTATGAGAATGTCTCTAATCTCCCGCCTGCTATCGATTGGAGGACCCGTAACGCCGTTACCCCTGCGAAGGATCAACTCAGATGTGGTAATACGTTTTGTAAAGTACAAAAATTACTTGGATCCTGTTTCTCAGACCTTAAATCTATTGGTATATATTACTAGTTATGTATTAATAATGTGAGCCCACTGGCTCACCTTCGGTTTCTAGGGTTTGCATTCCGTTTTTAATATACAGTCCAATAGTTAAATCTTGAACAAATTATTTTCCTTTCTCGATATTATAGGAGCATGTTGGGCGTTTTCCACAGTGGTTGCTGTAGAAGGAATAAATGCAATCAGAACCGGGGAACTAGTATCATTGTCGGAACAACAACTTATTGACTGTGAGACTGAAACAAACAATGGGTGCAGTGGCGGGATCATGGAACCAGCATTTGTTTTCCTCGCAACACATGGAGGTCTAGCTACAGAAGAGAACTATCCTTACACCGGTCGAAGAGGATTGTGCGACCCTTCAAAGGTATAAAACTTGTTTAACTAAAACAGTGGTCAAATATGTTTGCTCCATCAACTGTAAACTTATTGTTTGTTTCACCTTCTTAATCCAGATCGTGAAGAAAACAATAAAGATTAATGGATTTGAGGATGTGCCTGAACTCAATGAGGAAGCAATAATGAAAGCAGTTGCAAACCAACCAGTATCGGCTGCCATTGAGGCTAACGGTCATGATTTCCAGTTCTATTCATCGGTAACACAAAACACGAAACCCAAATAAAAAAAATTAACAAATAAAACCTGAATTGCTTATTCATTCCATGGATTTGTAGGGAGTTTTTAACGGAAAATGTGGAGTGGATGTTAATCACGGTGTCGCAATTGTAGGATATGGTGTAACTCCGGAGGGAATAAAGTACTGGATCGTGAAGAACTCATGGGGACCCGAGTGGGGCGAGGATGGATTCGTACGAGTACTTCGTGGAGGTACCAATGTGATGGGGATGTGCGGTATTAATGTGTTGACTTGTTATCCCGTTAAGACCTCTACTTCTAATATACCCAGCAATCATGAACTCTAGAGTAACTCTTGAACCAAACAGAATCTAGTTTGTTTAGTAATCGGGTGAATTGATGAATACATTAATATCTGTTGTTGTAGATAAAGTGATTCTTTTGGTATTGCTGTTTAGCGATCATCATCCTTTTTGGCGGAAGGTTTGGTGACATTGTTGGACCTGCAGAGGTGTTTAGTGTATCTAAACATTGTTATTTTGTTGAATAAGATTTCTATATTTTGGTTGAGACGACAGTATGTACCACAGGAAGAGCGTTACACGAATCGACATTTAATAATCCAAAAACCAATACGAAACATGCACGAAGGCTCTGATACCACTTGTAGGTCCGCGTAGAAAACAGATGTCTAACAAGAAGTTCGTGGATCTCAACGAATCGGATGAGTGGAAATCACCCAAAACGAATAATGAAACAAAACAGAAAATAGAACGGTTAGGAGAAGATGTATAACACGTGGTATCACCAAAATAACTTCTTGGATTTCTTCTACGAGGTTTACACGATCAGTTCATCAAAAGAGGAAAACTAGGAAACCTATATATAGCGAAGGCCAGGAAACCTCTCTTCTAACAACTAACCTAATCACTAGAAACCTAAACCCATAACATTCAATGGACTTTCCCACTAATTAACTAACAACTAACCAAAATTATAAACTGTATAGTGTTGTAAAAATCGCTAGTTGGTAGTCGGGCGGTTGGGTTGGGTTTTAGCGATTAATCGGGATTAATCGGATCGGACTTTAATGTATTTTTTTAGGTTTATATATACATGCACGTATTTTTATATATAATTTTCAGTTTTATACATACACAAACATATTTTGGCCGGAAGTTGGCTTGAATCTCGCTGGAAATTGCTGATTTTTGCTAGAATCTCGCCGGAACCGCTGATTTTGGTCGGAATCTCCCCGGTAACCGCTGATTTTGACCGGATTTGACCGTGGACTGATTAATTAGCCGACTAGCCCAAAATTAATCAGTGAAGTGAGGACTAGCAATTAATCGAGAATTAATCGGTGCCTAGTCGGGATTTTTGCAACCCTGAATCTGTATCTATAATTACAATAAGGTTATTGGATTTCCCAACTTTCACCCTTTAACCGAGAATACTTCCAACTAAGGAAATGTTAACTACCACTCCCAACTTTTACCATTTTTTCTTCTGGCACTCTCAAACTAGTAGCAACTATGTTTAGAAGCAAGTATGCTACGAGCAGTAATAGGTGATTTCAGTAGTAACTTCGATCAACAATAACCAAGCTACTACTAACATACAAGTTATCAACAACAATTAAATTACTTCCGAAGGGTTTCCCACCAACTAACACACTCTTGCCTAAAGTATTGTAGCATCATTGTAAGACCCCGAATCCCGGGAATCCTACAGTTGGTAATCACGTCCACAAATTCACAAAAATTTAAAACCAGTCGATTCGTTTTATTTAAAACAAGTTCAGAGTAAATAACAACGGAAAAAGTGTAAGTATTTAAATATCCCAAACACGGGTACATGTGTCCAAAATCAAATGTAAATAAAATATTTCTTTTATTTGAATTCCTCGACCAGAAATGTCTTCAACCTCCCGAGTAGCATCCAGCACGTCCAAGCGGTAGCATCCACTTCTTAACCTGAAAGTCAATCTAACATACACACAAAGTCAGCTTGAGCTGAGTGAGTTCAAGTTTTCATAAACGACATTCATTATAAATTTAAATTCCATAAGTATGAAATGTAGTGGAAAATCATGAGACCATAAAATCATAAATAGCCTTTCTTAACCAAATCATAAGTGAATAAAACATTAAACATCTTTTCACACAGCACGGGCCTCCTCACCCCGGGTCTTCCCCGAGTAATATATTTGACCCGGTCGCGGTTTAACAAAACCGTTAAAATCATGCAATACGAGCCTCCTCACCCCGGGTCATCCCCAAGTAATATATTTGACTCGGTCACAGTTTAATAAAACAAAATCACGCAACCCGAGCCTCCTCACCCCGGGTCATCCCCAAGTAATATATTTGACTCGGTCACAGTTTAATAAAACAAAATCACGCAACACGAGCCTCCTCACCCCGGGTCATCCCCAAGTAATATATTTGACCCGACCACGGTTCATACATCCAAGCACGTGATAAGGGCCTCCTCACCCCGGGTCTTCCCCAAGTAATATATTTGACCCGATCACGGCTCAACATCAACGGGCCTCTTCACCACGGGATTTTAAAACCCATGTAATATATTTGACCCGCCAAAATGATGGTCACGTCACACAGGCTTCTCCACCACCGGTACAACCCGAGTAATATATTTGACCCGGCCGTGAATCACCATGCACACACACATCAATAAGCCTACATACATCATTCTTAGTCACGAGGAACTAAATATCATTACACAATCGTAGGCTATAAGGTAACACATCCTCATACGTACATACATACCTCCATGTATACATACATATATATTCCTACATAAATATATATATATATATATATATATATATATATATATCATCCCATACGGGAACTAAGTAGATAGGTCTACTCATATTCAATTACTACCAAGTCTGCTAACGTCCTCGAGTCTAGACCATCAATAGTGTATGTAATCTTAAGGACACAAGACCATGAACGAGTCTAAAATATCCTAAGGCATATAAAATAATTCAAATATAGCTTTCAAAATGCACCATCACGAGTGAGACCATGTAAAACTATTCAAATCATTGTAACGAGTAAAATCGCTTAAAATTGTATTTCGGTGTGTATGCTAGCCCAAAACGTAAAAGAGTAAAAAGCGCATCATGAACTCACCTGAATCAACCGAACACCTGCAATGAGCTAGGAAATCCCTAAGTGCACAATCACAAGCAAGGGCCTGTAAATTATACACAACGCGTTACTAAACTAGACTGTAAGAACACTCTAGCCTAATGGGCCGTTCAAGCCCAACAACTTGGCCCAAGGCCCAACACTTTGGCCCAAGGCCCAACAACTTGGCCCAAGGCCCAAGACTTTGGCCCAAGGCCCAACCACTTGGCCCAAGGCCCAACACTTTGGCCCAAGGCTCAATACTTCGCCCAAGGTGTGACATCTGCCCCGATCCGACCCGACCCAGGTACCCGTTTCTCTGACCCGATCTCTTTCTTTTATGATTTAATATTTATTTATACTTATATTTTACTTTTAATAATAATAATATACTTTTCCTTCCCGCCTCTTTCTCTCTCTTTCTTTCCGCCGTCCCGTCCCTCTCCTCTCTTTCCGCCTTCTTTTCCCTCTTGTCGCCGTCCCGCCCTTAAGCCTTGTTTCCCTCTTTTTCTTCTAACTCTTTGCTTGTCCTTTGGTTCTTCCCGCCTAAGGTTGTCTGCGCAGCTCCACGCGCCAGACTCCTTACAAGGAAGCCTGCGTGAAGACCATCTGTTTCAGCGATACGCGAGACGAACTCTTCTCGCAGCGCGCTAACAATTGTAATTCTTCTCGCAGCGCGCTAAGAACGGTAGTTCTTCCCGCGACGCGCTAAGGATTGTAGTTCTTCTCGCAGCGCGCTAAGAATCGTAGTTCACCCCTCGACGCGCGAAGAATTATAGTTCTTCCCGCGGCGCGCTAGGAATTTTAGTTCCTCCCGCGGTGCGCTAAGAAATGTGATTCTTCCCGCGACGCGCTTAGAAATGTAGTTCTTTCCGCGACGCGTTAAGGTTAGTTCTGTCTGCCTTCGCGCTCGCGCTCTCTTGACATTCTGTGTCTGCCTTCGCGCCTTAGCCTTCTCGCGCTGAACCCTTTGAGTTTTCTTCTGCTTAATCTAGCCGTTGCTTTTGTGTTGTCTTATCTTTTGAGCTGTTGACCTAATCTGCTTTAAGTCTGAAAAGTTACTTTCGGCGCAGCATGCGCACCAACCCCATTGGTTGGCAGAAAAAAAGTGACTGACGTTATCTTTTGAGATCTGCTTTTTCCTTGCTTGACCAGTACCTTTATCTGATCCGCCCATGCTTTTTACTGTTCCCTGTCAGCTTTATCTTGCCCCCTGCAGCTGCCATATCTTTTGATATCTTTTGCTTTTGGATTCTTATGCTTTTTGATATCTTTTGCTTGATCCTGTTAAAGATCTTTTCCCCTTTTTCTGGATTTATGTCTCCTAGGGTTTTCCTATATATAATAGTAATATTTTCATAACACTACACACACAAAACACTTAATCTCTCCTGTTCTCTTGCCCCTTGCTCTCTCCGCCGTCTTCCTCTCTGCCTCCGTCTTCCTCCCTGTTCTGCCCTGCTTTTCCGGTAATATATATATATTATATATGATAATTTACTTATTAATTATGCTAACTTATAATCAAGACTTAAACCAATCATTAAAACAATAATCTTATTTATAGGTTAACTTGTGCTTGTTTAAAGTTGGTTCTTGCTTTATCTTACACCGCATCGTTTATCAAGTGAGTAATCTCGTACCTAATCCCTTTTTGCTTTTAATGTTTTGGGATGTTCATGTGTTCATACAAACTTAGAGTCTTAAACTTGTTTATGAACTTTAGTCGCGCAGTATCCCATGTGTTGAGGACGTAGACTTGGCTGTTTATTTGTATGTGTGGATCATTAACCGTCTTGTCGGTCTATTCCGCAGTTCTCATGGTACCATTAGATGAACACGGGAGAACTATCGTTTATGATTTTCTCTTTTGTTTACACATGCACAGTTTGTCTTGTTTGTGAGCTCAATTGTGAGCACTGGCAGTCTTATGAATCTTAGAGTTGGTCCCGATCAGATTACACCCTTGTTGAAAACCAGACATACACATGTTGCGCGCAGATTTATTGTTATCTATGTATTGTATCAAACTTGATTTCTCACCAACACGCAAGTGTTTGACGTTTATTTTAACACATGTTCAGGTTTGCAGTAGCTGTTTGGAGCTTGTGGACACATAGGAAGTTTTCTTTATTTTGGACCTAGATTAAAATGTATCAAGACAAGTTATTGCTGTTCGAACATTATGATTTACAATATATTGATTTATGTTGATTTATATTATTTGTGTTTACCTTGCGCGTGCGCGAATGAATGTATTTATTAAATATTGACACCCAATAGTGTCACGAGTAATGAAACAATATGTGGCGCCCCGATGTATAATCCGCCTTTGGTCGGGGTGTTACAGATTGGTATCAGAGCTCGTTGACTTTAGGATAGGTGGTTAGACGTAACGGCCTAGAATACCTAAGAGTCCCTTCTCGCGCATGAGCGAAATCTCATGTTTGCGCGCTTATTGTTAATTACTCGTTATTTATGAATATGCTCGCGCTTGCGCAGTGTACGATTTTATGTTTTATTTCGCGATATTTCGATTTTTGTTGAATTTCGATTTTTATTGATTTTTCTTACATATTCGTTTGATGGGTTTGAAAATCCGAAAAGTCATGGTGATACATGAATAAGTTGATTTTCAATTCCCATTTACGATTACGTTCTGAGGTTGGAGACTTGAAAAGTCATGGTGATACATGAATCGTCGATCTCCAATACTCGTTTGCTCGTATATTTTAAATTGGGAATTCGGAAAGTCATGGTGATACATGGATTGTCGATTCTTGATTCGAATTTGTTACCTTTATTAAGTCTGCATTTAAAGTCATTTAATCTACTTTAACTTTTGATAGTATCTAACTCCGTGAAACCAAGCTTTATAAAGTTATACTTCGCGATAAAACCAAGATATTAACTAAAATTAAAACTTTTATAGAATGCCTCCGCTATCTCGCCGATTTCAGAGAAGAGAAGCCTCGCGCTTGCGTAGACAGCAACGTTCCCAGGAAATGGCCGCCGCAATAGCCCAAGCTTTGAGCCAAAACAATACCAACACCTCTGGTTACAACATTAAGTCCTTTAACGCGGGTAACCCTCCAAAGTTCACAGGCCTTGAAGGAGCCACCGTGATGCTCCAGTGGCTTGAGAAAATAGAAAACACTTTCCTCCACACCCAATGCCCCTCAGACAGACGGACCCTATATGCTTCCAGTGTCCTGGAATCTAGAGCGCTTACATGGTGGAATGGAGTAGCTCATGCGCGTGGCGCAGAAGCTGCTTCCAGCATGCTCTGGGAGGAATTTAAGGAAATTCTGACGCGAGAATTCTGCCCTCCCAACGAAGTTAAGCGCCTGGAGGAAGAATTCTGGAACTTGAAGCAATACAGCGGTGAAGCGCGCGAGTACGCGACGCGCTTCCATGAACTAAGTTTACTGGTCCCTCACCTTGTTACCCCTTCACGCCGAGCCATAGAGAAATTCCTTGGGGGTCTCCCCATGGAAATTCAAGATTCTGTATGGGCCAGAAACCCAGTAACCCTCTCTGACGCCATTGAGTTGGCCGCTGTGCTCAGCGACAACCATGTCAGAGCAGGAACCCTGTTCCTGCGGGGAACAGAAAAGACCAAACTCACCAAGACTGTCCCTGAACCAACAGAAACCAAACCAGAATCCTCAACCCATAACTAGAAACGTAGGCGCAGACAAGCCTATGCGCTTACCAGCCCACCCATAGTCCAGCAACCCGCATACCAACCTCCAGTTTATGCGCCTAACCCACTGTCAGCCTACCCAACACCTCCTGTAGTCCACAACTATGCCTTAACCAATCCAGCACTCCCTGCCCCGCCAACTAAGAAACCTTACACAGGAAACCACCCCTTTTGCCCAACCTGTAGACTCCACCACCCACCCCAAGTCCCATGTCGACTTTGTAACCGATGTGGCCGTACTGGTCACACTGCTGAGAACTGTAGAGTCCTTCCCGCCAATCCAATTGCGCCAACACCACCAGTCTACCCGCAGAACCCACAACCAACCTACCAAAACCCACGACCCAGATCGTGCTTTAACTGCGGTGATCCCAGTCATTTCTGGAACGCGTGCCCGAGACTACAAGTTCAGATTACCCAAGCGAATCCGGTGAACCAGATTTTGAACCAAGTAACGCGTGGACGAGCTTTTAACATAACCGCGCACCAAGCGCAAGCGAATAATGACGTAGTTAATGGTACATTTTTGCTTAACGGATTTTATGCTTCTGTACTTTTTGATACTGGCGCCGATCGAAGTTTTATCTCTCGCGCCTTCGAGCAGAAGCTTGCGCGACCGCGCGATAATTTAAAAGAAGATTTTTCAGTTGAATTGGCTAACGGTGAAACTGTTTTAATTAACTCTGTGATTAAAGATTGTACGCTTAACCTTAACGAAAACGATTTTCTGATCGACCTCATCCCCATGCCTCTTGGAAGCTTTGATGTTGTTATTGGTATGGACTGGCTTTCGAATAATCGCGCCGAAGTTATTTGCGCCAAGAAGATGATTCGCATACCTCGAGAAAATGGTGATCTTCATATTTACGGGCGAAAAACCCTCCAGTGGTCTTAAGCTTATGTCTTGCGCCGAAGCCCAAAGGCTCATGCGGAAAAGGTGTATTGCATTTTTAGCCCATGTGGTTAAACCTGCTGAAGAAAAGAAGCTTCGCGATATCCCTGTTGTGCGTGATTTCCCTGAAGTTTTTCCTGATGATCTTCCTGGTATCCCTCCCGCTCGTGAAGTCGAGTTTCGTATTGATCTTGTCCCTGGTGCTTCCCCCGTAGCTAAATCTCCTTATCGTCTTGCACCCGCTGAGATGCAAGAATTGGCAAGCCAACTTCAAGAGTTGACAGCTAAAGGATTCATTCGCCCTAGCTCTTCGCCCTGGGGTGCTCCGGTGTTGTTCGTTAAAAAGAAAGATGGATCGTTTCGCATGTGTATAGATTACCGCGAGTTGAACAAACTCACCATTAAAAACCGGTATCCCTTACCGCGTATTGACGACCTCTTTGATCAACTCCAAGGTGCCTCTTGTTTTTCCAAGATCGATCTCCGCTCTGGTTATCACCAGTTGCGCATCCGCGATGAAGATGTTCCGAAGACTGCTTTTCGAACTCGTTATGGCCATTTTGAATTCTTGGTCATGTCCTTCGGTTTGACCAACGCACCCGCCGTTTTCATGGATCTAATGAATCGGGTGTGTAGGCCTTTCTTGGATAAATTCGTGATTGTGTTTATCGATGATGTTCTGGTGTATTCTAAGACCAAGGCCGAGCACGAGCAACATCTCCGATTGGTATTGCAAAAGCTTAGAGCTGAGCAACTCTATGCTAAGCTTTCCAAGTGTGAATTCTGGTCTGATGAAGTACAGTTTCTTGGCCATGTTGTGAACAAGATGGGTATTCATGTCGACCCATCCAAAATTGAAGCAATCAAGAACTGGATTACGCCATCCTCTCCTTCCGAGATCCGTTCCTTTCTGGGCTTAGCTGGTTATTACCGGCGTTTCATTTCGAACTTCTCAAAGATCGCTTTGCCTTTAACAGCTCTAACGCACAAAGGTAAACCGTATATTTGGGGCTCGAAGCAAGAAGAAGCCTTTCTAACGCTCAAGCGATTGTTATGTGAAGCTCCTGTTCTTGCGCTACCTGAGGGTAATGATGATTTTGTCGTGTACTGCGATGCCTCCAACCAAGGTCTCGGTTGTGTTCTTATGCAACGAGGCAAGGTTATCGCTTACGCATCAAGGCAACTCAAGGTCCATGAAAAGAATTATACAACTCACGACCTCGAACTTGGTGCAGTTGTATTTGCCTTGAAGATCTGGAGACACTACCTTTATGGTACTAAGTGTATCCTCTACACTGACCATAAAAGCCTTCAGCATATCTTTGATCAGAAGGAACTTAACATGAGACAACGCCGATGGAACGAACTCATCAGCGATTACGATTGTGAGATCCGGTATCATCCTGGTAAGGCTAATGTGGTAGCCGATGCGCTCAGCCGAAAACCCTGCCAGCTTAACTGTATTTTGCCGCGCACGCAGCTTCACTTCGCGCCGATTCAAAGCAACATTGAATCGCGTATTCGTGACGCGCAGCGCGCATCCATCAGTAATGGTAACCTTCGCGCCGAGTTAGCGTGTGGCGCGGAAGCGCATTTTGTGCCTAATCTGAGTGGAATTCTCTGCTATCTCAATCGCATCTGGATTCCCTTTGATGAGAATCTTCGCGCTGATATCCTGAGTGAAGCGCACAAATCTCGGTATTCTATTCATCCTGGCGCTGATAAGATGTACAAGGATTTGCGCATTACTTATTGGTGGCCCGGTATGAAAAAGGATATTGCTGTGTTCGTAGCTAGATGCCTGACTTGTTCTAAAGTAAAAGCTGAACACCAACGCCCATCTGGTTTGCTCGAACAACCTGAAATTCCTACGTGGAAATGGGAATGTGTAGCGATGGACTTTATTACCAAGTTACCTTTGACAGCAAGCAAACATGATAGCATTTGGGTAATAGTGGATCGTTTGACTAAGTCTGCTCACTTTCTGCCCATTCGTGAAAACTACCGTGTTGAGCAACTCGCGCAGCTTTATGTCAAGGAAATTGTCTGCCGCCATGGTACTCCTTTGAGCATCATATCCGATCGCGATGGCCGTTTTATATCTCGCTTTTGGAAATCTCTCCAATCTGCGCTAGGAACTCGCTTGGACATGAGTACGGCATATCATCCCCAGACTGACGGTCAGTCTGAGCGAACTATTCAGACTCTTGAGGATATGCTCCGATATTGTGTTCTTGATTTTGGAGGTAATTGGGATTCACACCTGCCTTTGATCGAGTTCTCTTATAATAACAGCTATCATTCCAGTATTGATATGGCCCCATTTGAAGCACTTTACGGTCGTAAGTGCCGCTCCCCGATTTGTTGGAGCGAAGTGGGTGAAGCTCAAATCACAAGACCCGAACTTGTTCAAGAGACAACCGATAAAATCGCCAAGATCCGTGATCATCTGCTGACTGCCAGAAGCCGACAGAAGAGTTACGCAGATCGTAGGCGAAAGCCTCTCGAATTTCAAGTTGGTGATCTTGTTCTCCTCAAAGTGTCGCCTTGGAAAGGTGTTGTCCGCTTTGGGAAGAAAGGTAAGCTTGCTCCTCGTTATGTTGGTCCATTCAAGATTCTCGCGCGTGTGGGAAAAGTTGCCTACAGACTTGACCTGCCGCCCGCGCTCAGTAATGTGCATCCAACGTTCCATGTATCCAATCTCAAGAAGTGTTTAGCTGACGAGAACCTTCACATTCCACTTGATGAAGTTCAAGTTGATGAAACTATGCATTTCGTTGAGAAGCCTGTTGAGATTATGGATCGCGAGGTAAAGCAAACCAAGCGCAGTCGTATCCCTATCGTGAAAATTCGTTGGGAGTCCAAGCGCGGAGCCGAGTTTACATGGGAAAGGGAAGATCAAATGAAGATCAAGTACCCGCACCTGTTCTCTGCGCAACCTACTTCGAGATAAATTTCGGGACGAAATTTCTTAAAGTAGGGGAGACTGTGACATCTGCCCCGATCCGACCCGACCCAGGTACCCGTTTCTCTGACCCGATCTCTTTCTTTTATGATTTAATATTTATTTATACTTATATTTTACTTTTAATAATAATAATATACTTTTCCTTCCCGCCTCTTTCTCTCTCTTTCTTTCCGCCGTCCCGTCCCTCTCCTCTCTTTCCGCCTTCTTTTCCCTCTTGTCGCCGTCCCGCCCTTAAGCCTTGTTTCCCTCTTTTTCTTCTAACTCTTTGCTTGTCCTTTGGTTCTTCCCGCCTAAGGTTGTCTGCGCAGCTCCACGCGCCAGACTCCTTACAAGGAAGCCTGCGTGAAGACCATCTGTTTCAGCGATACGCGAGACGAACTCTTCTCGCAGCGCGCTAACAATTGTAATTCTTCTCGCAGCGCGCTAAGAACGGTAGTTCTTCCCGCGACGCGCTAAGGATTGTAGTTCTTCTCGCAGCGCGCTAAGAATCGTAGTTCACCCCTCGACGCGCGAAGAATTATAGTTCTTCCCGCGGCGCGCTAGGAATTTTAGTTCCTCCCGCGGTGCGCTAAGAAATGTGATTCTTCCCGCGACGCGCTTAGAAATGTAGTTCTTTCCGCGACGCGTTAAGGTTAGTTCTGTCTGCCTTCGCGCTCGCGCTCTCTTGACCTTCTGTGTCTGCCTTCGCGCCTTAGCCTTCTCGCGCTGAACCCTTTGAGTTTTCTTCTGCTTAATCTAGCCGTTGCTTTTGTGTTGTCTTATCTTTTGAGCTGTTGACCTAATCTGCTTTAAGTCTGAAAAGTTACTTTCGGCGCAGCATGCGCACCAACCCCATTGGTTGGCAGAAAAAAAGTGACTGACGTTATCTTTTGAGATCTGCTTTTTCCTTGCTTGACCAGTACCTTTATCTGATCCGCCCATGCTTTTTACTGTTCCCTGTCAGCTTTATCTTGCCCCCTGCAGCTGCCATATCTTTTGATATCTTTTGCTTTTGGATTCTTATGTTTTTTGATATCTTTTGCTTGATCCTGTTAAAGATCTTTTCCCCTTTTTCTGGATTTATGTCTCCTAGGGTTTTCCTATATATAATAGTAATATTTTCATAACACTACACACACAAAACACTTAATCTCTCCTGTTCTCTTGCCCCTTGCTCTCTCCGCCGTCTTCCTCTCTGCCTCCGTCTTCCTCCCTGTTCTGCCCTGCTTTTCCGGTAATATATATATATTATATATGATAATTTACTTATTAATTATGCTAACTTATAATCAAGACTTAAACCAATCATTAAAACAATAATCTTATTTATAGGTTAACTTGTGCTTGTTTAAAGTTGGTTCTTGCTTTATCTTACACCGCATCGTTTATCAAGTGAGTAATCTCGTACCTAATCCCTTTTTGCTTTTAATGTTTTGGGATGTTCATGTGTTCATACAAACTTAGAGTCTTAAACTTGTTTATGAACTTTAGTCGCGCAGTATCCCATGTGTTGAGGACGTAGACTTGGCTGTTTATTTGTATGTGTGGATCATTAACCGTCTTGTCGGTCTATTCCGCAGTTCTCATGGTACCATTAGATGAACACGGGAGAACTATCGTTTATGATTTTCTCTTTTGTTTACACATGCACAGTTTGTCTTGTTTGTGAGCTCAATTGTGAGCACTGGCAGTCTTATGAATCTTAGAGTTGGTCCCGATCAGATTACACCCTTGTTGAAAACCAGACATACACATGTTGCGCGCAGATTTATTGTTATCTATGTATTGTATCAAACTTGATTTCTCACCAACACGCAAGTGTTTGACGTTTATTTTAACACATGTTCAGGTTTGCAGTAGCTGTTTGGAGCTTGTGGACACATAGGAAGTTTTCTTTATTTTGGACCTAGATTAAAATGTATCAAGACAAGTTATTGCTGTTCGAACATTATGATTTACAATATATTGATTTATGTTGATTTATATTATTTGTGTTTACCTTGCGCGTGCGCGAATGAATGTATTTATTAAATATTGACACCCAATAGTGTCACGAGTAATGAAACAATATGTGGCGCCCCGATGTATAATCCGCCTTTGGTCGGGGTGTTACACAAGGCCCAACAGTTTGGCCCAAGGCCCAACACTTTGGCCCAAGGCCCAACCACTTGGCCCAAGGCCCAACACTTTGGCCCAAGGCCCAACAACTTGGCCTAAGGCCCAACGATAATCAAATCGGGTCGAATGCACGCGAAATAAACCTTAAAACCATTTGCTAAACGAATCAGCCCCGGATGGACCAAATTCCATTTTAAATCTTTTCATTCATCAAGATTATGTCACCCGAGTTGATAGGGTTGACGGTTCCTTTTTACAACTCTTACTTTAACGTTTAAACGAAAATTCACGCACCGCCGACTTGATTGACGAAGCACTAACCCCAACAGCCCCGTGCATCAAAAATATAATTTTCCCACAGCCCTTAAACCCCCCCTAGGGCTGTACAAACTAATTCGGTCGGTCATCCGATCGTTTAACGCATCAAACTCAATAATTGTCAATCCTACACCCGATAAACCCTAGTTTTCGAACTAAATCGATTGACCGACCTAAACACCTCCATTGGCCATGAAATTTTAGTATATTGTAAGTGACATACCTAAGAATATGACGGAGTAAGAACTTCAATTATAACAGCCCCGAAAGATGCGAGAAAGGGCAGCCACCGGTTAAGCCTAAAACGAACTTATCAATCAATACGAATATAGCATGCAGATTTTAGCATGCAAAGATGTATTTAATTACATAGGAAAACCATGGAATTAAATTATTAAATTTTTACCAGTGTTGCATAAATATCTTAAGTTTATAAAAATATTTTTATTATATTTTTCTAGTGGACACAAAAATCATAAAAATTCTTCCAACATAGAAAGGTATGTGCAGCTATTTCAGCTGCGCAACAAAATGGTTTTATTTTTATAAAATTCATTACCCAGCTAAATTAAACGATTCCAATTGGGTTTGGTTCCTAACTCAAAATATTAACTTTCAGAAGTGGAACCAACCAATTTAGACTTGTCGAAAAAAGGTTATGATGTCGGGAAGACGGACCAGAATCCGTCGTCCCGCATCAGGTTTGACACTCGATTTTATAAAATCATAAAAAGTATTCAAATCTCGTCCAAAAATTACGTATTATACCTTTCTGGAAACTAGACTCAAAGTAGAACATCATGGAATCAAGAATCGATAAAAAATAGTAGATTAACATCACGTTACAGACCCTACAATAAACGTATATGAATCTGTCAGCAAGCTGTTATCATCAAAACTCAATCTTAACGACTAATAAGCGCGTTAATGTGATCAATTAAGGTGTAAAAGACATGGGGAATCATAAAACCGACCTTGAATTGAAGTTTCCACGGCTGAAACTTGGCTGGGCAGAAGAAAAACGAGCGGGGGGGGGGGGTCCAGGTCCGACGGCTGCAAATAGGTTTAGGGTTAGAGTTTTCTTTTGTTTTATGATATAAAATAGTTACATCCAAGTCCCTCCAAATTGAAGTATGTAGCAACTTGGGTGGAAAGTTAAGTGAGAACGTTTACGAGGTTTGCAAGGAGCTCCCGGGAGAATGCCGGGTCAAGCCCGATAAATATACAAACTCTACAACGTGCATGCCGATAAACGAAAATGTCGGGTGCTACATACTAGTATAATACTTTAAGTCGTAAGAGGAGATGTTTTGGGAAAAAAGAATGGACAAACGGACTTTTAAAACGTATTACAAGGCTCTAAATTAGAAAGATGAAACCCCGGCTTTTTGACCAACATTTATAAACGATCGAGCCGATTAACGAGATTTACGGGCGTTACAATCATTTATACTTAAACGTTGTGACGGTTCCACACATTAAAGAAGGGAGGTATTTGGTCCATTTCAATATACGTTGTCCATTGAAAATAAATATCCGTCCTTGTTGAACCTTCTGAATAATTCGATTAAAATTTCATACAATCCAAATACTACTTTAATTTGACAATTGGTATTAACACAATTCAAAAATCTATCCACAAAGTTTTAGTTACCACAAATCGAACATCTCTCTCACATTGATAAGGCAGCTAGTATTCTTCCTTGTTAAACTTTCTGAATTATTTGATTAAAATTTCTTACCATTCAAATACTTTAATTTGAAAATGAGATTAACACAATTCAAAAATCTATCCATAAAGTTATACTTACTACAAAACGTACGTATAGTCTCTCTCACATTAATTATAAGGCAGCTAGTGATTAGATAAGAGGTTTATGAAAAACCTAGAACTCAATATAGGATTTCAAAATTAAAAATGGTACTCAACACATGCAATTCCATTCCTATATTATACAAACTACGACAAACTTGTGTAATACACGGTTAGAATAAAAAATAATTAAAATTTTGATGAATGAAGAAACAAGATAAACAAGAAAAAATAGGTTGGGCCACGTAATCATGGCACGTGACAGTGGGCAATTCTTATTTATTGCTTGATTATACAATTGTTAATTGTAATATATAAAATCAATTAAAAATTTGTCATACACAGAATATTAATGCTAACAAATTTATCATAAATTCTAAAGATTCTAAGGATGATTATATCAACAATGTTCAGGTAATCTGGTTTTTAGGATAATCATGTTTTTTTGATAAACATGAGCAGATGATCTCAAATAACTTCATATTAATTGATTAAAAGGTAAGTTATTTTATGTGCATGAATATTTTTTTTGTTGGTTTCATGGATACATTATCATTTATCTAGGGTTGGTATGTACTTGAAGAACCTTATATGTCACATAGATGCTTTATAAGCAGATCTATATGTTACCTTATCAAGAGTTACAAGTAGACATGAACTAAAGATATTATTTTTGATAAACAATGTATACCGACCGATACAATCGCAAATGTAGTGTACAAGGAAGGTTTTACGTATTTGTAACACATTTTTGTAATCTTAATTATGCAATTTCTGTAATTCTATTGTAAATTATAATTGTATTAACAATATATGATCATTTTATTGACTGTATTTCACTTAATGGTTAAAGTTTAAAATTTTTATCAATTACCCGTGTAATACACGGTTAGAATAAAAAATAATTAAAATTTTGATGAAAGGAGAAAAAAGATAAACAAGAAAAAATAGGTTGGGCCACGTAATCATGACACGTGACAGTGGGTAATTCTTATTTATTAGATATAGATGAGTGATTAAACAAATATTAACCGCAACTTGATAAGATTAAACTTTAATTGTGAAAAAGTTCAACAATACTAGAAAATTGCTTAGCTTCTTACGTCATTTTCCGTTGGAAATGTATCGGAAATCATTGTTTCTAACACGTTTCAAACAAAAATGGGGTTCTGGGAAAAGCCTCGTGAGAATATTTTTCTATGCATTTCCAACACATTACCTTACAAAAAAATGTTGTTGGAAGTTTTCAACAAAAATTATGAGAACATTTATTTTCATTTTCTTACGCATTTTCTATGCGCCTACCTATTCTAATAAGTAAAATAATTGTGACACATGTCACTTGGAGATTAATTTCTAGCTAAAATTTCCAGTTCAAACTTTTATTTTATTTTTAATGAAAACACATTTATGGCAGTGGAATCAAAACATATCAATCATATTTTTAATCAAACAACTAATTATCTAAATTATAGAGATTAAAAATAAGCATATATTTATGCCAATATAGTCAAAATATTTATATCTTTAATGAAATGAGATCTATATTTTTTTATTAAATCAATTTAAATACACTTTTGAGTGTAAGAGATGAATGTTGTAAAAATTCAATAAATGATATTTATAAGTTTAAGATGATAAAGACAAGAATATATTGTGAATGAATACCAAATTTATTCTCACATATTCATTCAACCTCTATGGATCCATGGGGTTGTCATAAATCTCTTTCGAAACTATAATACAAAAAATGTTTTATTCATGCTAATTTTATTAATACGAGTGTTCTTCGGGTTTGTTCTTCGAGTTTCGGGTTTTTCGAGTCTGGTTCTTCCGGATTCAAAGTTTTAAATCTTGGCTCGAAACTCAAACTAAATCTCTCACATGTTATTCGAGTTCGGGTTTTTCGGGTTAGGTTAATTGGGTTTCGAGTATCCTAGAAAGTAAATGCTAAAATTGAAAACACGTATTCTTCTTTGATCGTACCGTAAATGAACAAATAATAAAGTAATATAACTGGTTAAAAAATTCAAAAAGAGTAAATCAAACTCCAACCATAATCGTCTTCACTCAGTTGCGTTTTGGTTGTTCAATTACGGTTACCATTAGTCATAAATGTAAATTATAAATTAATACTAAGCATTCAATCTATAATAGGTTGAACGACAATAGTCGATTAAGGCCAAATTTTGATAACGTTAGTTGGCATAAAACTTAAAGTTTATCTAGGTTGACTGAAACCCATAAATCAGACCTAAGAACCAACCTAAATTATTTCGGTTGGGGTTAATTTTTCTCGGGTTCGAGTTTTTCGGGTCAGGTTAGTTTAGGTACGGCTACGGGTTTTCTCAAGTGGGGTTTCAGGTAAAACTGAGAACCCTAATTTTATATATGATGCTATTTTTTATATCATTTATAATGAAACATTTTATCATCTTTTGTTAGAATTCACAAATTAATTAAAAAAATATTAGAACTTATAAAATCACCAAGCATCTTTTTTTGTTTTTGTGATTATGAAGAATTTGTGTAAGAATACATCACATATTCGTATGAATTGACCATTAGAAAATATAATTTCAATTTATAAAACCATTTAATTTGATAAATATAAGTTTTAAAAAAAACAATTAGTCATTATATTTTAATTATATTTCTTTTAAATATCCTGTGCATTACACGGGTTCTAAAACTAGTATTAATATAATTTCTTACACATTTATGACGCAATCTAATTATTTTCCTTTTTTATTTTCTTAGATTTACCTGCACATTTAGACACATCAAATATTTTTAATTTTTATTTTTCTACGCACACTTTTATTTAATACAAAACATGTTTTACAAATCAATCACATATACAATAACTTAAATTTAAATGGCTCACAATATAGCACTAATCTTGATTTTTGTATCTTTCCCTTATCTTCCATACGCTAGTTTTCCATTTCTTTCATTCGTTGTTCCAAGTCTTCTCTTGTCGTCCAATAAGTCTCCAATTGTTCTTCTATTTGGGCTCGAACTACTTGAGCCTAAAAGTTTATTAAAACATATATAATAATTACTAAAACAATATATCTATATCTATATCTATATTACATATAAAACATTTTAGATGGACAAGATGGTAATTTGATAAAATTAAGATGCCGCTAAGTGACGCCATTATATTTATTATCATCGTCGCCAGTCCACTTCTCCGACTGTATTGAATGGGATCCTCTGGCAAATTGAAATGGCATTAGGTATAAATTCCATTCCAATTCGTTTGTTAGGTGCTTTAGTACCTGCAGATTGTGCAGTGCATAACTGTATGCGGAATACAAATTTTTTATGTTGATTTAAGTGACATGAATAAGTTAGCATTCAATTATTTTACCTTACTTGGGTGTCTTCACTATGATTTAAGGGTGTATGTTAGTTTCATGTAGGTTTATGATGTTTTACCTTTAGTGCCTTACTATTGAACTGGATGTGTGAAATGTGTTGGAAGTTTGGTTATATGTGTGTAAATGAATGTCTTAAAAAAATGGAATTGGTAAAACCTTGTCCCACATCATCAGTTAGGGAACAAAGTGAAGAGTAGTTTCTAAGGTGCAACCTTTACTACTCAATTGAAGCTTTGTGATGTCTTTTACTACAACTCCTACCCGTATGAGGGGGGGGGGGGGATGCAAAATTGGGTTTATGGAGTAAAATCTTCGAACTCGTGTGTGCCCACACATCTCGCGGACACGAATGCAACTCCGAAAACCCGGACCCGCGTGAGACAAATTTTTGCACTCGTATTTGAGACTGCTCACTGGTGCATTTCTTAACTGAATAGTCAATGATATTAATGATCATTAATCAGTAATGATTATTTTTTTTCTGTTTCTCTTAACATATTAATGATCATTAATCAGTAATGATTATTATTTTTCTGTTTCATTGCACTAATGACCATTATTATGATAATTACTAAGTATTATTATGCACTAATGGTCAATAATAAGTTATGAGTTTTATTGTTATAAAACAAGATGAAATGCTAGCGTTCAGATACATGGAAAAACACACAAACTCTCTCTTCCTCTCTGCTGCAACATAATTACGGTTTCGTTTCAGACAGGTGATCAAGTCCGACAGTCCGCTACTGCTTCGAACCGGAGTACCCTGGGAATAGACCACGAATCTGTTTAAGGGAATTGTGTCAAACACAAGCCCAGTTCACCGTTATCATTTATTCTTTCTATTTTATTTTTTTCGGTTCAATACAGGAATATCAACAAACTTAAACAGATTACTAATTTGTTTATGTGCCTTTCGTTTTAGACAAACAGAATGGAATCCTAGGCTTGATCACTTTCGTTTCAGACAGCCATGATCGTTGCTTCTGTTGTTGCTAACACAACCAGTTTGGTTGCACCACTGCCTAATGCAATTATGTCTCATGCTAACAAAATTCACCGGTGTAAATTTTAAACAGCGGCAACAAAAGATGTTCTTTTATCTGACCACGTTGAACCTAGCGAGATTCTTGGCTGAAACTGTTCCCCATGTTAATGAAGGGGGAATGGATGCTGATTCGGTGAGCATGGTTCAGGCTTGGAATCATTCAGATTTCTTGTGCCGGAATTATGTTTTGAATGGTATGGTGGATACACTGTACAATGTTTATTGAAAGGCCAAGACTACCAAAGAATTTGGGAGTCATTGGATCGCAAATACAAAACGTTAGATGCCGGTTCTAAAAGGTCGTGGTGGCAAAGTTCTTGGACTTTAAAATGATAGACTCAAAACCTGTCATGAGCCAAGTCCAAGAGTTGCAAGTTATTCTTCATGATGTTCATGCCGAAGGAATGCCGCTTAGCGAGACATTCCAAGTTGCGACTATAATTGAAAGCTACCACCAAGTTGGGTTGATTTCAAGAACTATCTCAAGCATAAGCGAAAAGAGATAATCATTGAAGATCTTGTCGTTCGTCTTCGTATTGAAGAAAAAAATTCACTAAAAAGGATTGATGGTCCTGGAATGGCAAAGGCCAATGTTGTTGAATATGGCCAATCTTCTAAGGGACAATATAATAATAATAATAATAATAATAATAATAATAATAATAATAATAATAATAATAAATAAATAAAATAAAGTTCCAAGGAACTTGTTACAATTATGGAAAGCAAGGCCATATGGCCAATGAGTGTAAGCTTCCAAAAAATGAAAATGCTTAACAAGTGAATATGGTTTGTGAGGTTGATAACTTTGTTGTGGTCACGTACCTCTCGATTATGGTCACCAAAGTTAACTTGTGTCTAAGCAAAACAAACAAGATCATCATTCAAAAAAGATTGAACGATTCACCGAACCCCTCGAGATGATCCACACTGATGTGTGTGATCTAAAATCAATTCCTACTTGTGGTGGGAGTAAGTACTTCATCACGTGTATTGATGATACTACAAGGTATTGCTATGTGTACTTACTTAAGAGTAAGGATGAGGCTATTGATAAGTTTATCTTGTTTAAATCCGAAGTTGAGAATCAACTAAATCGAAAAATCAAAAGAGTAAGGAGTGACCGAGGAGGTGAATATGTTTCACCTTTTTGTTGATTTGTGTGAAAGAGATGGAATCATAGTTTGAACATATGTTCCCATGCTTGGGTAAAGGAAAACCGAGTTGTTTTTAGACCGGTTGAGGAAATTGTTCTATAAAATGAGGGTGTAAGAAATGAACCTTAAGAACAATCTGAAATAGAGGAAGTTGAAATTAAAAAGAGTAAATGGCAAAGGAGTGAAAAATCCTTCACCTCTGAGTTCCTTACATACATGGTAGAAGAGGAACCTCAAACGTACCAACAAACTTAATGATAATTATTATCATTAATTTCAATTTCAAATGTTGTACTATTGATCATTATTCTATTTTATTACACTTTAATGATCATTACGACGTTTATTATGATTTTTATGATAATTACTAAGTATCATTATGACGTTTGTTATGATTTCAAATATTGCACTAATGATCGTTATTCTGTTTTATTACACTTTAATGATCATTATGACGTTTGTTATGATTTTTATGATAATTACTAAGTATCATTATGAAGTTTGTTATGATTTCAAATGTTGCACTAATAATCATTATTCTGTTTTATTACACTTTAATGATCATTATGGCGTTTGTTATGATTTTATGATAATTACTAAGTATCATAGCTATCAAAGGTGAGATAGATTCTATCTTACAAAATCATACTTGGGAACTAGTGGATCTTCCTCAAGGATGTAAACTACTAGGATATCGATGGATCTTCAAGAAGAAGATGAAACCAGATGCACCATCGATAAGGACAAGGTAAGGTTGGTGATCAAAGGATATAAACAACAAGAAGGTGTAGATTACTTTGATACGTATTCGCCAATTACACGAATAACCTCCCTCAGGTTGGTGCTTGCCATTACTGCCATTAGAAATTTGGAAGTTCACCAAATGGATGTGAAAACAGCTTTCTTGAATGAAAATCTGGAGGAGTAAATTTACATGGAACAACCTGAAGGTTTCATAGCCATTGGGCAAGACTTGTAGAATCCTTGTATGGATTGAAACAAGCTCCAAAACAATTGCATCAAAAGTTTGATCATGTCATGCTTGATGACAGGTTCAAAATCAATGAATGTGACGAATGTGTATATGTGAAGGACACATCATATGGATATGTCATTCTGTGTCTATACGTAGATGATATGCTCATTGCTGGAAGTGATGACAAAATCATAATGTCCACAAAGAACATGCTAAAGGCAAGATTTGACATGAAAGACATGGGTTTTGCGGATGTGATTTTGGGAGTTAAAATCACACAAACCCAAAGTGGACTTGTTTTAAGTCAAGTCCATTACGTGAACAAAATTCTTGAGAAGTTTAATGATAATGACTCTAATGTAGCTAGAACTCCCATTCACACGAGTCAACATCTAGCTAAGAATAGAGGTGAACCCGTTAACCAGTTGGAACACTCAAGAATTATCGGCAGCTTGATGTATCTTATGAGTTGTACTATACCAGACTTAGCATATGTTGTGAGCAACCTAAGTAGATACACGAGCAACCCAAGTTCAATTCATTGGAACTGTGTGATTCGGTTGCTTCGGTACCTAAGATACACTCGGGAATACGGGTTGCATTATAACAGATATCCGGCAGTTATCGAAGGACACTGTGATGCAAATTGGATATCTGACACGAATGATTCCAGGGAAACAAGTGGGTATGTATTCAAACTTGGAGGTGCTGCTATATCATGGAAATCGTCTAAGCAAACGGTTATATCTAGATCCATGATGGAATCAGAATTCATCACCCTAGATAAAGCGGGCGAAGAGGCAGAATGGCTACGTCAATTTGTTGAGGATATACCAAGATGGCCTAAGCCGACATCGGCCATTTGTATACATTATGATAGCCAATCGGCAATTGGCAGAGCTCATAACACAATGTATAATGGTAAGAACAGACATATTAGACGTAGACATAATACGATACGACAACTAATCTCTACAGGAATTATCATTGTTGACTACGTGAAGTCAAATGATAATATTGCGGATCCGTTAATAAAAGACCTAAGTAGAGAGTTAGTTCAGAAGTCGTCCATGGGAATGGGACTGAAAGCCCTTGGAAAATTAAAATTTCATACAAAGGAAACCTAACTCAACAGACTGGAGATCCTAAGAATTGAGTTCAATAGGAAAACCTAATTGTATGCATTAATGAGGTCACTGTGGGGGGATAACCCTACGTATTTAAAAGGTAGTTTACTACATGGTTGGTAAACTTCCTAGTCCATTCCTAAAAGTGACAAGCGTGAGGCTAAGCCTATGGCTTTTAATGATTCGACTAAGGTAACCATATATGGTGAATCACCTATGTGAGAGAGAAGTGGGGTCGCTTCAAAGGGTATTATTGGTGCACAATGCTTAATGGCTCTAGCAGAACCAGGCTCATGTTCATGACCATAACGAACATAACTATGAGGACTTGACTTTGTCAGAGAGAGTCTTGTGTGAAGTGTATTGTCGTCTACATAAACGACAAACGAGTTCAAAGACATCGTTGTCTACTCAGAGTCAGTGGGCTAAGTGCACTTCATAAGCAAAGGTTCAAAGAGTAACATCTACCTATTGTATGCAAGATTCAACTGCTGAAATATAATCAGAATAATGTTGGTTCGACCTCCATTCATGTGGGGGATTGTTGGAAGTTTGGGTATATGTGTGTGTGAATGAATCTCTTAAAAAAATGGAAGTGGTAAAACCTTGTCCCACATTGGTTAGGGAACAAAGTGAAGAGTAGTTTATAAGGTGCAATCTTTACTACTCAATTGAAGCTTTGTGATGTGTTTTACTACAACTCCTACCCACACGTGGGGGGGGGGGTGCAAAATTGGGTTTATGGAGTAAAACTCTTCGAACTCGTGCGTGCCCGCATGTCCTGCAGACACGAATGCAACTCCGAAAACCCGGGCCTGTGTGAGGCAAATTTTTGCACTCATTTTTGAGACTGCTCACTGGTGCATTTCTTAACTGAATAGTCAATGATATTAATGATCATTAATCAGTAATGATTATTACAGTTTCGTTTCAGACAAGTGATCAAGTCTGGCAGTCCGCTACTGCTTCGAACCGGAGTACCCTGGGAACAGACCGCGAATCTGTTTAAGAGAATTGTGTCAAACACAAGCCCGGTTCACCGTTATCATTTATTGTTTCTATTTTATTGTTTTCGGTTCTAATACAGGAATACCAACAAAATGTGAATGTGAGTTAAAATGGGGTATGTATTTACAAATTTACTATATTGTACTATCAAAAGCGTATTATTATCATCATGATTTTTTTCCTTCAAAAGGTACTTCTATAAAGACATTGGAAGCCGGCTTTGATGAACATGTTACTGCTGCTACGGATCTACCATTTAAGCATATTTGGTAACTTAATTTTCACCTTTTTGCACGCTTAGGTTTTAAAGTACTAAGCAAAATTTGATATTATTCTTCCCACCTTTTCAAGTTGTTATTGATGATGTAGCAAAAATCGAAACCAAAACCAAAAACGAATACCGAAACTGAAGAGGTAGGTCCCAGCAGAGCCTAGTTGGACCCGCAAGACTCACCTCAAAGAGGGATGTCTGCGCTGTTGAAACCGCAAGACTCACCTTCAACAGGGACGTCTGCGTAAAGGCTAAACTCGCAAGACTCACCTTGAAGAGAGACGTCTGCGCAGAAACCAACTGGATCCGCAGGACCCACCATGCTCAGAGACGTGACGTCCTTACGCGCTGTACGCAAGCTGTTCCCGCAGGAAAAGCCTCCCAATGGTCGACGTACTCCGCCTGTTCCCGCAGTAACGGATACTAGCCATCAGGGAAGGCTACCCGCGCAGCAAGGCTACACGCACAAAGCACTTAACTCTTAAATAATTCAGTAATGTCACCTGAAGAAGGAGTGAGCAAGCCGGGAACACTCCCGCCCAAAGCCGGGAATACTCCCGCCCAAATGAGCCAGTCCGTACGCTATTGGAGGACCTTTTGTACTGTACCTGACGAGGTATGGACAAAAGGTCTGACCAAAGCAGCGACAGCTCACTGTGACAAAGGAATAGTACACAGCCGGCCTGGTCACTATTAGCCGCTGCCTACTCACCAACCCCTGTCACTATTAGCCGCTGCCTACTCACCAACCTGTCGTAGCACGTGCATAGCCTGCAGTTGGTGGAAAAGAATAGTACACAGCCGGCCTGGTCACTATCAGCCGCTGCCTACCCACCAACTACCAGCATGGCATGTTCGTAGCCCACAGTTGGCAGAACAGGAATACTATTCAGCCGGCTGTACCTTCTTGGAAACCTACCTTCGGCTATAAATACTCCAACACCTTGGAATGGTATGGACATTACATTACCTTACATTATCTGATATCTCATTATCTTATCTTCTCTAGCAATCTCTTAATATACACTTATATTCAAGAGCAATCTAGTCTGATTCTCACGCCGGAGGGTGGTCACAAGGAGGTACCCCCTCCTTCTCAGTGACGAGCTCACGGTGTCTGTTTTGCAGGTCATCAGAAGAACCATCTTTGCCGGACCTAACCCCTCGTGGGAAACATCTATTTAACCCCCAGATTATCCGTAATCTGCCCGGGGTCAATTAGTGTTTCTTCATTGGCGCCATCCGTGCATAAAAGCTACAACTAATTCTCTCAGTTTTTTCAAAACCTCCGAAAAGATGGTTAACGTTACTCCGGTCCCCAGGCCAAGGAGTAACCAAGAAACCCCGGTAACCACAACCCCAGCTACTGGGGGGAACACCGGCGAATACCAACATTTTACGAACACTATCCCGGTTACCCAAGCCGGGGCAAGTGCAGTAAATTTTACGAACACTACCCCGGTTACCCGAGCCGGGGCAAGTGCAGTAAACAATCCTCCCATGGGATTCATTGGTACCCAGGTGGAAAGACAACAGACGAGGCCCCCCCGCCAAACACTTGAACAAGTTAAAGCGTGGGCGGAAAAACGTCAAAGGGAATTCCAAGCTGAGTTGGATGAACGCTTACGTTCACTCCAACAGGCTAACGAATTCGGAAGCACTCGACAACAGCTCAACATGAGCAATGAGTGCGATACTTGGACGATGATTCGGAGGAATCCGACACCGACGTAAACCCTCGCCATAAGGCGAAAGGGAAGCGTAAGGAAACGGACTTCCAACCAAGGAATTTTGGAGAAACCTTCAAACCAAAAAACGCGGGTGGAAACCCACGTGACTTCTCTAAAACCTTTAGACCAACCGCTGCAAATGCGGGAACCTCCAAGTTTGCAAGGGACATTGCGGAAGCAATCGCCCCAAGAAGTGCCAAACAGATGTCCAACATCGACACCTATGATGGTATATCCGACCCAGACGATCATTTGAACAGATTCATAGCGGGGGCAACCGTCAGCAACTGGACGGAACCCACGTGGTGTTATATGTTCCAGATGACGTTGGTTGGAGCAGCCAGAGCGTGGTTCGACCGTCTACCGGTCCACCACATCTACGATTAGGCAGACTTCCAACAGAAGTTCAGCCAACACTTCAGTCAACAAAGAAAGTACACTGAAGAGCAATGGACAATCCTCAACTGCATCCGAGAGGAAGATGAGTCTTTACTAGACTTCATCACGCGCTTCAATTCAAAGAAGCTAAGTCTGGGCAGTATTAGCGAAGATCTTGTTCGCGCTGCTTTCATCCAGGGCGCGAAAGACCCAGAGCTCATCCGCACCTTAACGGGTAAAGATGGCATGCCATCCACATGGGATGCCATCATGACAGCAGCTAAACGCTTCGCGGAAACGGAAAAGCAACTGGGTAGAGATCTTCCACAAAGCACAAACCTCTACACCCAGAAAACAAGAGAAAATAACGTCCTTACCGCCCGACTAAACAAAAAGAGGAAGCTAGGTATTTGGCAGTCAAGGGTAAACTTCGACACCTCATCCGGCTCGCACCCTCGGTTAGGCGGAAAGGACAACAGGCAGTCGTCGAACCGGAACCCCCGGTGGACGCCGCTCACCAAAAGCGTCACCGAGATTTTCGACACCGAGAGGCTCCCATGGCCAAAGGCTCCAATAATCCGAGAGCGTCACAACGCTGATCAGAGCAAATTCTGTGACTTCCACAGGACAAAAGGCCACAACACCGACGAATGCATAGACTTGAAAGACATCATCGAGACATTCGTCAGAGATGGAGAACTCGCACACCTCGTGGCGTAAAGGATGCTGAGCAGGCCAACGCGTGTAGAACCCCAGTTGGGAAAAACACGAAACTACAGCTACAATGTTGGAGACTACATACTGCGTAAACAACGAGATTCCGAACCAAGTGCATATCGGCTCGATGGCACTCCCATCCAAACAACATGGAAGGGAGCTCAATTACACAGTGCATGTAGATCAATTCCAAACTTGTAAAAGAAAAGGCCCAGAGCCACTTCTAATGGAAATGATTCTCCTTATCACATTGACGCTGATAATCTTACATTTATACTTATGAACTTTCCACACTGATATGCCGGTCTTCACCGCATACATAAGTGGGGAAGTAAGTCGTTGCGTGTGGAAGGCGGTAAAACCCGCATAAACACAAAAAACGGCCAACCTTCACGCAGGTCAGTTATAGGTAAAGTTGGGTCATCCCACTAAATGAAAGTGCCGGTCCTACCCGCACAAATCATGATAGAGGAAACCGAACTAACCTATTGACAACCGCGTGTCGAACGGTTAATTTATTCAAAACACTGATATGCCGGTCTTCACCGCATAAATAAGTGTGAAGAAGTCGTAGCGTGAAGGCGGCAAAACCCGCATAAACACAAAAAATGGCCAACCTTCACGCAGGTCAGTTATAGGTGAAGTTCGGTCATCCCACTAAATGAAAGTGCCGGTCCTACCCGCACAATCATCATAGAGGAAACTGAATGTTAACCTATTGACAACCGCGCGTCGAACGGTTAACTTATCCAAAACACTGATATGCCGGTATTCACCGCATAAATAAGTGTGAAAAGAAGTCGTTGCGTGTGGAAGGCGGCAAAACCCGCATAAACACAAAAAACGGCAAGAATTTCTAAGGAAAAGATGAGGAAAACCTTCACGCAGGTCAGTCATAGGTAAAGTTTGGTCATCCTACTAAATGCAAGTGACGGTCTTACCCGCACAATCATGATAGAGGAAACTGAACATTAACCAATTGACAACCGCGCGTCGAAAGGTTAACTTATTCAGAACACTTAGAAAATCTCTTAAGGAAAAAATGAGGAAAACCTCCACGCAGGTCAGATATAGGTAAAGTTTAGCCATCCTACTAAGTGAAAGTGACGGTCTTACCCGCACAATCACGAAAGAGGAAGCAAAACTTTAACCTATTATCTGCCACGTTGAAAGGTTAACTTATCCAAAGTACTTAAGAAATTGCTAAGTTAAACTAAAGTATGCACAAGCGAATCATATATTGTTTATGCGGCAAAACAAGTGCCAAATTAAACTATAATATGATGAGCAAGTCGTATAACGTTTATAAAGCAAGAGTGACGGTCCTACCCGCACAAAAGATTTATATTCCATAAAAATTCAACTGTTACAAGAATGGCCGGGTATCTACCCGCCTACAAGAATATAAATCTATACAAAGACGTAAATCTATCCTAACAGTGGGAAAGGATTTAAAAGATCAAGCTTTAGGGCCACTCCCTCCAAACCCACTTGTACCCGCACCATCAGTTGGCTGTGGCGGTTCAAGGAAGGTCTTGAGAATGGTTAGCCCATCATCAGCAGCAGCAACTTCGTTCACCTTCTCCACCACCGGGTGCGGGAAGGCGGCATACTGGTTCACTGCTTGGTCATATACAGCTTCAGTATCCACATCATATAAAGGGAAGTTGGAAGGCGGGATGCCCTTCTCAACGAACCCTAGACCAAGCAGAAAGCCAGCCTTTTCCCCATCCTCATGAGAAGCGTTGAGGGCTGCGCTCATGGCATCGTCATATGATGTGTCCGTGAAGACCCGATGCACAACCTACAAAACAAAAATACAAGTATCAAAACCTTTTCTATGTACAAAGAAAAGCGTAAAGATATTATGAAGCTATGCATACCTGCGACAACGCTTCTCGTAGAAGCCATTCCTTGGTAACCAGAGCCTCCTGGAGGGCAGCTTGAGCTTCATTACGGGCGCGTTCGGCTTCGTTCTTTGTAAGGTTGGCAAGCAACACATCTTTGGCTGCAGCCTCTTCGACGCCCTTTAGCTTACGCTCAGTGTGGTCAAGCACCCCCCTCTGGTCCAAGATCTCTTGGAGTTTCTTGGCATCTTCCATGGCCAAGGCATCATGAGCCTACTGGAGCCTCTCTAATTTGGCTTTGAGCTCCTCATTCTCAGTGCGTAGAGGCTCAGCAACAGCTTCAGCCTTGGTGGCCCTCTCAGTTGCGTTCCATGCAGTTTCCTTAGCCAACCGAAGCTGTTCATTAACAGCTTAGGTAGCCTTGGAACGGGCCTCGAGACGGGCCTGAACTTCAACCTCGAGGGCCTTGAAGGCATTCTCCTTCTCCGCAGCAACGGCGGAGAGTCTCCTGTTCTCCTCCCGGATAGCCCGCGCCTAAGCTACTTCTTGGATACGAGCCGCCTTTAACTTGTCATTTTCACGACAAAGCAGCTCGACGCGCGGCTGCATCCGGGCAAGGAGAATTCGAAGCTCGTTTGTCAGCCTACCCTCTTGGTAGCTCGACATAGCTTCTCCCAGTGCACCACTGGGGGCGGGGGTGGCGCGCCCACTCGACGCAATCCACAGTCGTCCGAAGGGTGGTTCCCCGACGGATATTCCACCGCGGAACAAACACCTCATTCGAATCCGACACTGCAAAAACAAAAAGCAGTTAGGAAAAGATGATAAAAAACAAAAATATATATAAAAAGGCCAAAATAACCCTATGCACCTGTAGGGTCGACAGTAGGCCGGTAGCCGCCAAACCCATCACCCGAACCTAACGGATATCCATCCAAGAGGTCAGGCGGATGGGAAGGAGGCAGAGATTGGCTTGAAGCCCCGAACATACCTGCTGAACCGGCCGGGGACAAGGTAGTCGCCGGCGCCGGAGGCACGGTCGAAGCCGCTGCGGTAGAGACCATCGGAGGTGAACTCACAACCGTGGCCGCCGCTGCGGAAGAACCAGCAGAAAATATCACCGCCGGCTCAGTGAAGGATTCCGTGAAGATCGCACTGACAGCCGGCGGGGATGATGTTACAGTTGGAACAGTTGCCTCAACCGAATGAGCAACTGAACCAACACTTGAAGCAGGCGCAGTCGCCTGGGTCATCGCCTCGGGTAGGTTGACCAAACCTACCGTCATGGGTCCAGAGGTGCTCCTCCCCGCTCCACCCTGGAATGCAGTTGCATCCACGCCTGCATGAAGACAAGATAGTTAAATATAATGGCGGAAGGATATGCAGTTAAAGTAAATGAAAATTATACTTACGAGCTCTCTTCAGCTTGAAGGTTCTGATAGGCGGGGACGAACCCGATGGAGCCGGCCTCTTCACGCCGCTCACCGTCGTACTAGGCTGCCCGGAGGTGACAGCTGTCTCAACCTCCGGAACAATGGTCTCGTCACCACCAGGGTTCCCCGCCACCTCTTCACTCTCGGTCTCTGACTCTGACCGATTCCCCTGATCGGCAGTAGAGGCAACCTTCGCCTTACCCTTCCCGCCAGCAGCCTTCTTCTTCCGCGTGAAGAAAGGACCATCTGCGGATTCCTCATCAGAAGATGACAAAATTAGAGGAATTCCGGCAGAGGTTTGAGCATTGACAGGGCGAGGGTTAAATAACTCCTTACCTGGCCGCGTGGCGCTCAGAATCGGGTGGCCCGGCGGGTAGACCTCCACAAACCGATCCGCCGTTTGCTCCAAGATGGGCAACTCGTTCTCATCAAGAGCACGGGTACCCATCCGAGCGGGACCACCAGCCTCCCGCTGATGCAGTAGCGATTGTAGGTCATTTCCCTCTGAAAACAAAAGAAACAGTTAGAAGAAAACTTTAAATCAGCAAAGAAGATGAAGCATACCGTAAGGGATAGAGTTCAAACCGTATTCAAGGACGATGGGAACCTGTGGCGCCTCCGCCCCAGCATCTTTCCACACCCGGCTCATCCCGAGCATCACCATCCCGGACTCCGCAAAGCGGTAAACCGGAGACTGGACCCGAGAAATCTTGGAGAACCATTCCGCCTCCTCGTAGTTGAAGGCGTGAAGGTTCGGGAGAGCTCTCCCGTTCTTGAACGTCATCGCTATGGGGACGACGCGAGTGGAGATATAGAAGAACTCCCGCTTCCAAGACCGAAGACTGCGCTCGGTAGCGCAGATCTTCAAACCCTTGATCCGAGTGACCAAGGTATACCACCCCTGGATGCACCTCCAGGAATAGAAGGTCATCAGGCGGTCGACATGGGGCTCCACGCCCATAATGAGGCACACCCATTCAAAATGGCGAATCTTAGCGATCGCCATTGGGTGTACCTCCGTCAAATGTACACCGTGTCTCTCCAAAACACGGTACACAAACTTCGTCAATGGGAACCTGAGATTCCCATAGATGAAGAATGCAGCATACACCCCTATTTTGCCCTTGGGGGCATCGTACACCGTCTGGTGTGGCTCAGGAAACTCAGGCTCGAAAGGCTCGAGCATGAACTTCCTGACGATGTACTGATACTGATCGACGGGAAGAGCACACTGGCACTCGCCAGCAGTACTCTTATCGTCCCTATCAGAAGTAGACGTCGGGTTCTCGGAATACACGTCCGACTCTTCAGCAGTAACTTCAAGATCATGAGAAGACATGTTTTGAATGTAAAGAACGATTTCAGGAGAATGCTCGACAGAAAAGTTAGAGTATTCGCCGGAAATCGTTTAGAAGAAGAAGAGAGGTGAAACTGTGAGTTGAGATGCATCCTCTCCTCCCTTTATATACTCATCGCAATGAATGCGATGGATTTAATGCGGAAGAGAGAGGAAAGCGCAGGTGCAATGAAACTATGACACGTGGAATATGCAAGCTGGCAACAACTGTTGACAGGACGCGTGCCGTAAACTTCGTGGCCATGCGCCCGAAAACTCGCGCCCATGCGCCTGAAAAAGCGTCTGGAATGACCATATACTGTCACGTCGCCATAACTTCCTGCACGTCCTGACACTGTCAGAAGAAACCGTCGGACGACGTTTCAACAGTTTGGACTGTTCTTATCCTTTCACCAACTCTTCAAATTTCAAAAAGATTCAAAAAGATTCAAAAAAGATTCAAAAGTAAGCGGGACTATACCTCTTACCTTGGCAACCAAGTAACTATAAGACAGGTGCGAGTACAGTGTTAAGGCAAAACCCTTCACATACTTAGCACCTGCAGGGAATTGAAGCCAAGAATACCTCGGCAACCAAGTAACTATAAGACGGGTGCGGATACAGTGTCAAGGCAAAACCCTTCACATACTTAGCACCCGCGGGGAATTGAAGCCAGGAATACCTTGGAAGTAAAGTAACTATAAGACGAGTGCGGGTACAGTGTCAAGGCGAAACCCTTCACATACCTAGCACTCCGCAGGGAATTGAAACCAAGAAGGATCTTCTGGGCCATGCTTGCGGAAACGGGGAATAACATCCCCGCATAGCGGGAACGTCGAGAACTAGATTGTTTGAAGCTCCAAGATGGAATTGGTTGTTTAAACATAATTGATCAATATGTTCAAAACTACCAAACCTCATGGAGAATCTACACAAGTGGAACTCAACGCTCCTGACTTGCGAGGAGGTTACAGACCTACCGCATCATACCCAAAGATCAAGCAGAAAAGTCGGGAATTTCTGCATGTGACATTAGGACTTCCGCGGGAAGAATCCCCATGGAAAACCTTAAAACTAAACCCTTTTTCAAAACCCTTTGCTTAAGTCCAAAGTTCACCTCATTAACAATTCATGAGAAGAACATGGACTGGGGGGACTTGAAGAGGTAGGTCCCAGCAGAGCCCAGTTGGACCCGCAAGACTCACCTCAAAGAGGGACGTCTGCGCAGTTGAAACCGCAAGACTCACCTTCAACAGGGACGTCTGCGCAAAGGCTAAACTCGCAAGACTCACCTTGAAGAGAGACGTCTGCGCAGAAACCAACTGGATCCGCAGGACCCACCATGCTCAGAGACGTGACGTCCTTACGCGCTGTACGCAAGCTGTTCCCGCAGGAAAAGCCTCCCAATGGTCGACGTACTCCGCCTGTTCCCGCAGTAACGGATACTAGCCATCAGGGAAGGCTACCCGCGCAGCAAGGCTACACGCACAAAGCACTTAACTCTTAAATAATTCAGTAATGTCACCTGAAGAAGGAGTGAGCAAGCCGGGGAACACTCCCGCCCAAAGCCGGGAATACTCCCGCCCAAATGAGCCAGTCCGTACGCTACTTGGAGGACCTTTTGTACTGTACCTGACGCAGGTATGGACAAAAGGTCTGACCAAAGCAGCGACAGCTCACTGTGACAAAGGAATAGTACACAACCGGCCTGGTCACTATCAGCCGCTGCCTACTCACCAACCCCTGTCACTATAGCCGCTGCCTACTCACCAACCTGTCGTAGCACGTGCATAGCTGCAGTTGGTGGAAAAGAATAGTACACAGCCGGCCTGGTCACTATCAGCCGCTGCCTACCCACCAACTACCAGCATGGCATGTGCGTAGCCCACAGTTGGCAGAACAGGAATACTATTCAGTCGGCTGTACCTTCTTGGAAACCTACCTTCGGCTATAAATACTCCAACACCTTGGAATGGTATGGACATTACATTACCTACATTATCTGATATCTCATTATCTTATCTTCTCTAGCAATCTCTTAATATACACTTATATTCAAGAGCAATCTAGTCTGATTATCAGCCGGAGGGTGGTCACAAGGAGGTACCCCCTCCTTCTCAGTGACGAGCTCACGGGTGTCTGTTTTGCAGGTCATCAGAAGAACCATCTTTGCCGGACCTAACCCCTCGTGGGAAACATCTATTTAACCCCCAGATTATCCGTAATCTGCCCGGGGTCAATTAGTGTTTCTTCTGAAACCAAAAACCAAAAACCAAAAAACTGAAACAAACCTAAACAAAACAAAAAATCGAAACCGAAACCAAAAACGAAAACGAAAACGAAACCGAAACCAAAAACTTAAACTAAACATAAACGAAACCAAAACAAAAAACCAAAAAACTGAAATAAACCTACACGAAATACAAAACTGAATAATCTTTTTAGTAAGAGAATTGTAACCATAACAGTTGTAAGCATTTTTGTGTTTGTTGATCAAATAAATGAACGTAAGCGAATGCACATAAACAAACGGATATAAAACAACTTAAATGAACGAAATAAACAAATGTTCACTGTCTTAAATGAATTAACGGGAATCGACACTGAAAAAAAAAACATAACGAAACCAAAACCCAAAAAACTACAATTAAAACCTAAACGAAACCAAAAATCAAAACCAAAACCAAAAACAAATACCGAAACCAAAAAACTAAAGTAAAACATAAACGAAACAAAAAATCAAAACCGAAACCAAAACCAAAAAACTGAAACTAAACATAATCAACACCTAAAAACGAAACCGAAGCCGAAACCAAAAAACGAAACCGAAGCCAAAAACCAAAAAACTTAAAATAAACCTAAACGAAAACAAAACTGAATAATCTTTTTAGCAGGAGAATTATAACCATAACAGTTGTAAGCTTTTATTGTGTTTGTTGATCAAATAAATGAACGTAAACGAGTGTACATAAACAAACGGATATAAAACAACTTAAATGAACGGAAATAAACAAATCTATTCCTAATTGCAACACTTTTTGTACATTTTACATAACCAATATATATTCAGTAGAAATCTTTACTGTGTTAAAATTAAATGACCTAGGAAGAAGTTTTGGGACGACTTTTAACTTTTTTTAAAAAATTTTAATTTCACCCGTTTGGGATAAGAGTAAGCCTTAACCGACCCATTTACACGAAACAAAAAGACTGCTGGAGTAGAAATGGGTGACTGGTGGATCAAACGGGTTTGGGTTGAAAGTTGAAACAGTTAATCCTCCATGCCAACTTGACCCGTTAAAGTTGACTGGCAACACCTTTTGCTCATCCATTGCATAACCAAATAGAATTTACAATAATAATCTTAATTTTTTAATAAAATAATTTAGGAATACCAATGTGTTTCGTCTTTCAAACATTTTTTTAAGTTTGACTTTGAGGTTAAACCAAACCTTAACCAATCTGCTTTCAACTAGCAACTTACCAGGCTGCTGAAGTAGAACCTGACTGTTGTAAAGTAACACGAAAGCATGCGGAAAAAGTCAAACCAACGACCAAGCCTGCAAATGACGATTTTTAGTGAAACCCATGGGCTGCCCCTGTGGGTAACAATCTGTTCACTGTTCCTGTTTGCTACCTTTGCGTCAAACTTTGATATTTGATTTAGGCTCACAATGCAACCTTTACCATCTTGTATATGCTTGAGGTATGTAATATGTTCGCATTGTAGTATTATATACTTTTTATTCGTTTAATTTTCTACCGCTTCATAACCATCCGCAACTTGTATTTTGATTGCCTTCTTTTTAATGTTGTATCTATCTATTTATTGTTTTTATGGGACATGATGATTTTTATGTGATCAGTTCTATATAACAAACAAATTATTATAGAACTGACGAGGGGTTCATGTTCCATATGAAGTTCTGGTTTTTTTCCAGATCTTAACATTTAATTTATATGCCGTACTTTTATCAGATAAATATGGGTTCATTTTATATTGTTAGGGTTATGTTTATAAATCCACCAATTAGAGCATTCTCATCCAACTCCTTATTATTAGAAGATATACATATCTTTAGAAGTTATATTTGATATATGTAATTGATATTGTGAAATTCTAATAACTACATTTAGAATTGGGGTGATAAATTTAAGTTAAAAGTTATATTATACAATGTAAACCTCTTTTCTCACCTTTTCCTCAAAACATACAATTATTTTCTAAAATTTTAATTTTAATTATTAAACAAATTCATTTAAAGTATGTATGAGGGAAAAAAAAACTAAACGTTTACCATCATATTTCAAATTAAGGAAATCTATTATTATATATAGTTTAAATTAAGCGTCTTGAAGAAATGAATATTTATGGCAGCGGTTACCGGAAAAAACCACCACCATTGCCAACCGATGCAACATAACAGCGCGGCGGTTTATAATAAAGAAAATGAATGTTTACGGCGGCGGTTTCCTTTCGTGTTTAACTGCCGTTACAAAACGACGGTTACGGCGTATGTTGTTTTCCGGAACCATCGCGTCGCTTCATCAAGAGGAAGGTGACGATTGATTCAGTATATATACATGTACCAATCCTTACACCACAACCATGAATCTAATCTCTTTTCTTCCCCTCTTTCGTATTCCCCTAACCAGCGTCGCCGTTACCATCAAGGTTTCAAACCTGTTCGATGTGATCCGCTCCGAATCATTTGGAGTTGTTCACTATTCTTCGAGATGGCGGTGTTGCAAATTGCAACACTAATCAATCAATCGATTTGTTGTCGGTTCTAAATCTACAACATCTGGAAGATCTTTAAATCTCTACCGGGAAAAACAAAGATGGGTTGATTTGTGGTGGCATCACCAAATTAATTTCTCTTTGCCCACTCAGATTTATGCAATCATCGTATTCTGTGTTGATCAACTGTTATCTATGTGATTTTGATTGTTAATAGGATCATTTTAACTGTTCTATCTTATTAGTATAACTCATATATAAATGGATCGAAAAGAAATAAATTAAACGGATCGATGTTAATTTAATTTCTTTCATGTATTATTTGTAAACGAAAGCATGCGTATGAAAAAGAATTTGAGTTACTGCTTATTGTTTACTCAAATTTTCATTGTTTTCTTGATTAATTGATCATGCAAATGTGTACTTTACAAGAAAGAAAACACATCATAAGAATAATAATAAAAAAATGATCATCAAATGGATTTTAACACACGAGACATATAATGGTTTGTTGAATTTTATGGCCAGTATATTATAAATGAGAGTAAAATGTGCCATTTCATAGTTTAAAAGAATACACTCATTGCAAGGATCGCAGTAAAAACAAAGACGGTGGGCAGAGATACAAAGAAGATATATGGTGGGTTTGTTGTGAACTCACCAAGTTATTCAATTAACCTTTTTTTTTCAGTTAACCCTATTTCCTAAATTTGTTACTCATGAGTAAAAAAGGAGCAATACGATGAACAAACTTTTGAGTTATGATTTTTTACATAATTTTTTTTCAATTGGTCCTCACGAGTTAAAAAGAGGAAACAAAAAAACAAACGTGAACAAACTTTTGGTTATATTACGAGTCTATTTTAGGTTTTACTTTGTTTGGAACTAAAGTTAAATAAACTTTTTTTTTTTGTTGAAAACCGACAAAATCTTGAAGAACTACATAACTCTTTTATTCTATGAAAATTTAACCGTTTGGACATAAAAATTTTCAAACTTATTGTCACCATTATTCAAACATATCTATTGTATGTAACAAGAAATATTATGTCCACATCTTGCCATTTAATTTGAATTTAATACATAATAAGTATCACAAATGAAAATGAAAGCAATCCCAAACACCCCCTTAACCTAAATCCTTAACCTAAATCGAAGAATACAACAGCCTCCTTCATATCGCACTTCGTCTCATCGTAATTTCATAATATATCTATAGGTAATTCTTCATCTAGGCTGAAAGTTACAGGGAATTGACCGGAAATTGGTCGGTGATTGGGACTGATTATGTCTGCTTTTTTGACAATTAAGACAACCTAGGGCAGGCCTTAACTGTTGTGTTTTACCTTTTGACTGTTCAATATTCCAAATGAAATTGGATTTATGTGGCGAAGGTTTGCTGTGGAATGAAGTCAACTACCCTAACCGTATGGGTCCGCGGCGGTTTACCGCATGGCCTTTTGCTTTTGCCGTGGTGTGCCCTGTCCTCTCTAACACCGCTGCAACGCGCAGATAACCTTACTAGTATCCTATTATTTGTAATTATCTCCTATGATCTCTTGTATTCATCCCTTATATAATGGGGTTCATATTCTCAATAATACTCACGAAATCATTGAGATCACAAACTGTTTTATGGTATCATGGCCAAAATCGTGAAACCCTAATCACCGTTTTTTTTTTCTTTTCTGTTCAGCACCTACTCGGTTACAATCGAGATGACCAACAATATAGATTCCGGCCCCTCTAACACCAACAATGACAAGCCGCCTCCGTTACACCCGGCATACTCGGTCACCAGCATTCAAACCAAAATCCACACCCTAGACGGTACCAGCCTCACTTATGGTTCCTAGGCCAAGTTGTTTAAACTCCATGCCAAAGCTTACAAAGTGTTACAACACATCGATGGCACCACTCAACCCGTGAAGACTCCGCTGAATTTTGCAATGGTCCGAACTTGATTTGTTGGTCCTCCAATGGATTTATAGCCAATTTCTCAACCTCTCATGCAACGAGTTATTGAAAACGATACTACCGCTAGAGCCGTATGGCTAAAACTTGAAGCGATCTTTCTTAACAACAAGCGGGCTCGTGCCGCTGCCCATCAACAAAAGTTCTCTATATGTTACTTACCTCCTGTTCATCCCATGGAGGAATATTGTCAACAACTTAAAAATCTTGCTGATCAACTCGCAGATGTTGACAAGCCGGTTGACGAGGCTACGCTCGTACTTCAATTAGTGAATGGTCTCCCGAAGGAGTTTGATGTTGTAGGGGCCATAATCAATCAAGGAACTCCCTACGTGGGATGAAGCCTCACCCAAATTGACATGGAACAACAAAGACACGCCGCTCAGAAAAACAGTACCCAAACCGTTCTTGCAGCCACACACAACAAACCGAGCCATGGACGAGGCTGTCTACCTCTACCTATGGCAATAATTCTGGTTCTACCTATGGTAACAACTCTAGCTTCTCGGGTTCTAATTCGGCTAGAGGTCGTGGTCAATATGCAAGGGGCAGGGGGCGTAACACTCCGAGGTCGTGGTCGAGGCTATAATCAACAATATGGATCAGGTTACTGGCAACAAGGATGGACTCCACCACCATCCCCATTTCCAACTCAAGGCCCACAACCATGTTTCCAGCCCAGCAGAGGGGATGGCCCCA